>NC_059133.1:80550605-80869028 GCF_020740605.2 Lemur catta
ATTTCTCATCTTCTAGAAAAGAAGAAAAAAGCTATATAGATCCCTATAATGTTATGATTAAAAGGAAACTGAGGTTATGTAAGTCAACCATCTTTGTTCTGCAGATGAAAATCTAAGGGCAAGTTGTTTGGGAGAGGGCCAAACCAGTTCACCTAACTCACAGTAGGCTGCCTTTTCTACTGTGCAATATAGATGCTTGGAAAAAAGACAAAAATATTAAAATCATATCATATTTATCACAATTACATATACCATATATATTGCACAATTAAAATCCCACCATATGTATATGTGTATGTATATGGTGGGATTTTAATAGTGACTTGCTACATATTTTTGAAAACTTACTAGGAAGACTGTCCCAATGATGCATATTATAAATGAATTTTGCTTTTTTGTTTTGTGAACGTTGAAATCAGATGTCTTAAACAAACCTTACTTTGTTTAAGTAAGAAGATATTTGCTTCTCTCGTAACTATGTTTAGAGACCCATTTTGGGGATGAGAGGGCAATTAATTGAGTTCCCCAGAATCTGAGAAAGGAGATTTTCTATTGCGTCTGCCAAAAGTGAGACTCCATTTTAGTTAATATGAAACTTGCATTAATTCAGTGTTTGAATGAGCTCCAAAGTCAGTTGCAGTAAATCTTGATAACTACTGCTTGTTTCAAGCCAGAGCCAGGCAGTTTGTTTATTTTAAACGCTTGCTCGATGGGTTACTCCCCTGGGAAAATGACCTTGTTTTCATCTCAGGCCCAAGGGAAGCTTCTTATACTGTGGAATCTTATTCTAGAATGTGTCTGGAATGAAGAAAGTTTCAGCCGATACTCAGCTAGCATCATCTCATTCACTTCATTAACAAAACTTTTGATTTTTAAAAATAAAAGTGGGAGGACTGGAAAATTTTAACCCTCTCCCTCTCATTCTCCCCATGCCCCCATGTGAAATCACCGTTGAGAATTGCTCAGTGCCACCTACATTACTTAGCTCTCTTTTACTTTTGGTGTCCCAGAGGTGGTGCGGGTAACAGCCCCCATAAAGTAAAAGGAAGCTCAGGTGATGCCACGGACCCTGAGGAAATGTGAAGCAATATGACAGGTAGGCCCACTGCAAATGACAGGACATCTGGGATAGACACAAAGCAGGTCTGGGTTGATCTCATGCAAATGTGTAGCCTGTTGTCACTCTAGAATAACCTCCTTTCCATCTTTATCTCCCTCCCCAACACATAAACAGATAGGCAGGTATTTGCAATGCAGACCTTTGGTTAGGGACTAAGCCTCTCCTGCACATACTTCTAATTTGTAAATATTCCTCAAGGTGATAGCACGTTATGCTCTCTCAGTCACAAACATATTAATTCTCTGTGTTGGTTCATTTTATGACTTTTTCTTAGACACCTAGCTGAGGAAAGAAAGAAAACTATAGAGGAAGAACTTTGTGGCTGGGAGGGAGACATCATAAAGACAATTTTGGAGCAGTTGGCTCTACCCCTTTAAAAAAACTTAAGAGGAGGGTGATACAAAGATTGATATAAGCCACGATTTCACTATTCCTGGAAATCTTTGTCGGGAGAGCAGAGGAGGGGAAGGGAAAGATAAGGTAAGTAAATAAAAAGGGATAAAGGTGAATAAGAAAACAGTAAAGATAAAATTAGATGGGGGTACACCTACCAGGCCATCAAGTTTACACATTGTAAATAGTCCATTTCCTGGAGCCAGCCACTGCTAGTCTCTGCAGATGCATCTTGTCTTCCACCCGAGTTCTTGTAAAAATTGTCAGGATGTCTACTAAAGATATATTAAGACACAACAGCTTGTCTGGAAACATTATGAGAACGGGCTCCTTAGTAAAGATCTCAAGATGACTCAATTTGTGTGTCAGGTGAAGCAGCCTAGGCTGGAAAACTGCAACCTGTGTAAGACAGAATCTATCAGGGATATTAGACCAGGACTGCTGCTTCTACTGTTGTCCATTACTGGACAGAAATAAAAAAGGAAGAATGGAGAATGAGAGGCAACTCTGTAAACTCTATGCTCAGATTCATAGACTAATATCCCTAATCACTCGTCAGATATCCCAGACACAAACTCTAAAAAAAGAAATAAAAAAAAAAACCCCAGATCTAAATGGAAAAAGGATCTGCTAGTGCTTCATTCTCCTAGAAAATTTGCTTGAGACATTCTGAATAATAACCTGGAGTGGGGGGCAGAACAAGTGCAAGTCCCAACTTCTGATAATCAAAGAAAAAAATAAAGCTCCTTACTCATACAAAAAGTATAGCACCTCTCCAACTACATTGGTGCAGGCCAAGAAGGAGGTGGTGTTTTCTTGGCAGGTTAGATTTTCAAAAGCAAATAGGTTGTTCTATCTCATGTTCTACTGCCCTTAGTGTTCATCAGAGTTAAGACATTAATAAAAATAGCATGCTAGAAAAATAGCTTCCTTAAAGAGCTACCCAAATTCTTTCAGGACCTGGAGAAACCACTTAGTGCCCTATAATTTTCCAACTGATAGCTGAAATACCAAGGAAGGTCTGGCAGGAATCTATTATTTAGGCCATGATTGTTCTATCATAATAGTAGAACACAACAGACTTGTTTTCAAATTCATAATGCCTGGATCATAAAGGCTCAACAAAAAAATATTGGCATTTAAGCAATTGTTTAAAAACATATTTTGCAATTGTAACTTTAATGCAAGAGAGTTTTCCCAAATGGGTAGAAGGAATAACTTGACATAGAAAATGTTGGCTGGCAACTCCACTTATAATTTACAATATGTAAAGAGAACAGACAAATGTATTGGGAAGGTACTATGCAAGATGCTACTAGTAATACAGATGTAGGTTCCCCAGTGATAAAAGAAGAGCAAGAGGTAATGAGATTCTCATAGTAGTGTATTCAATTTTAAGAAAAAATAACTTAAGAACGGCCGGGCGTGAAGGATTATGCCTGTAATCCTAGCACTCTGGGAGGCTGAGCCAGGAGGATCACTCAAGATCAGGAGTTTGAGACCAGCCTGAGCAAGAGTGAGACCCCGTCTCTACTAAAAAATAGAAAGACATTAACTGGACAACTAAAAATATATACAAAAAATTAGTTGGGCATGGTGGTGCATGCCTGTAGTCTCAGCTACTTAGGAGGCTGAGGCAGGAGGATCACTTGAGCCCAGGAGTTTGAGGTTGCTGTGAGCTAGGCTGACGCCACAGCCCTCTAGCCCAGGCAACAGAGTGAGACTCTGTCTCAAAGAAAAAAAAAAAAAGAAGAAGAAGAATATATGAACAAATGGACAGAAACTATTTAAAAGTACCAAACAGAAATTTCTGGAGCTGAAAAATACAAACCCTGAACTGAAAAATTCACTAGAGGAGTTCAATGGAAGACTTATCAGGCAGAAGGCAAAATCAGTGAGCTTGAAGACAAGTAATTCAAAACCATTGAATCAAAGGAGCAAAAAGCTAAAAGGAACGAAGGAAATTGAAGAGAAGTCTAAAGGACTTACTGAACACTATCAAACAGGTTAATCTATCCATTATGGGACTCTCAGAAGGAGAATAGAGCAAGAAAAGGGCAGAGACCTTATTTGATGAAATAATTGTTAAAAAACTTCCCAAATCTGAGGAGAGAAATAAACATACCAATTCAAGAGATTCAAAGAACTATAGCCAGAATAAACCCAATATATAAAGATGATACCAAAACCAAACAAAGACACGACAAAAAAAAAAAACATAGGCCAATATCTTTATATGTTGCATACCCATTAACATATGTTTATAGTCATTTTTAATGTTTTTAAATTTTATACACCACAATTACCAAAATACAAGTTATTATATTTGTCCATGTATTTACCTTTACTGGAGAACTTTATTTTTTTCTATGGTTTCATGTTACTGTCTAATGTTCTATATATGTCCACCCAACACAACCAAATATACATTTTTCTCAGATGTACATAGAACATTTTCCAGGATAGACCACATTTTAGGCCACAAAAGAAGTCTGAACAAATTCAGGAAGATTTAAATCATACAAAGTATCTTTTCCAATCACAGTGAAATGAAACCAGAAACCAATAGTGGAATGAAAAATGAAAAATGCACAAATACATGGAATTTAAACAACAAACTCTTAAATAACAAATAGGTCAAAGAAGTCACAAGGAAAATTACAAATTACCTTGAGAAAAATGAAAATGAAACACAACTTATCAAAACTTATGGGATGTAGTGAAGGCGGTGCTAAGAGGAAAGTTTATAGCTTTAAATATGTACATTAAAAAGAAGAAAGATCTTAAATCAACAACCTAACCAAGAAAGTAGAAAAACAAGAATAAACTAAACCCAAAACTCTAATAAAAATTAGAGCATAGATAAATCAAATAGGGAATAGAAAAACAACAGAAAGAAATCAACAAAACTGAGTTGGTTTTTGAAAAGATAGCAGAATTGACAAACCCTTAGCAGGATTAACAAAAAAAGAGAAGACAAGACAAATAAATAAAATCAGAAATGAAAGAGAGGACATTACAACCAATGTCATAGATACAAGAAGGATTATAGGAGAATATTATGAGCAATTTTATGCCAACAAATTATAAACAATTAGAAAAAATAAATTCATAGAAACACAGAACTTATCAAGACTGAATCATGAATAAATAGAAAATCTGATCAGACCAATAACTAGTATGGAGATTCAATCAGAAATTTAAAACCTGCCGACAAAGAAAAGCCCAGGACCAGATGGCTTCACTAGAAAATTCTACCAAATATTTAAAAAGTTATTAACACCAATCCTCCTGAAACTCTTCCAAAAAAATTGAAGAGAACACTTCCAAATTCATTCTATGAGACCTGCATTACTCTGATACCAAAACCAAAGACACAACAAGAAAAAAAAAAAAATAGGCCAATATCTTTGATGAATACTGATACAAAAATTCCCAACAAAATGCTAGCCAACTGAATTCAACAGCACATAAAAGGATTATACACCATGATCAAGTAGGATTTACTCCTGGAATGCAAGGTAATTTTGACATAAGAAAGTCGATCAATATAATAAACTGCATTAACAGAATAAAAGGATACAAAAGCCACATGATCACTGATTCAGAAGAGGCACTTGACAACATTCAATACCCTTTCATGGTAAAAGCACCAAACAAACTAGAAATAGAGATAAACTCTCAAAATAATAGAGTGCTTATATTAAAAGCCCACAGCTAACATCACATTCAATACTGAAAGACTGAAAGCTTTTTCTTTAAGATTTGAAGCAAGGGAAGGATCCCAACTCTTGCCACTACTGTTCAACATAATATTGGAATTCCTAGTCGGATAAATCAGGCAAGAAAAAGAAATAAAAAGCATCCATATTGAAAACGAAAAAAAATAAAATTATTTCTATTCACAGATGACATGATCTCATATGTGGAAAACCTAAAAATTCTGCAAAAAAAAAAACCTGTTAGCACTAATAAATAAATTCAGCAAAGTTGCAGTATAGCAAATCAACATGAAAAAAATGAGTTGTATTTCTATACACTAACAATGAGCATTACAAAATAAAAATAAGAAAATCGTCTGGGCACGGTGGCTCACGCCTGTAATCCTAGCACTCTGGGAGGCCGAGGCGGGAGGATTGCTCAAGGTCAGGAGTTCAAGACCAGCCTGAGCAAGAGTGAGACCCCATCTCTACTAAAAATAGAAAGAAATTAGCTGAACAACTAAAAATATATATACAAAAAATTAGCCAGGCATGGTGGTACATGCCTGTAGTCCCAGCTACTTGAAAGGCTGAGGCAGGAGGATTGCTTGAGCCCAGGAGTTTGAGGTTGCTGTGAGCTAGGCTGATGCCATGGCACTCTAGCCCGGGCAACAGAGTGAGACTCTGTCTCAAAAAAAAAATAATAAGAAGAAGAAAATAATTCCACTTAACAATAGCATCAAAAATAAAAAAAAAAATTCAGAATAAATCTAACCAAGAGGTGAAAAGCATGTACATTTAAAACTACAAAACATTCCTGAAATAAATTAAAGAGGACACAAATAAAATTGCAAGACATTCTGTATTAATGGATTAGAAGACTTAATATTGTTAAGATGTTCATACTACCCAAGTGATATACAGATAAAATGAAATCTCTATTAAAATATTTTTCAGAAATAGAAAAATTCATACTAAAATTTATATAAAATTTCAAGGGAGAGCAAATAACCAAAACAATTTTGAAAGAGAAGAACAAAGTTGGAGAACCACACTTAATGATTTCAAAACATATTACAAAGCCACAGTAGTTAAACAGTGTGGTATTGGCATAACAACAAATATAAATGAATGAAATTACAGCCCAGCAATAAAGACACTAGGAGAAAGGTCATGAATTATATGGTCATATAATTATATGGCCAAATGATCTTCAATAAATGTGTCAATACTACTCAATGGGGAAAGGACAGTCTCTTCAACAAGTGGTGCTGGGGAAACTAGATATACACATGCAAAAGAATGATGTTGGACTCTTATCTTAAACCATATTCAAAAATTAACTCAAAATAAATGATCTAAACCTTAAGATCCAAAATTATAAATCTGCTAGAAGTAAATATATAGAAAAGGCTTTATAACATTGGACTTCACAATGTTTTCTTGGATGTGACACCAAGAGTACAGGAAACAAAAGCAAAAATAGACAAAGGGGACTACCTCAAACTTTAAAACTTTTGTGCATCAAAAGTTACAATCAATAGAGTGATTCTCCCTACAGAATGGGAGAAAATATTTGTAAATCATGTATCTGTTAAGGAGTTAATATCCAGAATATATAAAAACTTTTACAACCCAACAACAAAGAATCAAATAACCCAATTTCAAAGATCAGCAAAGAACTTGAGTAGACATTTATCCAAAGATAACATACAAATGGCCAAAAAACATATGAAAAGATGGTCAACATTGCTAATTACTAGGAAAATGCAAATCAGAATCACAATGAGATACTAATCCACACCCAGTAGGATGGCTGCTATCTGAAAAACAGAAAATAATAAGTGTTGGTGAGAATGTGGAAAAATTGAATCCCTGTGCACTGTTGCTGAGATTATAAAATAGTCCAACCACCACGGAAAACAATATGAGGGTTCCTCAAAAAATTAAAAGTAGAACTATCATATGATCCAGCAAGTTTACTTTTGGCTGTATATCCAAAATAATTAAAAGCAGAATTTCAAAGAGATATTTTCACATCCTTGTTCATAGCAGTATTAACCACAATAACCAAGAAATATAAGCAGCCTAAATGTCCATCAAAGGATGAATGGATAAACAAAATGTGGTACATATTAATATATACAGTGGAATATTATTTAGCCTTAAAAGGAAATTCTGACACGTAATACAGCATGGATAAACCTTGAGGACATTGTGTTAAGTGAAATAAGCCAGTCATAAAAACAAACGCTGTATGATACACTTAATATGAAGTACCTAAAGTAATCAAAGTCATCGAAACAGAAAGTAGAATGGTAGTTACCAAAGCTGAGAGGAGGGGGAAAAGGGGCATTGTTGTTTAATGAGCATAGCGTTTCAGCTTTATAAGATGAAAAAGTTCTGGACATATGTTTCACAACAACATGAATACACTTAACACTACTAAACTGTACACTTAAAAATGGTAAGCTGGTAAATCTTATGTTGTGTATTTTTTACCACAATAAAAAAGACTATTCCATAAAGTTATACTACATAGAATATTTTAAATATTTCATTTACTTTTTTCGTTTTGTAGATCCTTCATGACCGTTCTCCTAGTGTCTATATACTGTAATAATCCTTAGAATAGTTCTAATTATTATTCAGAATACAATTAGTAATCAATAGAGCCAAGATAGCTTTAAACCCAGATCTGCATAACTCCAAATCGGTGTGCATTTTACCATGCAAAAATAACTTTTTCTTTGCAGCTTAGTTTTCCTTTGTTTCTAATACATAGTCTCAAAGAAAAAGAGGAAAATAGGAGACTATCAATCTGAGAGAATCCTCAAAAGGTTTGTATTTTTACTGAAGGAAAAGTAAAAGGACAGAAAGTGTGTCGCTCTTATGTTCCATAGAAGACCAGGAAGAAGTCCTGTGAGGAAAGCAGAGGTGGAGACAAGAAAAGTAGGAAAGACAATTTGGGGGGTGGGGAGGAAAAAACAGAAGGTAACCAGGAAATTAGAAAGTCTAAGAATAGTCCTGATTCCCTGGCTCCTCACAAGCACGCTACAACTCATTATTATCTGGCTCCGTAAAGACTGTTGCCTTTCTATCATCTCCTTTCCAGGACTCTCTGCCAGACTACCGGACCTGCCGCCATGGCTTGTTGCTGAAGAAATCCCTGTTTATCTGTCTGGCAGTTGGGAAGTGTGGGAAAGTTGCGCCAGCCTCAACAAAGCGAGAAAAGTATTCCAAGTATAACATCTAAATGCATGTTCTCAAACAAACACTATTATTCTTAGAGATTAAATTCAATAGTATCAAAAATACTGCCCTATCCTTCAGGTAGTTTGTGGGATGTAGACGATTGCTGTTGATGTCCTGGCCAGATCCCCTTCCCTCAGAGTGGGCACCCGTTGTGAGCCCCACCTACTGTGAGCTGGCTAATAAGAAGTCACAGCCACTGTTTTCTCCCAGAATTGCCATGAGCTGGCAGGAACTGCCTTGCATGAAAATGCCTGGGAAGTGATAACCTTCCTCCACAGGAGCAGCCTGTGGTCAATGATTGACTAATCAGTGCTGCAAAAACTCAGCCCCTTTGCCTCAATTTGGGACAATACTGTGGCACATTTTATACTCTAGAGCTCCCCAAGGGTGAGGCCAGACTTTAGCTGAAGCCCACTTTGTCTGGCCTTTTCCCTTGCCCTATCTTGCTACCCCTTGTTTTTCACAGGGTTTTCTTCTGAGAACACTCTCTCAAAGAGCTTGCAAAAGGATACTAGTCAGGCTCTGTTCTAGGAAACCAAATCCAAGATGTGGAGAAAACAGAATTTTTTATGAATAGGCCTGATAACCTAATTAGTATGTAGTTCTTTTTATGGAAAAAAGTGTATTTCACATTCAAACAACCAACTTACAAAAACATTTTTGAAAATAAGGCTGTGTGTGCATCTAAGACTAGTTATATATTAAGAAACATGTTTATTTTCCTATTTGTTCTATAAAGTAGACCAGGTATACATATGTGCAGAGAGGTAACAAAAGTCTTCTGCTTCTGGGTAATAGCAAACTAAATAACTCAAAACTAGCCTCCTGCTGAAGGCAATAGAGAATTTAGCAAAGTATTGTTTTTAATTTTGTTTAAAAGCATCAGATAGCTAGTAAGGTAGTGAAAAATTATGAGACCCTTCACCATCGTGACCTAATTACCTCCCAAAAGCCCCAATTCTTAATACCATACATTAGGGGTTACAGTTTTAACATACGAATTTTGGGAGAACACAATATGCAGTTCATAACACAAGGTCTGACATACACTAAAATGTAATCACACATACCAGGAGATAAAATGACATAAACTAATCAACAGAAACAAAAGACAGTAGAAACAGACACACAAAAGCTCCAGATACTGGAGAAATGTTTTAAAATAACAATATTTACTATGTTCAAGAAAATGACAAAATTAAAAATTTTCAGTAGTGAATTGGAAATGGACAATAGCACATTAGAACTCAATGTATAACATAATAAAAGGATATAGCAGCAGGCAAGAAATGCTGAGAAGAGAATTAGTGAATTGAAAGAGAGATCTGGCCGGGCGTGGTGGCTCACACCTGTAATCCTAGTACTCTGGGAGGCCGAGGCGGGTGGATTGTTTGAGCTCAGGAGTTCGAAACCAGCCTGAGCAAGAGCAAGACCTCGTCTCTACTAAAAATAGAAATTATCTGGCCATTTATAAAATAAATAAATAAAAAGAGAGATCAGAATAAAAAATCCATAACGAAGCACACAGAAACAAATGGGTGGAAAACCGAGAAGACAAAAGTCACAGAGGATGGAGGAAGAATCTAACAGGTATCAATACTTGTACTTAGAGTTCCAGAGAGAGAGAGACGAAAGAGAGATAATGATCAAAAGCAGTATTTGAAGAGATAAAAGCTAAGGATGTCTCAAAACTAATAAAACCACAGGTTCTAGAATCTTTTGTAAAACTCAACTAGAGAAGTAATTAATCAACTTCAACTTTCTAAGGATAAATCTGTGAAATTTAAACATACTTTCAGACAGGTTATCTGTAGAATAGAAACAACAGTGACATCACAGGATTGCTGTAAGCTCAGATGTGGTCACATATTTGGGCATTATATAGAAATAAATTGTTATCTTGAGTGTTTTATTTTAATTACAATTCTAAATTCTTTAATTTACTAAGAGCTAAAAATCCTGTAAAAGTCTTTATACAACAATCAGTCTTGAAAATTTTAGGTTAAAAAAAAAAACCTACACCATTAATGGATTTAACTCGTATGACAAACACTCATTGCAATATAAGCTATGATTTATTAATTATTCTCCCTCTTAGCCTTTATAGTTTTTGAGAGTAATATTTACCAATCTTAAGAAGTTGTTGGAATAATCTGGAATTACTGGAGCCAAGTAGGGTTTTTCTGGCATCAAAGAAGGAACATGGAAGAAAACCAACAGACCAAACCTATGACTAAAATTCACTAATCCCTAAATGACAGTTGTATGGAATCAATATTTGTTTATATGCATGTGAAGATAAAGATTATAAAAGTTCCAGTGTCTATGTGATGTCCAAATAAATCTTTTTTAAAAATCCATATATGATTTTCAAAAAGCACTATTAAATAAATGTAGAAAGTTTATAATGCCAGAAAGTTAGGAAAGCAGAAAACTTGAAACTAGCTAATAAACATTTCAATGACCTAATGAGGGTTATTTTCACCTACAGATATTGATCAAACTCCAGAAGAGGACAGAGTAGTCAGCCAAGTTTACTATCCTCATATGACCTAGCTTGGCTGTTTATCTTTTTTGCCCTCTGCTGAAGTTCAAATTAAGTGTCTCATGTCAAAGCAGGAGGATAATTTGCTAAGTGAATTAAAGGAACTGGCTTGCAGAGCCAAATGAGCAAGGAAGCACCAAAACCATTTTTTTCCAGGACATTTACTTCCAAAATCCTAAATATATATAGTTATAATCAAGAATTCTTCAACCAATAGAAAATAGTCTACCCATAGTCCCACTATCATAGCAGCTTCCGCTCAGTACAACAGGAGATAATTTTCTTTTTACTCAGATTTCATGACAATGTTTTAAGCTGGAGCCAAGTTTTCAAGAATGATGTACAGCAACCTAGACGGTACATAATTTTAACCATAGAAAATTAACAATAGATTTATTTGCATGAAATAAATTTTGAATTACCTTGTTTACTAAATGTGTATGCAGTGATGATCACCTACAGTGAGATACGGACAAGAGGAAAAAAGATGAAAAGATACAGAGCTAACTTGAAGGAGGTTACACTTTAGAGGTGGACATCATGCAATCCACAGTTCTATAACTGCTAGGATGTGCAAAGTTTGGATTATGGAACCATAGATGTAGGTAATTCTAAGGGTTCTTGGGGAAATTGGGAAAGGCTTCAGAGAGGTATGTCAAAGAGTAGGAAGAGACAGAAGGATCAAAAAGAAAAGGGGCAGGCATTCTAGTCCGCAAGAATAACTTGGGCAAGTAAATGACAGCACACACAAAAAAGCAGGTCCTAGAAATGGCAATATTCAATGTTGCTGAAGCATAACAAAAAGGGAAAAGAAGAAAATTGTGTTATTTAGGGAAGAAGAGACCAGATAATGAAAGAGTGGGGATTTCATTCAATAAGCTAGTTGTTTTCAAAAGAAGCCTGTGGATTTTCAAGCACCCCTGCAGGATCCAAGGAGAGACCAAAGAGATGAGGCTCCAGACCAGCCCTCTTCTAGTAAACCAGTCATTTTATCTATTTTATATATTGGAGATTCAGGCAACATTTTATTGAAAATCACTGCTGTAACCAATGAGAGCTCTCAAGGCATGTTAGCCCAGTTTTCGCAAGAACTGAACTCAGGGCCAGGCACAGCGTGGCTCATGCCTGCAATCCCAGTGCTTTGGGAGGCTAAGGTAGGATGATGCCTGAGGCCAGGAGTTCAAGACCAGCCTGGGCAACACAGTGAGACCCTGTCTCTACAAAAGCTTTAAAAAATTAGCCAGGAGTAGTGGCACACACTTGTAGTTCCAGCTCCTTTACTCAGGAGGCAAAGGTAGAGGGATCACTTGAACCCAGGAATTCAATGTTGCACTTTCTAGTCTGGGTAACAGAGCGAGACAAACAACAACGACAAAAAAAACCAACAGAAATCACTGAATTCATCACAATATATTTCACAGCATTAGTTTCAAATTGTTTCAATATATTCTTATTTTGAAAGTCACATTGCCCATTTTAAAAAGACAAGGAAATATGAAAGCAAAACAGAGGCAGGAACCCAGATGACTGACAGAATCTAATGAATGGTATTTTTTACTGCTTAAATTCTATTGAACAGCATTTAAATTCTAATAAGTAGTATTTTTGATGTGTTAGATCGTCTTTAAACAGATGACAACAACTTTATTTGGCATGTGAAATCCTGTTCCTCTTAAAGTTGCCAGGTCTTGTTTGGCAGTCCCAGGTATAAATGATATCTAGGTTTTAATGAATGATATCATTAGCACTCATAGCCCTTCTTAAATATACTTCAACATATAGGAAGAATAAATAAGTTAATAGTAGCAGCACATCCTGCCTTAGGAAATAGAAATCAACAATTCTGAATTCCAAACATTACATAAAGCTGATTTGTGTAACCTTTAATAAAAATTGAATTCTTGTTTATAGGATACAGAATTCATTATGCAGTGGGTAGCGGCCCAGACGTTAATCATTGGACAGAAGCAATAGAGAAGGAGATAGCAATTGTTTATCCTCAGGTGTCTATACCATAAATTCCTTATTCGTTAAAATCTACTTGATATGAAAATGACCTTTGAAACCCTCCAAACAAATTACAGCATTTTTCAAAAATGTTCTGTTATAAAATATGGCTCCTAGAATAGTTCACACTGGTTATTTTGAGAAGCTGTGATTTTTAAAATATCTGCATATAAACCTCAAAATTCATTCTGCCATTATTGATGACAATATGGAAACAAGAACAAGTGTACCACATGGATGACTGTCTAGACAAGAGTGTTAGAAGTTATGACTGAAATAATTTATTATTTGCTAAGAGCCAACAGTATGCTTAACATTAGACAAAACATTCAGAAAATAGGATTCCAGCCATTGGACTCACAATTTAAGCCAGAAATACAAACAACCAAATCATAAATCACAACAGCTAAGAAAATGGTGTAAATTTCACAGGCAAGAATTTTGGTGTTGATTTACTTTCTTAGCAATAAAAAATTGAGATGCCAGAAATAATCATCATAAAGATTGTCAATGTATGTTATTAATCTGGTCCCAGATTTAGCCACCTGACTGAATTTTTAAAAGCAGATTTGTGATATTTAGCAATCAAGGGAATTAGTATTTTTGAAGCAGCATTTATAAAACATTCCATTGCATGATGAAGTTATGAAAAGCAAATTACACTTAGGGTTCCTACCTTCTGTTTCATGTGCATATATTTACTATCTTCTACTTTCCATTCTTTCCTTTCTTCATGATCACTGGTCTTGTTTAATAAACAGGAAGAGTAAGTAAAACCGTAAAATTAAATCTCCCTGTTTTTTTTCTCTTAGGGTAAATTTTTATATGCAATCGTATGAATATAAATGTCACCTTGGCTCAAGAAACCAGAAAAGCAAGAACCTCAAATATTTTTCTTGTTGTCACCTTCCAAAGAGTGCTAAAATTCTTGATCAGTGGTCATATTTGAGTTTAGAAACCTTTACGAGGGTGCAATTCACAAATACTCTGTCTTAATCTGCTATGGAAATTAGGTGGTATTTAGGCTTTTGTTAACATAACATCTCTGGACCTTTGTTCCCTCACCTGTAAAATAAGGGTAATTCATGGAGTTGTGAGAATTAAATGGTTCAGTATATAGAAAATATATAAAACAGGTGACCTAAGTAAATACTTAATAACAGTGAGCAAGTAATATTATCCAACACTTTAATCCTTTAAATAATATAATAATCATGTTCCCACATGTATGAATTTATCATGCTAGAAAAATATAATGAAAAACAGAGCTAATAGGCCAGGTGCGGTGGCTCACACCTGTAATCCTAGCACTCTGGGAGGCCGAGGCAGGTGGATCGCTTGAGCTTAGGAATTCGAGACCAGCCTGAGCAAGAGCGAGATCCTGACTCTACTAAAAAAAAAAATAGAAAGAAATTATCTGGACAACTAAAAATATACAGAGAAAAAAATTAGCCAGGCATGGTGGCGCATGCCTGTAGTCCCAGCTACTCGGGAGGCTGAGGTAGGAGGACTGCTTGAGCCCAGGAGTCTGAGGTTGCTGTGAGCTAGGCTGACACCACGGCATGCTAGCCCGGGCAACAGAGTGAGACTCTGTCTCAAAAAAAAAAAAAAACAGAGCTAATAGATAACATATTTTCAAATTATCTACAGTGAAACCCCAAGGAAAGGAAAGTATTTGTTTTATTTATGCTTTCAGAGAAATAATGCATAAGAATTAGGAGAGAAATCGCCAAGAGACACAATTCTTTTATCTAGGTGCCATTCAGTACAGAGGCCATAGCTCTTGGGCAGGAGTGGATGCAGTTTTAAAGTTAGTGCTTTGAAGGTGATTTGTCAAAACCAGTGAAAGTGAAGTCTCGTTTAACTGTGGGATGTCCAACCAAGAAGACCCATCTGTACTTGCAGAGAATATAACATGGATACATACACACAGTTAGAAGATCCTAGTAAGATCATAGTCTATAAAAGGTGCTGCTTACCTGGTTTTGCCTATCAAAGACCCTAGTATTAAGACCAGGGTCCAAAGTAGGGTGTACATAGTCCAGATACACAGAATCATCCCTGTGCAGGCTGTTTAACAGTGGGGTTTACACAGATTACAAAAGGATTTGTTTGGAGTCTATTTATTTCATTCCACAAATACTTACTGGGAACTTACTAGGTGTCAGTGACTCTTTTTGACTATGGAGATGCAAAAGAAACAGAACAGCAAAAGAATAAAAACAAATAAAGAAAAACTCTCATGAAGCTTACCTTCTAGAGAGAGAATATAGAAAAGAAACAAAAATAACTAAAAATCCTAGCATACTCAAAGGTGGTGTGAGGTATGGAATACAAAGTAAGAAAGGAGGAGGAAATGGGCTGGGAGAGTGAAGGATGCAATTTTAAAGATCTAGGTCATGAGATCAGGAGTTCAAGACCAGCCTGGGCAACAGAGCAAGATCCCATCTATGAAGCAAACATTCCAAGAAGAGGGAGGAGCAAGTTCAAATTGCCTGGAACTGTGCCTGGCACACAGCAGATATCTGATGATGGTATTAGGTCATTAAATATGAAATGTCCAATTTTGAATCAAAAGTTTAGTTTATTATATCACAAATAAGAAACAATACAATTAATCAAAGTATGGCCTAAACTATCAACATCTTAAGTTTTGCCATCTTAACAGTTGCTTGTTTATGCCAGCAGCGAAAAAGCCTGGAGAGTGAATGGTGATGAAATGTCAAAAGGCGTTTTCCACAGCTTGTTGAGAATTGGTATTTTTCCTTGCAAGAAGTGGTCCAAAGCCTGGAAGAAATGATAGGAAAGTAGTGCAAGGTCTGGTGAATACAGTGGATGACAGAGAGTTTCCAATTCCAGCTTCTGTAGTTTGAATAGCATTGTTGGTACCACATGTGGTCAAGCACTGTCTTGCAAGAGGATTGACCTGTACTCTACTGACCAATCTTGGCTGCTTAATCACAACCATCTTCATCATTTCATCTAACTGGTTGCAGTAGACATCTGCTGTCATAGACTGACCAGGTTTCACGAAACTGTAGTGGATAATACCAGCGCTGGACCACCAAACAGACACCAGTAGCTTTTTTTGATGAATATTCTGTTTTGGACTGTGTTTTAACACTTCATTTTTATCCAACCATCGTGCTGGATAATTGTGATTGTCAAAAAGAATCCATTTTTCACCACATGTAACAATACCATATAGAAATGGTTTGTCTTGATGTCATGACAGCAAGAAAAGCAAGTTTTGAGATAATTTCTCTTCTGACGCGTATTAATTCATGCAGAACCCATCTATCCAGCTTCTTTTACCTTGCTGATTTGTTTCAAATGGTCCAATTTGTTGGACTTATCCATGGTTCCACAAAAATTGCTCTAAAAAAATTTGAAAGATAATCACAAGCCAAACCATGCATTTGAAACACTGTAGATGTACCTTCACAATAAAATGAAAACAAGAAGTGTCAAAATGAAATGTCTGAGATATCAACTGTCAAACTTAGTACTCAAGGAAATGGGGCATTTCGTACTTAATAACTTAATATTTATTCAGTGAAAAGAAAAAATGGGTTGGGCCAAGCAAGATAAGTTTTGGAGGGTGACTCAAGGAGGAGAGCCATTTCTTTTGCTTTTGACAATGGGACACTCAACAAAGGACAGAGAAGCAGATGCATCTGCCTGGGAGGTGATGTGGTTCTACAGCACCAGGTGTCACCATGACATTTACTTGGGATGGAGCCTCTGAGCCCTTAGTCCTGTCCTGCCCACTCAATATGGCTGCAACTTTGTCCTCTTCAATTACCAAATCCTTGGCTCAGCAATGAACGTCTTCACTGTCCCCACTCCCAGCTGCCCTTGGAAGCAGCTGCTGCAGTCTCTCCTAGCCCACGGGCTCTGTCTGATGCAGGGCATTCCTGCCAGTCGTGTAGTTGCAGGGACCAAAACTGACATCTCTTCCCATGACTAGTTCTACAGGGTGCACAGGAATGGCGCTGCCATTTTATAATGGCAACTGGCACAAATCAATCAATAAATATAGCACTTATTTTTTTCATAACATCAAGCAAAAGTCATAAAACAAATTTCATAATCAGTTAAGTGAATTGAATCAGGAGTAGAAAGTTACCTTGAACTATCTAAAAACTCACCTTCTGTATTTCACAAGGAAGATAACGCAATTCAGAGAAAACTCCAATGGTTTACCACATGCACATTACAACGTGCACGTAGACCTCTTCTACTTACATTTCATGAGTTACAGTTCATTTTCATTGGCTCACACAAACACCCGTCTGTAAAATTTAGTAGTGTGAAGAGTGCCAGGCTAAAAGTAGACTGGAAAGAATTTGCTAATATACACAACCACAATTTGAGAGACTGTAACGAGCTATGGGTCAGCCTATCATTTATTCCTGCATCTCACCATGAGCCTTTTCTGCAGCCATCCTGGAAACATTCATTCTTTCACTTCCTTGGGACAGATCTCAGTGACCAAAACTGTTTAAGTCTCTAATTTATTGAACACTCACTGTGTTCTAGGCCTTGAAGGAAAGTTGTCACCTACAGTGCCTCATTTAAGAGCACCAAAAACCTGGGGAAGAAGATAATATTATTATCCCTATTTTACAGTTCTGAAAATCGAAGCTCAGGTAAGTCAAATAACTTGTTCAAGGTCACACAGCTTGTAAATGCCGAAACCAAGATTAATCTGTAAGGTTGTAGGATACTAGAGTTTGAGATTTTTGTTGTATTCACCACATCCCCAAGTGTGAATCCTGATAGAGCAGAATCAGGCAAAGGGCTGGTAGTACCACCCTGATGGGATTAAACGACTTCCAAAAGTAGAGACTTTTATCTGGAATGGGAATGGACCTCTCTAAATACTTTTTCATTCATTCCTTGCAGCTAGAGCTTGCCACGTAGACACATGGCCAATGATATGTAAGTAAAATTCTGCAAAGGACTCTGGAAAGTTTGTATTTTCCTAATAAAAGGAGACTAGAATCTTCCCTCCTTTAGTCCTTTCTCAGATGCAGAAAAGAAGCTGATAGAACTGTAGGTGCCACCTTAAAACCATAGAGAAAAGTCTTAAAAACAATAACAACAACAACAAAACCATAGAGATCTTGACAATGAATTTGAACTGCTGAACGCACACACCAGACCACCTATCCCCCGACATCTTGTTACAAAAAGAAAATACAGGCATACCTTAGAGATATTGCAGATTTGAGTTCAGACAACTGCAATAAAGTGAATATCACAAAACAAGTGAGCACACAAATTTTTGGGTTTCCCAGTGCATATAAAAGTTATGTTTAGGCCAGGCGCGGGGCTCACACATGTAATCCTACCACTCTGGGAGCCGAGGCAGGCTGATTGTTTGAGCTCAGGAGCTCGAGACCAGCCTGAGCAAGAGCAAGACCCTATCTCTACTAAAAATAGAAAGAAATTATACAGACAGCTAAAAATACATATATAGAAAAATTTAGCCGGGCATGGTGGCACATGCCTGTAGTCGCAGCTACTTGGGAGGCTGAGGCAGGAGGATTGCTTGAGCCCAGGAGTTTGAGGTTGCTGTGAGCTAGGCTGATACCACAGCACTCTAGCCTGGGCAACAGAGTGAGACTCTGTCTCAAAAAAAAAAAAGAAAAAGAAAAAAGTTATATTTACACTGTACTGCAGACTATTAAATGTGCAATAGCATTATATCTAAATAAACAATGTACATACCTTAATTTAAGAATACTTTAATGCTAAAAATATGCTAACAATCACCTGAGTCTTCAACAAGTCCTAATCTTTTTGCTGGTGGAGGGTCTTGCTTCCATGTTGCCGGCTGCTGACTGATCGAGGTGGTGGCTGCTGAAGGCTGGGGTGGCTGTGGCAATTTCTTAAAACAAAACAACAATGAAGTTTGGCACATTGATTAACTCTTCTTTTCACACAAAATTTATCTGCTAGCACGGATGCTGTTTGATAGCATTTTACCCACAGTAGAACTTCTTGCAAAATTGAAGTCAATCTTCTCAAACCCTGCTGCTGCTTTATCAACTAAGTTTATACTATCTTCTAAATCCTTTGTTGTCATTTCAACAATGTTTATGGTATCTTCATCAGGAGTAGAATCCATCTCAAGAAACCAATTTCTCTGCTCATCCATAAGAAGTAACTCTTCATCCATTCATGTTTTAATCGGAGATTATAGCAATTCAGTCACATCTTCAGCCTCCACTTTTCCTTCTAGTTCTCTTACTATTTCCACCAAATCTGCAGTTACTGCCTCTGCCCAAGTCTTGAATCCCTCAAAGTCATCCATGAGGGTTGGAATCAACTTCTTCCAGACCTCTGTTAATGTTGCTATTTTGACCTCCATGAATTTTGAATGTTCGTAATGGCATCTAGAATAGTAAATTCTTTACAGGAAGTTTTCAATTTACTTTGCCCATATCCATTGAGAAGAATCACTATCTATGGCAGCTATAGCCTTACAAAATGTATTTTGTAAATAATAAGACTTGAAAGTCGAAATGACTCCTTGATTCATAGGGTACAAAATGGATGCAGTGTTAGCAGGCATGAAAACAACATCCATCTTCTTGTACATCTCCATCAGAGCTCTTGGGTGACCACATTCATTGTCAATGAGCAGTAAGATTTTGAAATAAATATTTTTCTGAGCAGTATATCTCAACAGTGGGCTTAAATATTCAGTAAACCATGCTATAAACAGATGTGCCATCATCCAGCCTTTGTTATTCCATTCATACAGCATAGGCAGAGTTGATTTAGCACAATTCTTAAGAGTTTTTCAGAATGGTAAGTGAGTGTTGGCTTCAACTTAAGGTCACTAGCTGCATTAACCCCGAACAAGAAAATCAACCTGTCCTTTGAAACCTGAAGCCAAGCATTGACTTACCATCTCTAGCTTGAAAATCCTAAATGGCTTCTTCTTCCAATAGAAGGCTGTTTCCTCTACATTGAAAATCTGTTGTTCAGCTGGATCTTCTGGATAACTTGCTGCAGCTTCTACATCAGCATTTGCTGCCGTACCTTGTAGTTTTATTTTATGGCCATGGCTTCTTTCCTTAAACCTCATGAAACAACCTCTGCTGGCTTCTAACTTTTGTTCTGCAGCTTCCTCATCTCAGCCTTCACAGAACTGAAGAGAGTCTTGCTCTGGACTCAGATTTTCTTAACGGAGTTTTGTAGCTGGTTTGATCTTCTATCTAGACCAGCAGTCCCCAGCCTTTTTGGCACCTGGAACCAGTTTCACGGACTGAACAGTGATGCGAGCGATGGGGAGCGGCTGTATACACAGAAGAAGCTTCACTGGCCTTGCTTGCTGCTCACCTCCTGCTGTGAGCCCCCCACTCCACCTTCCTAAGTTTCATGGAAGACAATTTTTCCATGGGTGGGTTGTGGGGGACGGGTGCAGTGGAGCTCTGCCGGTCAGGGGCCCGGGGCTTGGGGACCGCAGATCTAGACCACTCAAATTTTCTCCATATCATCAATAAGGCCATTTGGCTTTCTTATCATTTGTGTGTTCCCTGAATAGCACTTTTAATTTCCTTCCAGAGTCTTTTCTTTGCATTTACAACTTGGCTGACTGGTGCAAGAGGCCTAGCTCTTGGCCTATCTTGGCTTTCAACATGCCTTCCTCACTAAGCTTAATCATTTCTAGCTTTTGATTTAAAGTAAGAGATCTGTGAATCTTCCTTTCCCTTGGACACATAGGGACCATTGTAGGGTTATTAATTGGCCTAATTTCAATATTGTTGTGTCCCAGGAAATAGGGATGCCCAAGGAGAGGGAGAGAGATGAGGCAACAGCCCCTTAGTGGGACAGGTAGAACACACAGACCGTTTATCCGTTAAGTTCGCTCTCTGACATGGGTGAGTACAGCTACAGTAGTAACATCAAAGATCCCTGATCATAGGTCACCATAACAGAGATAACAATAATAAAAACATTTGACACTTTGTAATAATTACCAAAATGCGACACATAGACATAAAGTAAGCACAGGCTTTTGGAAAACTGGCAGAGATAGACTTGCTCAAAGCAGGGTTGCCCCAAACCTTCAATTTGTGAAAAACACAATATATATGAAGCACAATAAAGCAAAATGCAATAAAATGAGGTGTGCTTATGTATGCTATTGTTGGCTGGGTGTTCTGTTACTTGTAGATGGACATGCTTGTAGCTGACATAGGCCACTAGAGCTCACCTTATCCTGGGGTCCATGCTCCACCATCTGGTCTACCCTTACATCCCAAACCATCAGCCAAAGACTGAGCCTTCACTAAATTTTACATTCTTCCCAGGACAGGAGAGTGCTCTGCGTATACTAAGAATTGATAAATATTTGTTAAAATAAATATAAAATATAATAAATACAATAAATCAAGATGTAACACTAGGAAACATTTTTGGTGGATTTTGCTATTTAATCTTAAATATTTGCTTTTAAGCAGAGGACCTATTTTTATAAACAATAAAAGTACACATAAGAGTTAATATCAAATATTAGTACTATCAAGTGGCAAACTAGTATTAAAAATCATTTAATATCTCTAGTCTATCACTATCTTCCCTGATTTTCATGTAACTAATTAAATCAAGGAATATGGCATGATTTGGTTTTATGTAAGTTCTTATCAAAGAAGAACCGTGCCCTGATGCAATATTTTCAGAATGACCAGGGTAGGAGATTAAATTCAGTTTAGTGAAAAGAAACATTCTTTCCCAGAGTTACTGGAGCTGTCTTTCTGAAATCATTTATCTGCACTTTTCCTTGTGACATCAATAGAGGAATGAAATCACCTGAAAATTGAAGTGGTCGTCAGAGACGTGCTGTATTATAACTTAAAGCCACGGTACTCCAAGTGTTGTCCCCAAACCAGCAGCATCAGCATCATCTGGGAACTTGTTAGGAAAGAAAATTCTCAGACTGCAGACATCTGTGTTTTAACAAACCCTCTAGGAGACTGTGATAACACTAAGCTTGTAGAACCACTAAGCCTGATAAAGTAAAAATATTTGCTAAAGTACTTTTTACAAGATTAACAATGATAGAAGGAAATAATTGAAGTTTCTGGGGGGAAATATGGAGGGAGAAAGAGAGAAGAAATGGGGAGAGAGGAGAGAAAGGATGGACAGTTGACGAGGGATACTTTTTTATGATTAATTCCCCACACTATCTTAGCAAAATTTTCCATAAAATCTGTAAAAGACATAAATTTGTTGTGAATGGCTCTCTTAAGCAATGTGAGGCCAGATGCGGTGGCTCACGCCTGAAATCCTAGAGCTCTGGGACGCCGAGGTGGGTGGATCGCTCTATGTCAGGAGTTCGAGACCAGCCTGAGCAAGAGCGAGACCCCGTCTCTACTAAAAATAGAAAGAAATTATCTGGCCAACTAAAATATATATAGAAAAAATTAGCCGGGCATGGTGGTGCATGCCTGTAGTCCCAGCTACTCGGGAGGCTTAGGCAAGAGGATCGCTTGAGCCCAGGAGTTTGAGGTTGCTGTGAGCTAGGCTGATGCCACGGCACTCACTCTAGCCTGGGCAACCAAGTGAGACTCTGTCTCAAAAAAAAAAAAAAAAAGAAAGAAATGTGAGTCATGTGTGTGTGTGTGTGTGTGTGTGTGTGTGTGTGTGTGTGTGTATGTGTGTAGAAACTTCCCTAATTGGACATTTTTATCAACTTCACTTCTTGCGCTCAGGTCTTGATGTAACATCCTGATATTGTTTTTTCTCCCTGCTCACCCATCAGATTCCACATTCTTCCTGGAAGTGGATTTCCTGTTATCTTTAGGGAATCTTTGCAGGAAAATATCCTTTTAAAAGCAGTTGCTGAGATCGTTCTTCAAATCTTTGGTCGTTCATTTAGAATTTTAACCTTCCACTTCTTGCATGTATTTGTGAATCTTTCTGTCTAACCTGGGGGGACTGGGAGTTACTCATCTTTGTGTTCCCAATGACTAGTGACAGTGCCTGATGCATAGTGAAATACTCAGTAAATGTTTGATGGATAAATTAACCACATTACCAGTTGACGTTAACCTTTCCAAGGCCTCAGCTTCTCTCCATCGACCCTCTACTGCATAGCTTCCCTCTGTTCCCAGGTCCACTCTCAGCCCCGCTCCACCCCCTTGCACTTTGCTTTCTTCTGAGGCTTGGCCAGTGGGGAGCATGATAGGAAATCAGAGGGAGAGAAGAGAGTGAGGTCAGAGTATATATTCTCCTGCTGCTTCAGAGCTCCTTAAGTGGTCACCTTGAGGTGACTATGCCCCCCCACCTTTTTTTTTTGAGACAGAGTCTCACTCTGTTGCCCGGGCTGGAGAGCCGTGGCGTCAGCTTAGCTCACAGCAACCTCAAACTCCTGGGCTCAAGCGATCCTCCTGCCTCAGCCTCCTGAGTAGCTGGGACTACAAGACATGCACCACCATGCCTGGATAATTTTTTCTATATATATTTTTAGTTGTCCATATAATTTATTTCTATTTTTAGTAGAGACGAGGTCTTGCTCTTGCTCAGGCTGGTCTCAAATTCCTGACCTCGAGCGATCCTCCCACCTCGGCCTCCCAGAGTGCTAGGATTACAGGCGTGGCCACCGTGCCTGGCCTGACTATGCCCCTTGACCTAAGGTCACTACTGCTCTCCAGGTGGCCTTCTGCATGCAGTGCGTCTTCCCCATTCTAGCAACTGCTGCTTCCCCCCACTGCTTTGGGAGAAGGGATGGTAACAGCTCTGCTGACACTGGCCAACTGGACTGCACTCCCCTTTATGGTTCCTCACCCACGCCCATGTAAAGAGACCCATTATTAAACCATCTTGAAATTATCCTAATCTAAATGTGTCATCTATTTACTTTTGGAACACTGACTCTTACAACTAACAGATTTAAAAAAAAAATACATTGGAAAATCTTACATATTTTAAAATATTCACCAACAATTGGGTCGTTCTCAATACATGCTGTTTTTACATAAATATGCATTTTTAATCTTAAAATATTTGGTAAGTATAATATTTTACACTTGGGGAGTTCTGAAACTCACCCCCTCCCTAGTCTCCTGTGGAGGCCGTGCAGAAAGGGCTCTGAGCTAATCTGTGTCCCTCTGTAAAACGATCTGGTAGAGCCAGGATTTCTGCAAATAACTTCATGCAAGCAAAGAATTTCAGAGAATGCACAAATATACATATAAAACACATTCCATTTGGTTTTCACAAGCATAATACAATTTTTCCTGTGGGTATATCCTTGATTTATTACTTACGCCTTCTGATTGTTTAGGATGTTTACATTTTAAACCTTTCTTTTCAGCAACAAAATCATCTGTGGATCTTTAAAAATATATTATGAAATCTTTAGTTTTGAAAAGGCCCATCTGATGGTTCTGATTGGAAGTTTGGGTGAAGCCCCAGTACATATTATCGTGGTATGAGGTTAACATTACACATTTTTATCTGTTTAATTTTTTTTTTTTTAATATCCTTTGTAAATGCAGCAGCACAGTCTGGGATTATAGATGATCCACATTGTTCTCTTTGCATCCAAGAGAAATGGTGAAGAAAATAGCCCCGGCGATCAGAGGCCTCTCTGTGCTCCTGCCCCGCTGCTTTGAGCGGGTTGCTCATGTTTCTGTCTCTTGCTATTCTCACTTGTAAAATGGAAGCATTGAACTAAATGACCTCTACAGCCCTTTCCAAATCTGGAATTTTATATCCTGGGGTTGTTACCAAAAAACAGAAATATTTCTTTCCAAAACTCAGTTTTCATGGCTACATACTAACTGAATATAACCCTAAGTGATTTGCAGCCCTATACACACTATTTTCCAAGTAAGAAAAATTCAACTGTGCCTAAATTCTTCCTGCCCATAACCTCTGCTTCATTCTCTGCTGTTACCAGAGCTAACCGAAACATTTCTTATGATTATTGAAACAGCCTCCTTTCCAAATCTCAACCTCCAGCACTCCCTACTTCATGGTCTCTTTATGTAGAATGACCACAACTGCCAGGACTGCCTTCTATGTGCCTTATCTTGTCTATGAAATCCAGGTGCATTCTCTTTAAAGTCTTATGACCAAACTGCTTCTCTGAGTCACTCCATACTACTTCCTTTCTTTTGTGACTTAAATCTACAGAAGACCCTCCTGGATCCATTCAATCCCAGGTCTCTTTAACAACTTTACCTTTCTCATTTTGAACTTGTGTGCTAAATATAGATCCAAAAACCCTTTCTACTCTTAGCCCTTTTTTCTTGTTGCTTCTGCTTCCTCTGTAAAGATTCCCTTGGCTAGAAGACCAAGCAACTCCTCCTCTGCTTCACCTTCAACCACAGTATGACCTCAGCAACCTTTTCCTTGCATGTACGTACTCATTCAACTAGTATTTGTTGAGTACCTATTCAGTGCTAGTACTCTGTACATTACCCAGAAATGCTTTCTGTCCTCTCAAACATGAGTATTAAATCATGACCATTTCTTCACCATTTGTCACTCAAATGGATGAATATCTGCTTGTGCTGGTTTGCATCAGGATAAAATCTGCGGGAATAAGGAGCCACATGTACTCACTATAGTCTCGTTATGGCATTAACTGTCGAGATCACACTGCTTGTTCCTTGAGGGTATTTCAAGCTCTGAGAACCCTCCTTGCACAAGCCCAGCTACTCAGACTAGAGAACACTATAAAATACTGTTCAGATCCCCCTGCTGTGATGCAGGACTTATTACCCCTGCTGGTGGGGGAGCTCTCTGTACACAGCCCCTAGCTGTCAGCCTCCTTCAGGTATCGACTCAGCTGAAAAGTCACCTTGTCCAAGGTCAAGTTCTCGTCAAGGATGGTCTGCACCCAAAGACTATTTGGCATAGGCCTGTAAAGCTCCATCTCTTTCATCTCAGTGGACTTAGGTCCACTATGAAGTGTCATGTCCTCTTCAGAACTTCCTAGAAGGTTGACTGAAGCTTCTACTGAGACTGCCTTAAAACGACTTTTTCCTCAGCCCAATCCTGCTTCCTTACCTTCTCTTCCACAAACACTGATAGGAAGAGCATTCTGTGAAATACCTCCTGCATGCTGATCTCCAGCTTAGAGCTTTTTCCCCAGGGGTGGGGGGGAACTCACCCTGCAACACACACAATAGATTAGAAGAAGTTTCCACCACTGGATGAGCAAGCCTACAGAGGGAGAACCTACCTACAGTGAACAAGATCTCAGTTTTCCACCTTAATTTTAGCTGTTTGAAAAAGAAATGAAATAAGAAGATTATATGTTAAATAAACTGGGCAAATTGATTCAGCAAGGCGCCTCTGCTATTCTAGTTATGATGAATCCTGTAAGGCCTATATTCAGTGACAAGGAATAAACATTTGTTGAGCGATTATTAAGTTCTAGGTATTTTATCCATATTATTTCATTCAGTCTTTACAATTAACTCCAAAAAGACTAACATGCTCAGAGAGTTAAAGCAACTTGCCAAATATCACACCATTAATACATAAGTTAGAAACAATAGGACTTGGATACTGCAAAGGATAAATGGATGTAAGTTTTTCATTCTTTTAAAAAATCAAATATTTAACTTACATTTCTCCTTTCTGCATGACTTTTTAATGCAAGATTTTAAAAAGGTTTATACTCTCTGATTATATTACTGTTGCTAAGTTTGTCTCTTTCAAAGTCATGTTAGAAGCCCCCAAGAACTCTTGGTTAGACTTAGAGGAAAATAAACCCTCATTGCCCTGTGTCTTTATATACTCGATAGAACCAGACCTTCTCAATCAACCATTATCACTTTCTGATGATGGCAATGCATTAATCTACCAAGAATATGCTAATACTGAGTAATTTCATGAAATACAAGGTTTTGGTCATTTAAAAAGAAAATAAAAGAAGGCATTAAATCATCATTTCTCCTGGGTCAACATAGCACTTCTCAGGTTCATTTTGTCAAAGACCACCTCCAAAATAAGCTATTTAAACTCCTGAGAAGGCCTGTTGAATTTACAGCCCATAGAAACATGCTTGTTCAGTATTACAGAAATCTTGCCAGGAGCCTGCTTAACTGGGCTAACTGACCTGAAATTTTCTGGGCCTTTTACAAGACTTGAAATTTTCAAATTGGATTTATACGTGTTTGTTACATAATAGCCACAAAACCCAAAGTGAAAGGAACTAAAGAGATCTTTGGAGTGAAAGTCCCTTTCTCATGAAGACAGTTTAATAGCTTCGTGTGAAATAACAGCAGGCCGTGAAAGATACTTTGGAGGGCCTGTTTCACCCAGAAAGCAGTGGATTTCCCGTGCATCTCCAGCATGTTGCCATTGGCTCGCGACCACTGGACGGCTGCTCCTGGAATCCGGCAAAGCTGGCTCTCTGTGATTACCCTGCAGCAAATTCACATTCAGCAAACTGTAAGAAGGGACAATAGGTCATTGTCTCTAGAAAAAAATACCATTTCCGTGGATGGGTCTCTGTCCTAGTGGTGTTTATGTCTTCAACAACTTTTAAGCACTTGTGGAGCAATCCATCTTTTCCATTTTTTTTTTTCAACTTCCTGCCAGGCATTTTATCAGAGGAAATTAAATACGTGTCCTTGCAATATTTATGTCCTGAGTAAACAAAGTTTGAGAAAAACTATCAAAAATCAAGAAATACCAATTTTTCCAATACTAGGGATGTTTATATTTTTCACACATTACTTTTTTTTTTTTTTTTGAGGCAGAGTCCCGCTCTGTCACCTGGGCTAGAGTGCCGTGGTGTCAGCCTAGCTCACAGCAACCTCAAACTCCTGGGCTCAAGCAATCCCCCTGCCTCAGCCTCCCGAGTAGCTGGGACTACAGGCATGCACCACCATGCCCGGCTAATTTTTTTTTCCTATATATTTTTAGTTGTCCAGCTAATTTCTTTCTATTTTTTGGTAGAGACGGGGTCTCGCTCTTGCTCAGGCTGGTCTCAAACTCCTGAGCTCAAACAATCCTCCCGCCTCGGCCTCCCAGAGTGCTAGGATTACAGGCGTGAGCCACCGCGCCCTCCCGGCCTTCACACATTCCTTTTAATTCTCCTGATAGTATTACTGATATAAAACTGTAAATGGCCTTGATTAAAGCGGCTGTAAGTGATGCATGGGGACAGCAACCATTTATTGAATACATACTATGGGCCAGTTACTGATTTATACAATTGGCACATAGGTTATCTCAACAGCCCTAAAAGGAGATTCAGAGAAGTTAAAAGCAGTACAATTAAAATTCAGTTCCATGCCTGACTTACTCCACACTGTGATCTTAATCATGGAACAGTACAGCCTCCCCAGAGTGAAGCTAAGAGGTGAGTGATGACCAGTTTCCCCTCTCCCCTCACCAGAAAATATTATTTATAATCCTCTCACAAGGCGAGGGAAGATGAGGAACTGGATATAGTCATATTTTATCAGACAATGGCTTTAAGAGGAGAGAAATGAATCTGACTTCAGCCTGGCAACAGTGGTGCACACGCCAGGAATGTTGCTTGCTGTCGTGTGATCTTATTTAATTTTTTACATATATATGTATATATATGCATATATATACAAATTATATATAATGTATAAATTATATACAAATATATGAAAAAGTATATAAAAATTCTGCAATAAAGGAACATAAGCACTTATGGGGAAGGTATAAAAATGTTTTCAGTGGCAGAATTTGCATTTACTGAGGGCACTGTGCTGCCAAGGGCATTCATATTCTGTCGATAGTGGAAAGGTACATATTTTGACTCCATTTTACCAACGAGGAAGCTGAGGATAAAGTTAAGGATGTGTAGCAAGGCTACATGGCTATTAAAGCTATTGTCTAAACTAAAGCACCCTTTCAAATTCTCAAATTGTCAACTTTCTTATTGTAATAACTTCACCATTTCCGGCTGATTTCCAACAGCTGTTTTTGTTATTGTCCTTGATGTTGTGTTCATTTCCTGCTCCCCATTTACGTAGAGATAATTTCAGACTAAATCCGCCTTTCAGCCAAGGTCAATTTGTCCTACTTTGATTCTCACCAAACGGTTTACCCAAAAGTGTAAGGTTGATTCTACGGTAGTGGTTCCCAAACTTTGCTGACACTGAAATCATTGACAGATCTTAAAAACACAGTTCACATCCTGTTTCTACCCCCAGACACTCTGATTTAATTGGTATGGGCTGTGAAGTGGGAATACAGGTGTTTGAAAGCTCCCCAGATGATTTTAATGTGCAGTAAAATTTGGGAACTACCTTTCTATGGATTGTTTAGTCTTCTCTTGGGCTGGATCTCCAAAACTTCCAGCTCCTGGCTCAGACTATATTACTCACCTTCTCTGCCAATTCCAGTCATCAGAAGACCTGCAAGACTTTCTCATTCTTTGAAGATGTTAGCAATGGTCACTCCAGAATAATTACTGCCATAGTTCTTGGCAATTTCCATATCCAGGTACACAATCCTTTCAACATCTTGTCCTTTCATATTCTTGCCTCCTCCTCTGACTTGTGATTGTCATTCAGGCTGCCTAAGTCACCTCTGGAAACATACCTCCACATGTTGTACCAATAACTGCACCATACCCCAACAACCTCAAGTTCAAGCACACCTCTTTACAGCTGCTACATTCTATCTTTTTTAGATCATTTGCTCTTGTCCCCTACTGTCACAATTGTTCAGATTTGTTTGGATCTTCAATTATTCTATCACCTTTCCACTGTCCCTTACCCAACTCATATTCTCACCTCCTTTTTATCCAGATTAGATTCTAGGGTTCATTCTGTATAATGACTCCTTTGCATACACTCTCAACTCCCTTGTCCATTTTTCCCTCCATAGTAGTCCTCCAGCAAAACTCCAAACCTGGCTCAATACCACTCTCTGTCTAGTTTCACAGGCACCAAAGGAGGACAACAGAGTTGAAAAAAAAATGCACTCAACCATGCTCACTGGGCTCACTTTTATGACCACTTAACCTCAAATTGGCCCTTAGTGCTACTAGACGGTTCTATTCATTTCCCTAATCCATTCACTTACCCACTTTCCTAGTTCCCCACTCTGAGTTGATGACCTGGATTTTTATTCTGCTGATAAATTTGGAGAGAGCATTCATATGGATCTACCACAAAACCTATTACACCATCTTCATCCGAGCCTATGTGCTCAGTATCCCCCCATTCTGTGGTGAACCTCTGTGCTCTTACCTAAAACAACTGCTTTCACTGGCACACTGGATTCTAACCCTCTCACTTCCTTAAGGTAATGTATCTCTCTCTCTAGAGATCATTTCCATTAGCATGCAGACATGCTATAATGGTTCCTATTTAAGGAAAAAAAAGTCCTCCTTTGGCCCTATGTAATCCCTCTAGCTACTCTCTCGTTTCCCTCATTATCTTTACTGGAAAACTTCTCATAAGAGTTACTCATTGTCTCTATTTGTGCCACAGTTGCATTATTTCCCTGAATATCCTATTTTTCTCCTAAACTCACTCTAATTAGGCTATTGTTCCTACACCAAAGTAACTTTTTTCATGGTCCCAAATGACCAAATCCAAAGGTCAGTTCTTAGTCCTCGTCTTACTTGACCTCAGCAGTATGTGAGAAAATTCACCGCCAATAACCTTCTGGGTTGGGCTTCCAGGGCGCCACATTCTCCTGGTTCCTTTCCGGCATTTCCAGTTCCATCTTCTCATCTCTTTATTGGTTCTTTGCCATCATCCTAAACATTAACTTTTGGAATCCTTGGGCCTCTTCTTTTTGTTTTTCTTTCTTTCTGCACTTATTTTCAGGTCATCTCAGCCAGTCTCATGGCTTATAATCTCTGTAGGAAAATACCAAAATAACTTTTGTCTTCAGCCCAGGCTACTTCCCAGAACTCATCTCAGATATCTGGCTGCCTATCCAACACGATCACTTGGATACTGACAACCATCTCAAAATTTGTATGCTCAAAAATAAACTCTTGGCCGCTGTGGGTATGTGTGGCAATGAGACCCACCTTGCTGTGCCTGGACTTGTGAGGGCAAAGGACAGAAGAAGCTAGAACAAAGAAGAAGGAATATGAGGCCGAGATCCAAGGAGAATGTCTGGAAGATGATAAGAAGTCACGGAGTGAGATATGAGGGCATCGCCAGCTGCTGTTCTAGGAATTGCATCTGACGTCCTTACCTATTGAAAAGAAGTTTTATCTTTTTTGTAAATCCCTATTCCTGATTTGTTAAACTGAAAGTAATAGCCATGGAAAAATAAAATAACAATACATAAATAAATAAATAACCAACCCAACCTGCTATTCCTTTAGTCATCCCACATCAGTAAATTATACTAATGTGGGGATAAGGTAGGAAAGGAAGGTCAAAGAGCCTGAGTGCAGCCACTTTGGCCAACACCAGACCTTATCCACCCTAAACAAGAAAGTTGCCAGCATATCACTGGCCTGGACCACCCGAGGGTGAATGAATTACTAAGCCAGATGCCTGACAAAGTGTTGGTGCTTACCTTTCTGTGACACAGTTTATGATTAACGTTCATGGCCTGACCTCAAGACAGTGCTGGTCACGTAAGGCTATTTCCTAATGGGGTTTTTGAACATTTAAAAACATTACCATTGCCCCATGAGGGGTCCCCCTCCTGCTCCAGAAAGGACCTCTCTACACTGTGGAGTAGGATCTCCTGTCTCTCTCTCGGTAAACTTTCTGTTGCTCCTTGGCTCGCTCTCAAATTCTTCCCAGTGCGAAGCTAAGAACCCACGTGGCCAGTTCAGAGGGCTTTCCTCTCTTCACTGGGGCACCCCCTGCAGCATTACCTTGTTTCTTTCAGTTGCTTGGAACAAAAACCTTGGAGTCATTCATGGCTGTCTTTCTCTCACACATCATATCCAGTCCGTTAGAAAATCCTGTTGGCTACCCTCTTTATATGTGTCTTAAACCCAACCTCTTACTCCCTCCTGTGCCACTGCCACCCTGCTCTAAGCCACCGTCGTCACTCATCTGCACCGCAGCAAATTAGCCTTCTAAGTGAGCTTTTTGCTTCCACCACTACTCCCTTACAGTTTTCCCTCCACCCACAACTGGAGGTTTCTCGCTTCATAACAACTAGCTGTGGAGGGAACTAATCCATTCTCTTAAGAGCGAGAACTCGGTACCTGCTCCAAGGAATTCATGATGGATGCTACGTCCAAACGTCTCCCATTGGGCCCAACACACGCACCACATTGGGGATCAAATTTCAACAGGAGGTTTGGTGGGGCAAACAAACCACATCCAAACCATAGCAATAACCTAACCTACGTTTAATGTTTTTAAATAAAGCAAAACTAAATATTTAAGATAGCAATCCAGTTTTCCGAAGGAAGTTGTTTTCCCTCTAAACAAAGAAAATGGTCATTTCACAAACCATAGTAGATACACACAAGCTCAGGCTCTCCAATATACGTCATGCCTGGGAAACCACATGAATTCTTACATAGCAGTTTCCAGTGGAAGACTGCTCCAAATACCGTCAGAATCCCACTGCCATGAAACTCTAAATCTGTTAACTTGAAAATAAATGAAAATTCCTAAGAGCATATGTAGGAATAACATTTATTGGGTGTCAGGCAGAAGTGGGGCGGGGAGGGGATGGGTGTATACATACATAATGAGGGCAATGCACGCCGTCTAGGGGATGGACACACTTGAAGCTCTGACTGGGGTGGGGAAGGGCAATATACGTAACCTAAACTTTTGTACCCCCATAATATGCTGAAATAAAAAATAAAAATAAATAAATAAATAAATAAAAGAAAATTGTCTGACTCTCAGCTGCCCGTCTTACTGGCATTTGTCTTCGGCCAGTCTTTGTTTTCAGGATATGTTCAGGCTAAAGCATCAGTGTCTATAACTTATTTGATTATTTTTCCACCCCTATAAAGTTTTCTGATTTTACAGTTTATATTGAAATTTAAGCAAAATGTTGTCTTCCTGAAGTTATGTGATCGCATCTTTTAAATGTTCCTAAATTACTTTTTTTTTTTTTTTGCTTGAAACTCAGTATTCCACTAAATTACATCTTAAAAGCATCATTCCAGTGCTCCTGAAAAAAGTTGTTATGGGAAAATGTCAAAGTTTCTTCTTCTCCTAAATGCCATAGAAAATGCAAGAATTTTTTAAAGACAACAATGAGTTCCCAAATCACAAAATGCTTCTGCCGTCAATGCCTTGCTAGCATTTGCAGCCACCTTCATTTAGATATTTGTATTTTGTTACTAGATCATTATCCTGATAAGAACATAAAATAAGAATTAAGAAAACAAGCATCCTTCTTAATAACAGGGAGTCTTTTCTTCAAAATTGTTGATCAAAAGCCAAATAAATAAATAGAATTATTCAAACTAATTGAATTTATTTCTCATCTAAATATGCTGTTCCACAGGGACAGTTTGAGGAAAATAGGGCTACATTTCTTATACTTACTCTGAACATAAAAAACCTCTGTCTATATAGGTCTTGAATTATCACCTTTTACTTTTCTAAAAAATGAGACTACACTCAGTTTACAATGCATGTTTCCTAAGGAGAATAAATGACCTTCATTCAGATGTTTATGAAACTAAACACAGACATTGTCATCTGAGAAGCAGAATTTATGGGAAAAAAAAGAGAGAAAAGATGGTTCTGGGATAGCTCAAATCCCAAAGGAAGAGAAAGACACATGTCACTTAGCAAGAATTCCCACCAGAAACAAGGACACATGCATTTGAGACTACAAAAAAACTGAATGGAACCCAAAAACAATACACAGATAAGGAGGTTTAGATGAGTGTAAACTATTTTTTGTTGTTTTTGTAATAGTCTTACAAGTAGATTTTAGGACAATTTCTAGTGATAAATTTCAAAAACTCATTCAAATATGAAAATTGTTGAAGATATTTACTTTAATGTTTTAGTAAACAGGGCTTTACAAGGGCCACCAATGTACTCAGGATTAAAATATTTCCTTGAGATTTACTGATGACAAAAAATCCATGTTAGCATTTTAAGGAAAGGTAGCAGGGAAGTAAAATAGGAGCTGTGAGACCTACGTTGGAAAATGTCTTCTTAAAGTGTTCTTTGTAAGGGTAAGTCACCACCAATTGAACACCCTACTTCTTTTACCCTTGGATTAGGGCATAACCTAGCCCTTAGTTATCTTCCAGCACGGGAAGAATGTTTGTCCAATTGGGAAGAATATATTGAATGCCATAAAGCCTCTTTTTGGTTGCATCTTAAAGAATCTTAAGGTTTCATGCAATTCTATGCAAAATCCCAAACAAATATTTTTAACTTGACAAATAATTCTAAACTTCTGTAAGACAAAATGGGCAAGAAAAATCAACGCATTTTGGTAAAGAACAAAATAGTAATGTGAGGAATTTGTCTTATTAGATGTTAAAATTTACTATGAAGCTATAATAAAACTGTGAACCTAGAACAAAAATAAACAGATCAATAGAGTATAATGCCCATAGTTATATAAGAAACTAGTGTATGATACATGTACAAAAATATGCAATCAGAAATTAAAAATATGTAATAAATAAGAAAATGTACAAGTAGAAAAAGGAATTATTCCATAAATGATCCTAGGAAATTGATCAATTAATTGAGATGCATAAAGCAAATAATTCCAAGTATGTTATAAAGTTAAATATTAAAAATTCAAAGCAGAAAAATGAAAAGTTGGAGAAAATGTAAATAAATATATTCAATGCTTTATATGGAAAAGTTAAACTTTAAGAAATGGAAAACTCACAAAAAAATTATTAAATTTAATTATTTGAAAGTACTATAAAGAAATGCCGGCCAGGCGCAGTGGCTCACGCCTGTAATCCTAGCACTCTGGAAGGCCGAGGCAGGAGGATCGCTTGAGGTCAGGAGTTCAAGACCAGCCTGAGCAAGAGCGAGACCCCGTCTCTACTAAAAATAGAAAGAAATGATCTGGACAGCTAAAAATATATATAGAAAAAAATTAGCCAGGTATGGTGGCACATGTCTGTAGTCCCAGCTACTCAGGAGGCTGAGGCAGGAGGATCGCTTGAACCCAGGAGTTTGAGGTTGCTGTGAGCTAGACTGACAACACGGCACTCTAGCCCGGGCAACAGAGCGAGACTCTGTCTCAAAAAAAAAAAAAAGAAAGAAAGAAAGAAATGCCATTATCAAAATTAAAAGGTAAACACTAAAATGTAAAAATATTTCCCAATAAATATGGATTCAGATAATGTCCTTAATAGGTAATGAATTCTTATGAACCTGAGAGCAACACATCACATACCAAATTAAACTGGAAAGAATCACAAACAGGCAGTTCATCAAAAAAAGAGTTTAAGTAAGTCTACTAAACATGTGAAATTGATAATCTTTCTAATAAACAAAGAATGTAATTAAAAATAATAAGACAACTTTTGCCTATAAAATTAAATATATATGTATATATATAACTCAATGACAACACAATGAGTTGCAGAAATGGAGTGAAAAGAGTGCTATGATAGATTGTTGGAATTATAAATTAGTAAAAGTTTTATGGAAGAAAGATATACAGATAGCTATGAAAACAACTTTAATAATAAACTCAAAACTGAAACATCTTAAATGTCCAGAAACAGGTGAATAGCTAAATAGATTATGGTTAGTAAGATTATACACTTAGATATAATTATAATAGATTATTTTTTAAAAAGTACCAAAACTATATATAGTATGCTCTGAATTTAATTTCTCACACTCACATATTTTAATAGAAAAAAACAGAAAAATAGACAAATACATTACTTGCAATTATTTGATCATTCAGATTTGCTCTATTATCTTGGTATTTCTCAGAATATCTACAAGGGGTATATCTTGCTATTTTTAGAAATTATTATTTAAAGTAACGTGTGTGTGTGGTTACCAGGCATATATCTGGACTTCAGTAGAATTATATGAGATAGTCACTGCTTTCAAGGAGGTTACAGTTCCATTCACACAAGTGCATACATTAAAGAGAATTCAAATATAGATGACAGGGGATGTTCAAATGGCAACATAGGGAATCATTTATATTTTGGAATTCTGCAGCATTATGGACTAGAGTAGTCCAAGAAGAGTTCCTGGGCTGGGTCTTAAACAAAGATAAGAATTTTTCTAATGAGAACAGATAAGTGATAAAGACAGGAGCCGAGAGTCAGGACAGGACGTGACACATCCAAGAGACAGTGACAAGACACTACACGTCTGGCAATATATCCCGTCTTCTCTATCCTTTCGATGGTGATTTGAAAGTTGAAAGTATCAGGAAAACCAACATAAAGGTACTACTGTACTAACATATCAAATAGAGCATTTTAAAACTTTCATTTTCTTACAGAGATTCTATAATATCTTGTCTTTTAGAGAAAAGACGCCAAACTCATTTTTAAAATAAGCAATGAGTTATTTAAATATATGAGCATTCTAAAACTTTTCCACAATTAGAGATAGGCAACAAGTTTGGCATTACGACTACATCTGGACTCCTTAGAGACAAATGCAACTGCCCAGTACTAAACAGTGGCTGTGGTGAGCAGGGCTCGTATATGTGCTATGCAGGGAAGACAAAACTTTCCCATGACCTAAAGGGACTCTGCAAAATGACCACAGATGGTTTATACCAGAAAAGCTGGAAAAATTATATGAAGTCCTGTGAAAAATCTTAGTTTGGGAAAAAATAAGAGGAAGCAAATAAATAAGAGGTCACCAGCAAGCTCCAAACGAAAGGAGGTCTCTCTGAATCAGCCTCTCTGAGATTTTAACACACGGACTTTCTAAATCACAAAGGTCTGGAGAGAAGATGAGAATCAAACTGAGTTCCAAATTCCCGCGGAGTTTTATTATCCCATTGTTACACACTAGAGAGATTTATGGGGCCTCTCCCATAAATGTTGGGAGTGTACTACAGCAATGACTTGTTTTCCCTGAACCTTTTTATAAAGAAGTAAGGCAACGTGCCAGGAAGACTACGAGTGAATGGTTGGTGACCAGAACACTCGCTGTCCTGATAATGATCTTAGGGAAGTGGCATATCATACTTAACCTCTCAGGGTTTTCACTTCATTATCTGCAATACGAAGACGGTGTTCGAGAGCAGGGTAACACGAGCAGTCCTGAGCAAGCTGGGAAGATTGCAGCTCAGTGGCACTGTCCGAAATGTTCAGAAATAGAAGATGCTAGCTGACTCCATGAAAATTCCAAATAGTGTCACATACTGTATAGACCACAAGGGAAAAGCCTAATGTCTCTGGGCTCAGAGATGCAAGACCTGGAAACTTCCTGGCTTGCCTCTCTCAACTGCCCCTCCCACCCTGACCTTAGCTTGCATTCAAATGTCAAGCTAACGTCAGGACTGAAGTAAATAAATGATATCTCTATGAGATATATAATATTTCACAGATAAAAAAACTGGAGGCATAGAGAAATTGAGTCACCTGTCAGAGATGAGACAGCTAAGTGGCAGAGCTGGGAATGGAACACAGGGCCACCCGCTCCAGCACTAAGCTCTTAAGCAGTTTGCTCTACCTCCTCCAGGAGGAAGGGACTGGGATCTGGCTGGGACCAAGAATGGTTAAGCACTTTTCTAGTAAATGGTTGGAAAGATCTATCTAATATCACAAAAATGAAAACTAAGTACAGTGAATTGCCCATCAGAAAGATAGCATGGAAATTGAGACGACCAAGAAACAACTTATTAGAAAACATGCATATTTTACCATTCTCTTTAAATTTCACTGAGATGTTTTGAATAATCAAAGATTATCTAGATCCTTGAATAATTACCCAGATATCAATGTTTGTTACTTTTATGCTAAATGTTGGTATGGAGCAATTATACAATATTTCCCTCACTGGTTTTTTGTTTTTTTTTTTTTTTGAGACAGAGTGTCACTCTGTTGCCCGGGCTAGAGTGCCGTGGTGTCAGCCCGGCTCACAGCAACCTCAAATTCCTGGGCTCAAGCAATCCTCCTGCCTCCCGAGTAGCTGGGACAACAGGCATGCGCCACCATACCTGGCTAATTTTTCCATATACATTTTTAGCTGTCCATATAATTTCCCTCTATTTTTAGTAGAGATGGGGTCTCGCTTTTGCTCAGGTTGGTCTTGAACTCCTGAGCTCAAATGATCCACCTGCCTCGACCTCCCAGAGTGCTAGGATTACAGGCGTGAGCCACCGTGCCCGGCCTCCCTCACTGTTAATCAAAGAATAATGAATGACATTCCTGTAGAGGAAAGTTTTAAGAGGTAATGATTAAGAGAGTCAACTCTGGAGGTAGCTGGGTTAAATCCTGGTGCCAACACTTCCTGGCTATATGACATGTTGTTCTGGTCATTGTATCCAAAATGCAAAGGGTCTGACACTTAATAAACTGGTAATAAATAATAAACTGGTAATAAAAGTTTATTGAATTTTTAGCACTTCATTTTTTTTCAGAAAGTGGGGACTTGCTCTTTCTCTCTCTGTCACACACACACAATCAAGACACTTTCAGAGAGCATGGTGTAGCATAACATTTCTGCTCTTTTCTTTCTCTTTCTTGGTAATTTGTGAGAATAGTTACTTCTAGGACAGCAACATTTGTAGAACAGCAATAAAAATGTTATGTTATGAATATTTTAATCATGGATTCAAAATAGGCCCGATGAGCACAAATAAGAAGTTCATATTTGGAGCCCAAAATAGCCAGTTTGTCTACTTTGATCACATTAGAGGAAGGGATTCACTCTACTTGTGCCCCATGGACTTATCTGATTGGATTGTCTTTGGTTCATATTTATTTTTCTGAACGAAGCAAAAGAAATTGAGGAACAGTTCGGATGGTATCTCAAACTACCTACGAAACACAAAGTTCCTTAGCTCGGCTTTGAAGTCTATCCCTCAGAGCTTGTGGGCAAACAAAAAGCATTGGCAACATGCAATGAAAAATAAAAAATCATGCAAGAAGAAACTAAACATTTTGAAACATCCATAACCACTAAAGTAAATAATGTAATGCCATGAGTAACATGGAAGACAAGAAATGGGGAACAAGGTGAAGAGTTCAATTTATTGGACCGTGAATTGCCCTTAAGGTTTTTGACTGCCAACTTTAAATCACGATTTTATATTTATTGTAAATCCAGTTATAACTAGACTATCCAATTTCCCTTGAACAACACGGATTAAGAGGCTTTGGTTAACATCTTAGCTTTATTACTAGCAAGCTGGACAATTTAGCACAAATAATTTGACCTTCCTCAACCTTGGTTTTAACTGAGACAGTTGAAATAGATAATTCCTGAAGTGCTTTTTGGTTTTAAAACACTATGAATTATCAGTTTAATGACAAAAATGAGATCTAGAAGATAAACTGTGTTATAAATACTCATTTAATGTTTTAATTCATTTATTCAATAATACTAGTCAACATTTCTTGGGGCAGACACTTTTCTAACACTTGATATATATAAACTCTTTTAATCCTTCTAACATTTCTATGACATAAGCACTAATGTTATTCCAATTTTATAACTGGGAAGACAAAGAAAAAGCACAGGAACTATAAAGCTAGAGGTCAAACAATGTAGCTGAGATTCAAATCCAGGCAATCTGGTGCGGAGTCCACGGGTATAATTAAGTCCTCTGCAATTCGATAGTGCAAATTACAAAATGCAGAACCAGAGGGAAAAAGACCCCACCCCTGGCCGTCATCGCAGTTGGTAATGATTCCATTAGCGCATTATGTTATGTCTTCCTAGAAGTGATTTTTCTGTTAGAGGAAAGAATTTGGAAGATGAAAGTTTTCTTTTCCCCTCAGAGAACTGTTACATATCTCTAGCCCCTCGCACCTTTTAAGTATTTTCCCTAGTTTTTAAGTTACTTAGTATGATTGCTGGGATTTAAAAATAATGCTGGTTTATCCATATTTTGTTATTTGTGCCAAGACATGTAGGAATGAATGCTACATAAAGACCTCAAGCCTATAAAGACACCATTAACAGACCCATTTGTTAAATATGAGTATCGGTTTCTTAAAATGTGATCACTATTTGTTCTGGCCAGAGCTATTACAAAATATGGAATAGGTGAAGCAGAAAAGATTGTGCAAATGGTAATTTTGCCATGGCTGTAAGTCCCGTGTGAATGGGCATGTGTATGTGTGTATAAATATGAATTACTAAAAATAGTGGAAGTCTGATAAAGTTATGGCCTATTTACAAGCAATTTCTGAGGGGGAAAAAATACAACAGTAAAGTTCTAGGTATATATGTGTGTTGGTGAACTTGTATGTCAAGTTCATAAAGTCTAATTCAGACTAAGTCAAAAGCATGTAGTGAACCGGCACTGACTTACTCTGTAACAGCAAACATGGGCTTCTGCCATTCTGACACAAGACCCAGATAACATGAAAGAACAGGAGTGGTGGTACTTCTCTGCAGGAAACCCCACCTGGAAATTAAAGAGCTGCCTAATGTCTTTCTCTCCTCCATTGTGAAAAATTATTCGCAGCTGATGCATGTTGGCTGTGAATGGCAGGAATGAGGAAGCCGGGGGTGAGGGGGGGTAATGAGAGGGAGTATGTGCCTTCATCCCACACTTCCCAAAAGGAGAAAAAAATATCTTCTACTGGAAAAATCATGTCAAAAGCGCACAGTCAACCAAATAAATTAGGAAACATAAACCATGGTCATATTGCTCAATAACTGCAAAAATCACTGCAAAAAAAATTAAGATAAAAAAGAAAACCTTAGCAGTACTAAGCCCAAATAATCTGCTTCCTCTTTTGATATTTTAGTAGTATAACACCTACCCTTATCTTAATTAATGTATATAATATGTAGTGTGTGCACCTAATAGCTATAAATAAAGGTTTAATATACCATCAATTGTGATTATTCATGATGCTTTCACCCTCCTGGGTTATTTTCTTCTGCCCAACATTCCAAGAGGGGTAAGAATATTTGAGGGCTCAAGACCATATACTATACAATTCCATTTACATTATGTAGAAAAAGGAAAAACCGGTCTCTACTATCAAAGTCAGAATAGGCTTGGAAGGGCGGGTAATGAATGGAAGGGAGCACAGAAGAGGCTTCTAGGGTTTTTGTAATGTTCTGCGTCTTGATCCTGTTGCTAGTTATGTGGATGTGTTTAATTTAGTAAACTGTCATGATAAATATATACTTTAAAGTTCATAAACTTAATTTTTAAAGTTTTTAAAAATGTACAAAATTACATTTATTAAAAAGTTTAAAAATTATATTCTTATAAACCAACAACTATCAAAAAATATAATTTTTAAAAGATACTCTTCAAAGCTATTAGAATGTCTATTTTATTTTTCAAAAATATTGATTATACCAAGAATGGATGAAGATGTGGAGCAGCTGGAGCTCTTTTGCGTTGTCACAAGGAAAGCAACGTGGTACAGTTCGGCAGTTCCTCATAAAGTCATACACACAGGTGATCCAGCAATCTCACCCCCATGTATCAACACTAGGGAAATAACTACGTATGTTTAGACAAAAACTTGTACAAGAATGTTCAGAGCAACATTATTCATCATCACTCAAAACTGGAAGCAACTAAAATATCCCTCAAGGGGTAAATGCATAAACAAACTGTGTTACATCCATACAGTGGAACACTCCTCAGCAGTAAAAAGGAATGAACTATCGATTCACACAACAACACGGATAAATCCCAAATGCATTATGCTAAGTGAAAGAAGCCAGTCTCATAAGGCTACCTACTATGACTACACACATATGACATTCTGGTAAAGAGAAAATTCTAGGGATGAAGAACAGATCATTTAGAAGTTAGGAGTAGGAGGAAAGTTTGACTACAAAGGGGCAGCATGAGGGAAATTTTGTGGGTAATGAATCTGATTCTGTGTCATAATTATGGTGACGGCGACACAAATCTACTCATATGTTAGAACTCATATAATAATGCTCCAAAGAAAATGAAAATGTTATGTGTATAAATGAAAATTTTAAATTAAATAATATTCTCACTAATGACAACACATTATCAAATGCCTAAAAATAAATCTAACAAAAGAGAATCAAGCCCATTGAAGAGAAAATTATAAAACTTTATTGAAAGACATTAGAGAAGATCTAATTAATGGAAAAATATACTAAATAATTGAGAAGACTTAATATGATAAAGATGTTAGGTCTCACCAAATTGATCTAAAGAATTGATACTTTTCCATTATAAATACCAGTAGTGGTTCTTTTTGGGTTCTGGGGGGGGGGTTTTTTGTTTTTTTTTTTTTTAGTATTAAACAAGATGATTTTTAAGTTTACATGGCAGGAAAATAAGGCCCAAAAAGCTAACTTGTTTTTGAAAACAAACAGGGTGAATAGACTTATTCCACCTGAAAACAAAACATTATATAGCTATGATAGGCCAGGCGCGGTGGCTCACACCTGTAATCCTAGCACTCTGGGAGGCAAGGTGGGCGGATCGCTTGAGCTCAGGAGTTCGAGACCAGCCTGAACAAGAGCAAGACCCTGTCTCTACTAAAAAAAAATAGAAAAAATTAGCCAGTCAACCAAAAATAGAAACAAAAAAATTAGCCAGGTGTGGTGGCCTGTAGTCCCAGCTACTCGGGAGGCTGAAGCAGGAAGATCACTTGAGCCCAGGAGTTTGAGGTTGCTGTGAGCGAGGCTGATGCCACGGCACTCACTCTAGCCTGGGTAGCAAAGTGAGACTCTGTCTCAAAAAAAAAAAAAAACCAGAAATGGTCTTCAATCTACATTTTTCATCATGTGCAATAATTAACTCAAATGAATTATAGACCTAAATGTAAAACCAAAAACTATAATTTTGCTAGAAAAAAGAAGCATTAGAGAAAAACTTTGTGACTTCAGGTTAGCCAATAATTTGTTAAATATGACATCAAATTACAATCCATAGAACTAATTGATAATCAGACTTCATCAAAATTAAAAACTTCTGAATAAAATAATAGCAAATGGAGTTCAATAATACATTAATAGAATCATTCACCATGACCAAGTAGGATTTGGCCTAGGAATGCAAAGACTTTTGTTTTTCAGATCGTTTTATTAAAAGAGAAATAAAATAAAATCTTACAGATTTGTGGAGTCACCCTTTTTGTATCCCTCCTGGGTTTCATCTCTCTTTTCCTTTCTCCTTCCATCTCCTACAACCTGTAAAAACTAGAGATAACAACTATGTCAAAGTTGGTATTTATCCTTCCAATCTGTTTTGTACCCCTACCACTTTTATAAGTATCTATAAATACTTAGTTACGTATTATTTTGTATGCTTTTAAAATTTCATAACTAGTTTTATTCTAAATGTGTCCCTATGGCATTTGCTTTTATTCGCTCAGCATTCTGTTTTTGAGATTATCCATGTTAATACAAGTAAGATCTAGTTCATTCATTGGATAAATGTACGATATTTTACTTATCTATTATGTTTTTACACATGGATATTGTCATGGACCAAATGTTTGTGACCCACCTCCCCTCAATTCATATGTTGAAATCCTAATCCCCAATGTGATAGTATTAGGAGGTGGGGACTTTGGGAGGTGATTGAATTAAAAGGGTGCAGTCCCATGAATGGGCTTAATGCCCTTATAAAAGTGACCCTGGGGAGCTCTCGTGCCCTCTTTCCCCCACGTGAGGATACGATGAGAAGGTGGCATCTGCAATCCAGAAGATGGCCCTCGCCAGAATCTGACCATGCTGCCATCTGACCCTTGGACTTCCCAGCCTCCAGACCTATAAGAAATAAATTTCTGTTGTTTATAAGCCACCCAAAAAAAACCAAAAAAAAAAAATAAATAAAAACTTCTGTTCTTTGAACTATCTTCTTACTAGAATGAAAAGACAAGCCACAGACTAAGAGAAAAAATATTTGCAAATCACATAAAGGTCTTGTATCCAGAAAATATAAAAAAATTCTCAAAACTCAGTAATAAGAACATGAATAACTCAATTAAAATATGGACAAAATATTTGAACAGGTACCATGTCACCAAATAAGATATACAGCTGGCAAAGAGGCACATGAAAAAATGATCAACATTAATGTCCATTAGGGACATAGAGATTAAACCCACACTGGGCTACTACTACACATCCATTAAAATATCTAAAATTTTTAAAACTGATTATGTCAAGTGTTGGCAAGGATGTGGAGCACCTGGAACTCTCATTAACTTTTGCTGAGAATATAAAGTTGTAAAACCACTTTGGAAAAAGTTTGGGCTTTTAAAAAAAAATATTTAAACATCTATCATATGACCACGATATTTCATTTCTAGGTCTTTACCCAAGAAAAATAAGAGCATATACTCAAACAAAAATACATACACAAATGTTAATGGCATTTTTACTTGTAATAGCTGAGAACTGCAAACAACGCAAATGTGCATCTATAGTTGAATGAATTAATAAATTGTAAATAAATACAATTGAATACTACTCAGAAAAATGAATTAACTATGGGCATACAAAATAAAACAGATAAATGTTAAAATAATTATTCTGAGACCGACAAGCCAAACAAAAAGAGTACATATTGTAGAATTCCACTTATATAAAAGACTAGAAAAAAACTAATTTTATGAAGTATTCATCTGAAGGAAAACAGATCAATACTTGCCCGGGAATAGGAGAGGTTGAGGAAGGACTGGAAGCATAGATTACAAAAGGGCATAAAGAAATTTAAGGGAGTAAAAAGTATGTTCATTATCTTGATTTTGTTTATGGTTTCCTACACATACGCATACATATTTTTTTTTTTTTTTTTGAGACAGAGTCTCGCTTTGTTGCCCAGGCTAGAATGAGTGCCGTGGCGTCAGCCTAGCTCACAGCAACCTCAAACTCCTGGGCTCAAGCAATCCTCCTGCCTCAGCCTCCTGAGTAGCTGGGACTACAGGCATGCGCCACTATGCCCGGCTAATTTTTTTTTATATAGATTTTTAGTTGGCCATATAATTTCTTTCTATTTTTAGTAGAGACGGGGTCTCGCTGTTGCTCAGGCTGGTCTCGAACTCCTGACCTCGAGCAATCCACCCGCCTCGGCCTCCCAGAGTGCTAGGATTACAGGCGTGAGCCACCGCGCCCGGCCTCACATACGCATATATTAAAACTTTATCAAATTGTAGCCTGTGTGAGTTTTCTATTGCTGTATAACAAATTAGCATAAACCTAGTGACTAAAAACAAAACAAATTTATTATGTCACCATTTGTGCGGGTCAGAAATACAAGCAAGGGTTAACTGGATCCTCTGCTCAGGATCTCACCAGGCTGAAATCAAGGTGTCAGCCAGGGCTGTGATCTCATCTGAGACTTGGGGTTTTAGAATCCAATGAGTTGTGTCCCCATATTCTTGCTGGCTGTCAGGTAGGGATTCTCTCAGCTCCTAGAGACTGCCCTCAGATTCCAGCTATGTGGCTGTCTCACAACATGGAAGTTTATCTCAGCAAAGCCAGTAGGAGAATCTCTCTCCTGTCTGCTATGACGGATACTAACCGAATCATGGGAGTGATGATGCCATTGTATTCACAGGTCCTACCCATATTCAAGGGAAGTTGCTTGGGCTACCATAACAAAACACCATTAATTGGGTGGCTTAAAAAACAGAAATGTATTCTCTCACAGTTCTGGAGGCTGGGAGGTCCAAGATCAAGGTGTCAACGCAGTTGGTTTCTGGTGAGGCCTCTCTTCCTGGCTTGGAGATGACTGCCTTCTCTCTCTGTCTTCCTATAGCCTTTCCTCAGTGTGGAAGGAGAGAAAGAGATTTCTCTCTTTCCTATCTTCTTTTAAGGCCCCCTAATCCCATTATTTGTGTCCCACCTTTATGACCTAATCTAATCCTAATTATTTCCCAAATGCCCCATCTCAAATATCATCCCATTGGGGAGGGGGGTTAGGGCTTCAACATATGAATTAGAAGGAGGCACAAACATTTAGTCTATAACAGAGGGGATTATATGGGGTGTGTACTCCAAGGAGTGTAAACCTTGGGGGCTATAATAGAATTCTGCCTACCACATACCCTTTAAATTTATGTCTACACATAACATCAATATTAAAAAAAAAAATGACATAAGGGAAAGAAAATCATATCACCAGACTTTTGGACAGTAATGTTTTATGCCGGAAAAAAAAAGTAGAGTAACGTTTAAGATATTTTAAAAAAAATACATGAGCCATGGATTTTATATCCAGCAAAACTTACCTTCCAGTATAAAGGGAACAGACAAATTTTTATCAACATGCAAGAACTCAGGGAATATTTTTCCATTTCCTTCATTAGGAATATATTACAGAATGTGCTTTGGACAACCAAAATGAGCAGAGAATTATCAACATGAAGATTGATCATGAGTATTAAATATATAGTTGTCTGTACAACCCAGACTGAGTGAGGATTAAAGGACGAGAGTATAGTATATAGTGGCTTTATATTTAAGCAAAGTGGTGAAGTTATTTTTAAAATTGAGTAAAATGTATAGAACATACATAACAAGTATTTTAAGAGTTCTCAGTAATTTTTAATGGTGGAGATTTTAGTAGGGTCTTCTTAAGAATAGTATGTTTTTTTGTTGGTTTTTTTTTTTTTTTTGAGACAGAGTCTCACTTTGTTGCCCGGGCTAGAGTGAGTGCCGTGGCGTCAGCCTAGCTCACAGCAACCTCAAACTCCTGGGCTTAAGCGATCCTTCTGCCTCAGCCTCCTAGGTAGCTGGGACTACAGGCATGTGCCACCATGCCCGGCTAATTTTTTCTACATATATTTTAGTTGGCCAGATAATTTCTTTCTATTTTTTTAGTAGACACGGGGTCTAGCCCTTGCTCAGGCTGGTCTCGAACTCCTGACCTTGAGCGATCCACCCGCCTCGGCCTCCCAGAGTGCTAGGATTACAGGCGTGAGCCACCGCACCCGGCCAAGAATAGTATGTTTGTAACATGGGATATAGTAATAGAGTATTATGGGAAATTCTAATTTTATTATCTCCTGCTTCATGAGAACCACGATTCATGATGTAGAAGAAAGTAGTTACAGTTTAAGTAAAAAACAAACAAACAAAAAACAACCCCTCTACGTGCACACACCTCGATCCCTGAATTCTAGATGGAAATATATCAATATTATCTAAGTTATTATATATATATATGCATATATGTGTATAAACTCATATCTGTATCTCTACTTTTTCCATCCCTTCCACAAGGGTTCTTCTGGCTACATGATCCTGACAAGACAATCACAACAGTCAAGTGTACATAATTCCTTGTGAAGCACAGACATCAGGTTCCTTTCCACCAAGCCCAGCCACCTCCTTTTCTCTACTTCCCTCAAGAACTGACAGTCAAGCTTTGCATCCCTCAGTAACGCAGTCTCAGCTCCCTATTTCCTGTGGAGAAATTCTTGTGGCGGGGATAAAAGCACCTACACACCTACCTATATAAAACCGTGTTTGGCAGGCCTTAGGCAGTTTAAATCTAAATTTCTGGGGCTGGATTTCTAACCTGTAGAGACAAAAAGGTCAACCAGTACATAGAATTCCTGTTACTAAATAATACACTTAGTGTTCCAGCCTGAAAAACCAGTTGGTGCTCCAAATTTGTGGGTTCCGCTTTCACTGATTTAACCAACCTCAGATTGAAAATATTCTGGAAAAAAACAAAACAATGGGGGGGGGGGGAGCAAGGGCAATATACGTAACCTAAACATTTGTACTCCCATAATATGCTGAAATAAAAGAACAATAAAAATAGCAGTACAACAATAAAAATAATACAAATAAAAAAGTACAGTATAACAACTATTTACATAGCATTCACTTTGTATTAGGTACTATAAGTAACCTAGAGATGATTTAAAGTACACAAGAGCATGGAACAGTGTGTGTAAGGTTACATGCAGATACTATGTGATTTTACATGGCGGACTTGAGTGTCCTTGGATTTTGGTATCCAGGAGGGGCTCCTGAAACCAATCCTCCAGGGATACCAAGACACAACTGTACTAGCAGCACTCTGAGAGGCAGAGGTGGGCAGATTGTTTGAGCTCAGGAGCTCGAGACCAGCCTGAGCAAGAGCGAGACCCCATCTCTACTAAAAAAAAAAAAAAAATAGAAAGAAATTATATGGACAGATAAAAATATATATAGAAAGATAAGCCGGGCGTGGTGGCGCATGCCTGTAGTCCCAGCTACTCGGGAGGCTGAGGCAAGAGGATCACTTGAGCCCAGGAGTTTGAGGTTGCTGTGAGCTAGGATGACACCACAGCACTCTAGCCCAGGCAAGAGAGTGAGACTCTGTCAAAAAAAAAAAAAAAAAAAAGACACAACTGTAATGCATTTTGTTTTCTTCACTGGATTTCAGAGCTTCCCTAAAAATAATGGGTACGTGATTGATCATCCTAAATTAGCACCAGGAAACCCCTGGGTGAAAGGGAAGATCTTCCCCAAAGGCAAATTCCTGTGTTGCCACTGAAAGATAAAAAATAATCACTACTCCCCAAAACGGAAAGTTCCCCGTCACCACATCAAGGTCGGGAAGCTACTGAGCATTCAATATTCTGTAATAAGTCAACCCAAAGCTTTCATCGAACAAATACAGTTTGATCGCACAGGTTTGCCAAACTGCCATGTGGTTTTTGAGTTCCTAATACCACAAATGTCCCCAAGAAAAATTTTTAAACACAAGTTATTCCTTCAGGATGCCAAGATTCCATGGGAGCATTCTCCTCTATTTCAAAAATAAAGTTTAAAAGTATTTGAAAATAAAGCATCAATCAGTCAAGGCTGTAACTGTAGGAAGGACTGTGAACGTTGCCCACCGGTAGAAATTTGTGCTATTTCAGAACGTCCAGGCTGTGAATCGCCTCACATATACTCACAGAAATGCGTGACGGAGATTGAGGCTCTTTAGCAGAGATGGGTCTTAGAGATTCCTCTGAGACATAGGCTTTTAGAAACCCTCTATATTAAAGCATGCTCTTGTGTCCTTCCAATCCTGTAACAGAACAGAGCAGTGCATTTCAAAGCACTGACTAATTACCTCATTTAACCTCCACTAAGCTATATTAATTAGTAGTGTTATTTCCATTCAATTAAGGAAAGAAGTTTAACTCCGTTAGCCTTGTTGGCTTCTATGTCCTTCTTTCATTTCACAAATTTGGTCCAGCTCTGAGAGTGTGCTGCCTAGGTAGATGCCCATGGAGGGGTTTCAAAATGCTGTAAAAAGCATAAGCACACTCTCTTTGCCGCATCTACTGCGAGAATGAAGACCATTCTCAGCAATCAGACTGTCGACATTCCAGAAAATGTCGACATCACTCTTAAGAGACGCACAGTTATTGTGAAGGGTCCCAGAGGAACCTTTCGGAGTGACTTCAATCACATCAATGTAGAACTTAGTCTCCTTGGAAAGAAAAAGAAGAGGCTCCGGGTTGACAAATGGTGGGGAAATAGAAAGGAACTGGCTACCGTTCGCACTATTTGTAGTCACGTACAGAACATGATCAAGGGTGTCACACTGGGCTTCCGTTACAAGGTGAGGTCTGTATCTGCTCACCTCCCCATCAACGTCGTCATCCAGAAGAATGGGTCTCTCGTTGAAATACGAAGTTTCTTAGGTGAAAAATACATCCGCAGGGTTTGGATGAGGCCAGGTGTTGCTTGTTCAGTATCTCAAGCACAGAAAGATGAGTTGATCCTTGAAGGAAATGATACTGAGCTTGTTTCAAATTCGGCTGCTTTGATTCAGCAAGCCACAACAGTTAAAAACAAGGATATCAGAAAAATTTTGGATGCTATCTATGTCTCTGAAAAAGGAACAGTTCAGCAGGCTGATGAATAAGATCTAAGAGTTGTCCAGCCACATGAAGACGCCACATGACTACTAAGATGTATCAGTAATTTGGATGATGCAATAAATGACCTATTGGTTTTGGGGGAAAAAAAAGCATAAGCACTAAAAATTATTTTCCCCATTAACTTGTCATCAAGAAAATTCCAGGCCAAAGAGAGGCATGGAAGTGGATGTTTATAGAGTGAACTTCTGGGAGCAACAAATGTGGAAGATAGAACTTTTCCTCTTTGTAATTGAAGCCAGAAGCAACCTACTTTTATCCTGGGTGTAGCCTGAGAAAGAGAAAGAAAATTCTCCTTTCTTGAGCATTGCGTGCATGCCAGGACATCATAGGCTTTATATGAATCCCCATATAGGCATTATTATCTCCATTTTGTACATGAGGATAAAAAAACATGCCCACATCCACGTATCTGATTTCTGAGAATGCACAATCAAATCCAGACCTATCAATTATAATCATAATGTCTCTTTTCCTTTCCATGCTCTCTCACTGATCAAACCTGTATTCCCTGGTCTATAGCCATATCCTGGTTAGCTGCACCCCGAAAATTGTCTTTTTCAGCTGCAACTAAAACCCAATCAACTAACCACTCCAAGCTATTGAAAAATGATCCAAATAATCCTCACTAACTAAAAAGGCAACGAACAAAAAAATCCATCCATTTCAAGATATTGTTCCCTGTCTCTTAGATTTTGTGTGTGACTGTTTCATTTAAAAGCAGCCTCATCAAGCCAAATTTAAAGAAGTATATCCAAGCAGCCTTTTTGTTCAGTATAATTATAGGGTTTCTTTTTTTCCCCCAATCTTTAGAAGGTTTTCATAGCTATTTTTAAGAAATTGAAAAAAAAGTTAAACAAAAAAATTTGTTTTCCAAGCTGAAACATGTACTTGTGAATACAGGATAGTAGAACAAGAAAGCTATTCTTTTTTTTTTTTTTTTTTTTTAGTTTTTTATTTCCCTGCAATTTTCTACCCCTACAAGGAAAGTTATTCTTGAAGAAAATATCTGACAAAGAAGATATGCCATACTAAGACAAACTGAAAGAGGAAGATAATGATTACGTGGAATAGAAACCCAGGTCATGTGAATCTGTGCTTGTATGAGGGTCCACTGCACCTTTTGATGACCCCACTGTCTCACCCTTAATGAGGTTAGGCCTGAGCTGTGACCAGGGTTGCTTATGACAGGTGATTTTTGAAGTCACATGTATATAACCTGCATCACAAACCTAAAAGAACTCTCTCGGTCGTTCTCCTCTCTCTCTTTACACACACACACATATACACACACGCAGACTTTTATATACGCTTTTTATATATACAACCCAAGATAGCCTTTTACTATTTACGAGAGACATTTATTACTTAATGGCATTCTAGCTCTCACACAAGACCACAGTATTTCCTTTGCTTGCCTCGATGCACATTTTTCTACTTCTTTGCACAAGGGAGCTATGGCTGTAGCATGCTGATTTGTCATAGGAAATAGAGTGGGAATTTTTAGCCATTATTTCTAACTTAGAGCCATTAGTTCATTTCTAGAGTAACATTAAACAGGAGGATGATAACAATAGACGGGGAGAAGAAATGAATGACTAGGTTCTCACTGCCATCTGGTGGTGAAGATGCAAAAATACAGGCTATACGCTCTGGGAGATCAAAATAGAATTAGTTTGGGAAATGCGCTGTTTTATAAAATGTCAAGAAAATGTTCAAATATTTAATTCAAAAATGATTACCAGATGTTTTATGTTACTGATTTGACCCAGAGAAGTTGGAATATTTGAGCTTCTCTAACTCACAGGGTTTTTTTCTCTATATCCAGGAACAGAAATGTTCCCAGTTTTCAGAACCGAGACCCGTAGAAAAGATTTAACAATTGTTGCGTCCACTTCACCTTCTCATGGGACTCTGTCGCAAAAATACTTACTCCAGGAGAACTAAGAGTTGAACTCAATGCTAGGCAGGGGCTGTAGCATTCAAAGGCAACACTTCATCACCTGCTGGTCTCTATTAGATTCTCAAGGTATATTTCCTGAGGAGTTGTCAACATCGTTAGATCAGGCAAACTTCAGGATACCATTGTTTTGACAGTGCAGACTTGCAAAGTGACTGATCATGACTGTGCGGTGGACAGTCCCTGCATTATATCTAAGCTTCTCCTATCATCTCAACTTCTATCACAGACGAAGCAACATGACCTCCTGTTACATAGCACACTAAACTCTCTGTATAGGAAATCAAACCTTCTTACACTGTACACACACACACACAACCTGTTTGTGTCTGCCTTCCAGTCTTTATGCTTTCTTTTCTTTCCACTTGTGTCGCCTACCATACTCTCCTCTTCAACCACTCAGGTCCTTGCCCAACTTCAAAATTCACCACCTTGAAAATGCCTCATGGCCGGGCACAGTGGCTTACACCTGTAATCCTAGCACTCTGGGAGGCTGAGGCGGGCGAATTGTTTGAGCTCAGGAGTTCAAGACCAGCCTGAGCAAGAGTGAGACCCCGTCTCCACTAAAAATAGAAAGAAATTATATAGACAGCTAAATATATATATATGTATATATAAAGTTAGCAGGCATGATGGTGCATGCCTGTAGTCCCAGCTACTTGGGAGGCTGAGGCAGGAGGATCACTTGAGCTCAGGAGTTTGAGCTTGCTGTGAGCTAGGCTGACACCAGGGCACTCTAGCCCGGGCAACAGAGTGAGATTCTGTCTCAAAAAGAAAAAAAAGAAAAAGAAAAGAAAATGCCTCAAAAGATTACCTACACATTATCATTTCAGGACTCACTCCCTGTGTATCAGGCACTGTTTTAAAGATTTTATGCATATATTATCATTATTTCCAAATCCTCATAAAAAGCTGGGGAATTATTATCCCTATCTAAGAGTTAACAAAACTTGGCTCAGAGCTGTGAATAACTTACCCAAGTCTACATGGGGAGTGAGTGGAGAAACCAAAAAAAACTCACTCTAATTTAAAGATTAAACTCATTTGTTCCATTCCTTCCCCATTATTGTATCAGGACTTTAGCACTCACATATGCACACAAGTGCACATGCAGCCTTGCATAACGGATACATTGAATGACACATTTGACTTTAATAACAGGACATTTATCTATTCTTATATCACTTTTCTGTGCAATTGTATCCATTTCCCTCAAGAGGGTATGAGTGATTTGAGACTAGAAATAATACCTGCCATTTCCTTTTAGCAACGCCAGAGAGCCCACATTAGCGAGCGGGACGGTCTCTTGGTGAATGAAGAGTGTGGATTCCAAAGTCAGAATGCATCCTTCCACACACCAGCTCTACAGGATTGGAAAAAGCACTTGGCCTCAGACTTTCAGTGTGTAACTTAGAATGTTGCTTATGTTGATAAGGCTTTTTGAAAATTCGGTGAGATAATCCATGAAAAGAGCTTAACTAACATCATGCCTGTTACATGTTAAGCACTGCAAAAATGTTAGTTTCTATTATTGCTGTCTCTTTGATGCACTGACTATTCGATGCAGATTGTTGACTGTTTTCAGTGATACAGCCACAGTGTCATGAAAGGCAAAGAAAAAAGCTCTTATTTATCTTCGGAATATTGAATGACTTTGAATGGTGACTCTAGAATAATAGAACAAGACTATTTATACGGCCTGTGGAATCAATCATGTGAGAGATCTGGATAGAGCATCTTTGGATATTGGAAAAAGCAGAGGGCATCACGCTCCTGGGTTTCCTAACCTGGCAGTGGCCGCGTGGAAAGTTCTAAATATGAAAATGACAGCCTCGTCAGCGTGCTCCTAGAGGCCTGCCAAAGACTGTCATAGTCCCTATCCATCTCTAGTAAATCACAGCAACTAATTCTGCTCTTCTCAAATTTGGCAACTTCTATGACTTTTCCCCAACATACAAACACAAAAAAGAATAGCAGCACAAAAACCACATAAGTCCCCGAAATCATATCCAGATGAAACTTCATACTTTCTGCTTTCTAGTTTTGGCAGGTCATTGAGAAGCAAAATAGCAACCACTGAGAGATAATTCTTACACTTCTGGAAAAATAATTTTTAAATGTGATTTTTAAGGAAAAGAACATTTATCCCTCATCCTGAGGAATAAGAATTTTCCCCAACTACTGTTTAAAAGGGTGTTAATTTTATAAAAGTAGCACATATATACAGTGAATCCTCATTTAACGTCATTGATAGGTTCTTAGAAACTACCAATTTAGGGAAAACGACATATAACAAAACCAATTTTACGGTAAGCCAATTGATATAAACAAGAGTTAAGCTCTTATGGTATATCTCTAGTCACAAAAAAAATCACCAAACTTCAGCCGGGCATGGTGGCTCACGCCTGTAATCCTACCACTCTGGGAGGCCAAGGCGGGAGGATCGCTTGAGCTTAGGAGTTCGAGACCAGCCTGAGCAAGAACGAGACCCCATCTCTACTAAAAATAGAAAGAAATTAGCTGGATAACTAAAAATATATAGAAAAAATGAGCTGGGCATGGTGGCACATGCGTGTAGTCCCAGCTACTCGGGAGGCTGAGGCAGAAGAATTGCTTGAGCCCAGGAGTTTGAGGTTGCTGTGAGCTAGGCTGACGCCATAGCACTCTAGCTGGGGCAACAGAGTGAGACTCTGTGTTAAAAAAAAAAAAAAATCACCAAACTTCTAAATAAACACTCCAAATGCTTCTAATATTAAACACTGAAATAAATGTAGCCATACATATGTTTAAAGAGGATCAGTAAAAACAAATAAGGCCATGATTTACCCAATTTGTGGTGAATCAGTGACAACAGTCACAGTGGTGGTGGGTTAAATCAAGGAATAAATGTTTGCAAAGCCAAAACTGTCAGGAGGACCTCCTTCCACCACAAAGTTCAAAAACCAATAATCACAAACACGGAGGGCTCGCTGAGCACTTTCATCCCATATCATTTACTGTCGTGCATCTGTATGGTTACTGTAAATTTTATGAGTTTTTATTTCCCAATAATTGGTGTTCATTCATTCCTTTTCCAACCCACTTATTTCAGTTCCAGGTGGCAGGTGGCCGGTCACCCAGTGCCTATCCTGGGAGCTCAAGGCACCAGCTGGGAACCAGCCCTGGACAGGACGCCAACTCACTGCAGGAGCACGTGCACACACACCCATACTCACACTGGGGCCACGCGGACACGCCAATGAACCTGCCGGGTACAGATCTGGGATGTGGGAGGAAACAGACAACATGGAAAAATCCCATGGGGACATGGGCAGACATGCAGAGAAAGTGAAAACCCCACACGGACAGTGTCCCCAGCTGGGAAGTAATTTTTTTTTATTATTAACATTATACAAAACGATGTTGAATGAGACAATGTCATTCAAGGACCTGCTGTGTGTGTGTGTGTCGGTGTATTTCCAAAGCTGATATCGTTTCTTAAGCTACTGTCCCACTGCCGTGGGCCCTGCTGTCCTAAGAATCCCACCCCTGTTACTACCATGACAAGGGTTACATACCTTAGGACTGGCCTTTGAGATTAGAAAACAATACGACATCCTTTAACCTTTAATCCAGCAATCATTTAGGAATCAATTCCACAGATACAATAGCAAACATAAAAAATCTATCTGCTTAACGCTCTTCATTACAGCATTATTTATAATATCAAAGACTAGAAACAACTCAAACGTCCATCAAGAGGGGCTAGTTGATTAAATGATGTATCTGGAAAACTGTACACACTGGAATACTCTGAAGATGTAAAAAAGAAATGAGAAATATCTCCATGAATTTCTATGGATTATGCAGAATATAAATATTATTGAGTAAGAACACAGTAGTGAAAAACTTGGATAATATGCTGCCATCATCTAAAAACAGGATATGTGTGTGTACTTTCTCATATTTAAAAATTAATGGAAGAATAAATTATAAAATATTTTAAATATTTAGTAATAGTCTAAGAGGGAATATACAGTGGAAGGAACAGGGATAGAAGCTAGTCTTCTTTAAATATAGCTTATGTTCTAAATTTGAATTAGGAATCATGTGAATATTTTAATTTAAATATTTTATACATACATGAAATATTTCCATGTTAGTTATATGGATAGATACAAGTAATTTTCAAACACAGTAATCTTTTCTGCACACCCTTAATAACATATAGTCTAAAGACAAAAAAAAAAAAACCTTTGAAAACGTGCTTTAACTGATTTCTGTAATTTTTATTGGTGGTGGTAGTGATGATATTGTCATTCTGAGACTGTCTGGTGTGTCATATAGGATAAAGTAAATAAATAAGTATGCGTGTGTCATTGACAAACAGGAATTTCCTTATGGAGGAAGGGAATACAAACATAAGGTTAATTAAATGCAATTAAATTTCTATCTCCCTGAATATTAATTGACAATATCAGCATAAACTCATGATGAATTTTAGAGGATTTCTTAACTCTGTCTTCTGAAAAGGTCTAGAAATAATGACCAGCCCAGTAGCAATGAGTGCCCTTAGTGCCCAGATTATGGTCTCTAAAGATTATATTCCACTAGATGGAACCTGGGCTTCCTGGAGAAATGGCTGATTCCAGATCTGTAGCAAGAAATTTACAAAATAAACTTTAACTATCTTATTGAGTCAGAGAGCAAGAGAGACTGCTAAGATGGTTTATATGGTTTATAACAATGTTCAATAATATTCAAACAAACAAGCAAACTCATTGGCCATCTTTGGAGAATGATAGGGAACAAGGTCATTGTTTTGAAAACTAAATAATTAGGGAAAGAATCAAACTTTATTCTCTATTTTTCATATAAATTGTACTTTAGGGTAACTAGATGGTTAATGAGGACAGTTTTCTCTATGTAGAAATATTCCAGCTAATAAAATAAAAAGTAATGATAAAATATTCTCATATCATTCTTTTGGAAATTCTAATGAATTAATAAATTTAGAAAATGATTATTAAGGGCTTTTAAAAATCACAAAAAAAAGAAAACCAACTAGGCAATATGTGGCTCTCTATAGAAGTGCACAAAATATTCCTGCAAAAAATAAATTCAAATCTCATTAAGACTCTAAATCTAACTCCAAATTATAGAAATTACAGAAATATATAAAATGACAATACAGAGATGTAATCAGCAAAATCCAATTCCTTCAACAAATAAACTACAAAATTAGGAAAAAATGGGATGGAGAGGCCCTGCCTATAGATTAAAAAAAATATTTGAGAGACATACTAACCAATTTCAGTACATGAAGCTTATTTTGAATGTGATTCAAAACTAAAACAAACTAAAAAAAAATTATGAGACAGTGGGGAAAATTTGAGCACTGACAGAATACTTGATGATATTAAGGAATTATTGCTAATATTTTAAAAATGTTAATAGTAAGTGTAACATTAATATTGAGGGTAAAGGTTGGGCACAGTGGCTCATACCTGTAATCCCAGCACTTTGGGAGGCTGAGGTGGGAGGATTGCTTGAGGCCAGAAGTTCAAGACCAGGCTGGATAACATAGCGAGATTCTGTCTCTATAAAGAATAAAAAAATAACCCAGGTGTGGTGGCACACACCTGTAGTCCCAGCTACTTGGGAGACTTGAGCCCAGAAGTTGGAGGTTGCAGTGAGCTGTGATGGTGCCACTGCACTCCAGTCTGGGAGAAAGAGTGAGACTCCGTCTCAAAACCAAACAACAAACAAATAAACAAAAATATTGGGTGTAATAACGGTATTGCTGCTATGTTAAGAATTCCTATCTTTCAGTGATAGTGAAATATTTACACATAAAATTGTGTCTGCATTTTGTTATAAAATGGCCTGATATATGGGGGGAGAGTAAGTAAAGGTAGAATGGAAAAAGGTAATTGTTTGAAACTGGTGGTGAGAATATGGAAGATCATTATACAATTCTTTCTATTTTTGTATATATTTAAATTTTCCATAATAAAAAGGAAAAATAAATTGGAATACTTACTACTGGCCTATCAAGTCTGTACAACCTCTCCACCTAACCATCCCCACCTCTCAGTCTCATCTCATCACTCTCTCCTTGCTCATTTGTACCAGTGACTGTTCTCCTTTCTGTTCTGTGACCATGCCAAGCTCTTTGTCCAAAAAGAAGGGAATAGAAGAAATATTTGAAAAGATAATGGCAGAGAATTTTCCAAAAATTATGAAAGAATCAAACAAAGGCACAAGAAGTAAAAGGAAGCAGTAATTTTGTTTATTTGTCTTTTTTTTCAAATAATTGTAATATTCTTAACCTGTTACAAGCACTCTATTCTATGATGATCTTGCAGCCCAAAGCCAACCTAAATCTATCTAATATATTTGACTACCTAGGTGGGAATCAACCAGGAAAAATCTCCTCATTCTCACCCTGTCTGGTTTTTGCCTCCTCTGAGTGACACCAGACACTAGCATGAGCAAGCCCCAGGTCTGTGAGTTTTAGCAAATGTAGCTTCTATGATACCTTGAGAGCTAAGATACACCAGGATAGTAGGGAAATACTACTTCTTTCTCATTTAATTTGTTGTGGAAATAAGAATGAAACGGAATGCTGTCAACAAGATTTTAGAAGTCTTCTGAAGGCTCTATCTTCCTCAGTGGTTTTTACTGCAAGGCAGCTGGTCTGAGGAAGACTGAAGTGGGGGAGGTTGGGAGAGATTAAAAAGTGGGGGTATCTGAGATACTTAAGGGTGAAGAAGCAAGACTGCTTAAGTTAAAGGACAAAAAAAGGAGGGACTAGAGAAGGGAATGACTACAAACTAGGAAGGTTGATTCTCCCCAAGGATTCATTTATAGGAACACAAAATAAATTCTACTTTTGTGTTCAAGGCCAGCTGTAGAAATCTGGTTTTAAAATAAACAGGATAAGACAAAGGGTACATTGCAACAGAAACATAGATGAATGCAGATAGTTATATAATTTTGCAGCAGTTCCACACAACTTGGCAAGAGCCAACAGTTCCAAAATCCAAGAATAGCTGCACATGTGATCTCTGATTGGGAAGAGGAATGTACCTGGCATGGTGAAGAGAGAGCATTCCTAAAAAAAAAAAAAAAATGATGAGCAATGAAATCATTTTCTCTGCTAGAATTAGGTCAGAAAACCTTACAGTGAAGAGATCTGGGGACAGAGATCCATGATGGTCACCATTTTGCTGCTGCTTAAAAGACAGAGGGCTGTTAACTCCATTCATCTCATTTATTCAAACAAACACATTCTTTGGACACATACTGTTTGCCAAACCCTGTACTAGACACAGAGAATACACAGCTGAACAAAACAGGAATGGTTTCTGAGCACAGATAGAGCGTCCCTTCTTTCCAGTAATCCTTCTCCCAGAGGCTCACCTCTGTTAGCTTCTCTCACCAGCAATCCTTCTCCCAAACCCCTGTGAACTGTTTTAAAGTAGACTGAGTCCCTAAAAGATTAATGGACAGGAACTACAGATGTGAGACAATGTCGTCCAGAGGCCTGAACCCTTTACTCCACAGAATTTGTGGTGTATGGCAATGGAAAAAACTAAATCATCAGAAATGTAACAGGACCAAAGAGCTAGATAAAACTTACTCCATCCACTTTACCATCACTACTGCAATCACCTTAATCCAGAGATAGATAAGTAAAAAGGTTGGCATCATCCGTTTCTATTTTGTCTAGGTTAGAAGACAGTTTATATTATGAAGAAAATAACAGCATCAAAGGATAAATTTAATTAAGTCTGCTTTATTCTATGCACATAGATTAATCCATAAAAAGTATGTCTGTGAAAACTGGTATCAAAATTAAAGTAATTTAGAAAAAGATAACCCTATTTACCAAAAAAGGCACAATACCTAAGTTCCATAAAATGGTCATATTATGAATATTATATCAGAACATATGCAAAACTCATCATCTTTTTAAAATTGATGGATAATTAAAATATTTTAATAATCAGGAAAACAATATATCAGTTTAACTTTTCTATTGTACATAAAAACACACAATTATTTATATATTTTTTCTGGAATAAAATAATTATTTTAGTTTATTTTTTGATTAAGTAATAAATGTGTTTGGTTTAAAACAAAAAATTAGCAGAACAGTGGGTGTCCTTCCCACTCCATGTTACCTAGGTCCCATTCCCAGACACAACCATTGATGCTAGTTGCTTGAGTGTGTTTTGAGAAACATGCAGTGCATGAACAAGCAGGGATGACATAGTGTATGCACTGCTGCTGCCATGCTGGGCTGTTTAAGGCTTATTCTAACTGGTCAGTGATAACCCCTCTAAGTAGAAGCATGTACACCACTTGCACATGTGTATAACCTTGTTTCACAAATGTAGTGCATTGTTGTATCACCTGCTTTGCTTACTTAATTTATGAGATTTTCCATGTGCATTCACATAGAGCTAACTTGTCCCTTTACATGGCTGAATGGTACTCCATTATGTGGGTACATAATACTTTATTTAACCAGTCCTCAAATGATGCAAACCTTGGTTATACCAAAATTTTTGCATGATCTTTGCACTTACTAGAAGTGGAAATGCTATCTCAAATGATATTAATATTTTGCACTTATACTGACTAATGGTGCCAATTTCCCCTGTCATCAGTCATACATGAGTCCACCTAGGTCCCTTTTCCATCACTAACACAGTGTAATATCAAAGTTCTTTGTACTTCACATTCCACGGTGTGAAAAGCATCATTTCATTGTAGCTTTAGTTTAACTTTCTCTTGCTATCTGGCATTTTTAAAATAATTATCAACAATAGCCAAATATCATAAAATTTCACCATTGTCTATTTCTTTGAAACAGTTTCCACAGGGATTTGTTAAATTTTAGTCTGGGCCTTTGGCTGAGAGATGATTTAATGAAACTTTAACAGATAAAACAAGCAAGGTACAGCCAGGTGAAGTGGGCTAACCTAGTTTACTGAGGTAGGTGGTGACTGGGACCTAAAGTCTTGTTGTCTAACTCATGGATCAGTGTGCTTTCCTATAGTAACACTAACATTTTGTTCTATGTCATCGCTATCAAGCACCAAAGACTAAGAGCCAATGTATATTAATAAAATGTCTTTCTATAGAAAGAACAAATTGGGAGGTATCAATTTACCAGACTTCAAGCTATACTACAAGGTTATAGTAACCAAAACAGCATGGTACTGGCATAAGAACAGAGACATAAAGCAATGGATCAGAACAGAGAATCCAGATATAAAACCATTCTCATATTGCCAAGTGATTTTTGACAAAGCAGACAAAAACATATACTGGGGAAAAGAATCCCTATTCAACAAATGGTGCTGGGAAAATTGGATAGCCACATGTAGAAGACTGAAGCAGGATCCGTACCTCTCACCACTCACAAAAATCAACTCATAATGGCTAACAGACTTAAACCTAAGGCATGAAACTGTAAGAATTCTAGAAGAAAATGTTGTAAAAACTCTTATAGACATAGGACTAGGCAAAGAATATATGAAGAAGATCCCCAAAGCAATCACAGCAAAAACAAAAATAAATAAATGAGACCTGATCAAATTAAAAAGCTTCTGCACAGCCAAGGAAACAATCATTAGAACAAATAGACAACCCACAGAATGGGAGAAAATATTGTTTGCATGTTATATATCCAATAAAGGGCTGATAACTAGAATCTATAAAGAACTCAACCAAATCATCAAGAAGAAGTCAAACAATCCCATTAAAAAGTGGGCAAAAGACATGAACAGAAACTTTTCAAAAGAAGATAGACTAATGGCCAATAAACATATGAAAAAAATGCTCAGCATCTCTAATCATCGGGGAAATGCAAATCAAAACCACTATGAGATGTGACTTAACTCCAGTGAGAATGGCTTTTATCAAAAAGTCCCAAAGCTACAAATGCTGGTATGGATGCAGAGATATAGAAACACTCATACACTGTTGGTAGAACTGCAAACTAGTTCAACTTCTAGGAAAGTAGTATGGAGATACCTCAAAGAACTAAAAGTAGAACTATTATTTGATCCAGCAACCCCATTATTAGGTATTTACCCAAAGGAAAAAAAGACATTCTATGAAAAAGACACCTGTATTTGAATGTTTACAGCAGCACAATGCACAATTGCAAAGATGTGGAAATAACCCAAGTGCCCATCAATACATAAGTGGATTAATAATATGTGGTATATGTATACCATGGAGTACTACTCAGCCATAAAAAATGTGAGCTAATACCTCTTGTATTAACCTGGATGGAACTGGAGATCATTCTTCTAAGAGAAGTATCACAAGAATGGAAAAACAAACACCACATGTACTCACCATTAAATTGGAACTAATCATTCAACACTTATGTGCACATATGGAAATAACATTCATCAGAAATAAAGTAGGTGGGGGGAGAGGAGGGGATGGGTAAATTCACACCTAACGGGTACAATGCTCACTATCTGGGCAATGGGCACACTTATAACTTTGACTCAAATGGCAGAAAAGCAATGTAACCAAAACCTTTGTACCCTGTAATATCCTGAAACAACAACAACAACAAATAAAATAAAATTAAAAAACTATTTGGTGGTGGTGATTACACAACATTGTAAATGTAATTAATGCCACTGAATTGTACAATGGTTAAAATAACACATTCTATGTGATATATTTTTACCACAATAAATAAGTCAAAATCAAAAAAATAAGAAAATAAATAAGATATAAATAATAATTAATGGATATAAATAAATATGAAGCTTTACAATAAAAAATATATTTTTAAAATTCTAATCTTAATTTTACTCTGAGTAACATTGCTTTCCAGAATTTTCTGAATCTCTGATTATTATTTCATTATAAGGAGCCAATCTGTAAGGGAGAAAAGATAAATTTCAGTAAAGATATTTCCCTCAGAGTCAACTCAAGAGAGAACTGCTTTATTTTAAAAATGAACTTTTTTAAAAAATATTTTAAATAATAAACTTTCTTTTTGTAGTTTTATTTTTTATTGTTTAGTACCCTTCCATCAGAGTTTAGATAAAAATGAACTTTAAATACTGTTTTTCCATTTCACAACTCACCATAGCTCTACATATCTATCAAGATTCACTGTTGTAGGTCTTGTTATATAATTGAACAGGAAACACTAACCAACTGAGCATTAATCATTTCCAATATTCCTTGGAAAGTCAAGTATGTCTCTGTATGAAATCAAGGTGAGAAAATAATCAGAAATATTCAGACTGTTAATGCAATTAATTCTTTCAGGAATATGAAAAAAATGAAGAGTAAAGTAATATCACCAGTTTATCTGTGCCATGATTATTTTGCAGTGTTCTAATCATAGGCTATGTTTATCAGAGAGATTTTAAAGGCAAATAAATGATCTTGTAATTTACAAAGGGCATTTCCTTATATGATCTAATTTATTCCCACAACTCTGTGAGGTGCTAGTTTCTATCATCCCATTTTACATATGTAAAAGATAGCTACTCCACAAATATCCACCAAATCTCAATGACAAAATAACTTTACAAAAACTGGACAATCAAAAAATCAGTAAAGGTAAAATATAATTTCATTCTGAGAAAAACATTACCGAGAGCAAATTGTCACTTCATACTACATTTGATGTAGACTCCCAACTTACTATTATATTTTTAGCTTTTCCCCACCTCTTCCTACATTCCTTTCCATCTTTTTTTCTCTCCATAAATTCAAGTCAGACCTTCCTCATGACCAATCTGTTTGATAAACACTGCAAAATTTTCTAAATCTTATCTTCAATACTCAGGCCATTTCTTCTCTCAAAATACCCATGTTCATTATCTTCCTCAAGGTGGTTACCATTGATGAACTTATTGATTAATTTTTTTCAATATCTACAGACTGATGATGCTAATTTTCACAACCAGTCTACCCCACCCCATGCATGCACGGATGAAGCTACCCTGTCATCACCAGCCATTACCCATCACCATGTGCCATATATGACAACAAACAGTCCTTCCATTGTCACAATCGTGTATTGTCTTAAATAGATGATCGTAAAAGTTATCTTTTTAGAACAATTCTGCTCTTTGAACTCTTCTTGTGTTTGGACCCAAGTTATGAACTTTAAAATGGGGGAGATAATGATGAAGACAAAGATTTCTATATAAAAATAGTAAGAATATCTGGTCAGATATTTAAAGATACTTTGTCCCCAGAGCTGATGACCAAACATAGTCAGGCTGGCCAAATAGTCCTGAGCTTCCAAGAACATATCTAGGAGCAGAATCTCTTAGGCAACTCTTAGCTAACTAATTGGTAACTATTAAAGCAAAGATTTTAGTTCCTGAAAGCACAAATGCCCTAACATTTCAGTGTTGCCTCGTGCCTTTGTCTGCTCCTAGCCTGTGGCCTTTTTGTGCCTATACCTGCTTCAGACAAATCTTCATGAATTGTGCCTCTGATCAGCTGAGCTTTGGATAGACAATAGGTGATGTGCGATTTAGATCATGCAAACGGACAAGAACCTGAAGACAACTACTCTACAAAAGTGAAAACAAAGGGCTTCAAGGACATCCACTCTGTTTCTAGAGTAGACATCCCCTTGTTGAAGCTGAGGAGGCCATACACAAGGATACCAATAAACATTGTTAATACCTATATCCTGTACTTTCAGGCTTTGTTTGTTTTTTTGTCATTGAGATTGGGGAGGGGGATAGAAGTTGGTGTTTAAAACTATCACCTAATTTATTTATTTTTTTTTATATACACAGAGAACATAAAACACAATTTTCCCTCATGTTGGAAGTAGAGTGATCTCAAGACATAGTGGAAAAAAGTCTTTTTTTGCTCTGAGCAAATGTTTACTGTGTTAGCTGCCTGGGTATGTGGCTCCTAGAAAAGATGTCAGCGCTAAGTTCTTTTTAAAAGTGCTGGCGACAGGTTTCTTGCATGTCATAACTGCATCGTAGCTATGTCTTCAGTGATTTCTCTCTGGGACTCCCCAGTCAAGTCTCCCTTTGATGGCTACACACTGGCCTTTCAAAAGCTGTACCAAAAAAAATAAACACAACGACCACCACCCAAGAAACGTGGATCAATATCCCAAATACCTTTCTCAATAAAAGTCAATTTAGTCCGGGCACAGTGGCTCACGCCTGTAGTCTTAGCATGCTGGAGGCCAAGGTGGGCAGATCACTTGAGGTCAAGAGTTTGAGACCAGCCTGAGCAAGAGTGAGACCCCCATCTCTACAAAAATTATTATAGAAAAATTAGCCAGGCATTTGGCGCACACCTGTAGTCCCAGCTATTCAGGAGGCTGAGAGGTAGGAGGATCTCTTGAGCCCAGGGGTTTGAGGTTGTGGTAAGCTATGATCATACCACTACACTCTAGCTGGGACAACAGAGCGAGACTCTATCAAAAAAACAAAAAATCTGATTTAACTCTCCAAATCATTGTTTTTATATTTACTATCATAGTTTCTATAAGCAACTCTAATTTATTAAATGCATACTATGTACTAGTCTTTTACATTTAGTAGCTCAAATCTTCAGTGTGTTCTAATTTATAGATGAGTTAACTGGGGTTTGAAAAGATTAAGCAATTTACCTACAACAAGAAAGTTAGCAAGTGGCAGTCCTGGTTGAGCCATATCTATCTCATTCAAAAAACTTATTCTCTTAGTAACTTTGATGTCTAATGAGAAGGTAAAGAAATACATCAACTTTAAACTTATGAAATGTAATAATAAGTAAATCATAAATTAACAGAAAAAAATAATATTGTTCAGCACTAGTGTTTTGTTTTTCTGTCACCTTGGCCTCTAGTCATGATTGCTTTCCTAGGAAGGATAGAAAGAAGTGAATGAGGTCAGACTGAAATACAGAAAATGTGGGGAACACTAATTTAACATGTGGACGGTATTTCCAGAAAACCTCCAGTAGGTGGCAGTGTTTATGAACATTACTGAAAATTGCCACAAAGGGTCATTGCGTCTCAAAACAAAAGCCTTTAAACTTTGGCCCACACTTGTATTTCCATTGTTCTTGGAAAGGTTATGGAGCTAAATTGTTATCATTTCCTTATAATTGTTTAATTTGGGGTTTACCGTTTGACTTACTTATATGAAATATTGGTTTTAATAAATTACAGTAAACTTGGTTAATCTTAAGTTGGGAATTTTGTGTAAGGTCCTTAAAGTCGTTCCAAATACCGATTTCTGCTCTGGAATTTCATGGGCTAAGCTACAGAGTGGTGTTTAAATGGCTATTATTTCATATTGGGTCTTAACTATCTAGGCAATATGTGAAATACAGGGTCAGGCTCTTTTGACACTGCACAGACATTGGTCAAAATGCTTGGCCTAGAAACAAACATAACTATTTGCCACGTTTCCCTAACAGTTAAGGCCTTTTACAAACTGTTCCACATTCATCATTTCTCTTTGCTCTGCAAAATTCATCCCTCAATCCAGTCTAACCATAGAACTTCTGTGATCATCGCTGTGGTTTTCATCTCCATACTTTATACTCATTCTCCCTATTAAAAGAATTTCTTGCTTTATTCTTTCTCAATCCGTGTACCTACCTTGCTTCAAAATGCTCTTTACAGAACATTCTCTAGGCATCATTCTTGGCCTAATTCTATCTTCCTCTTTTGTATCTTCACTGTGCATTTTCTTTGAACATGTGATACCAATTTTCCCACAGTAATTTGTATTTTGTATATGTTTATTTTGCAATTTTTCATTTCAATAGGTGTCATAAATGTAGGCAAACAAGGAAGGAAGATTGAAACCAAAGAAGGGAAAACTGTGAGTTCATTAAGATAAAGTTCATTATATTCTCATTTCTGTATGGTATCATTTAAAGGTAAATCCATCTATTGTCTTATTTTCTTCCTGTAAATTTCATTGCTAGAGTCATAATAAACTTGAAATGCTCTGACAGAATTACCTAGCTGAGTAAAGGAAGAATGTAGCAATAAATTAAATTAGGAAATGACCCGGCTTATTATTTGTCTCAGATAATGTGTTTGTATATCACACATATCCTCATTTATCTTTCCCAGTAAGTGTACCAAATCAGGCAGAAAAATCTAATGTCTTGTTAAAAAATGGTTCTGTAACTTTTTTTCAAACAAATAAAAATTTCTTTTTAAAAAATAGCATTGAAAGAAACTAAGTGTGGTTTAAGCAGAAAGAAAATAAATTTCTGACCCAATTTATGTAGTACATTTTCCTCCAAGATTACCTATTCAATTTTTTTTTTTTTTTTTTTTGAGACAGAGTCTCACTCTGTTGCCCGGGCTAGAGTGCTGTGGTGTCAGCCTAGCTCACAGCAACCTCAAACTCCTGGGTTCAAGCAATCCTTCTGCCTCAGCCTCTTAAGTAGCTGGGACTACAGGCATGTGCCACCATGCCAGGCTATTTTATATATATATATATATATATATTTTAGCTGTCCAGATCATTTCTTTCTATTTTTCGTAGATATGAGGGTCTCATTCTTGCTCAGGCTGGTCTCAAACTCCTGACCTCAAGTGATCCTCCTGCCTTGGCCTCCCAGAGTGCTAGGATTACAGGCATGAGCCACCGCGCCTGGCCCCTATTCACGTTTAAATACACACTAACAGGCTGTGTTTCTACAGCCCACACATAGCTAGACAAGGAAAGGTTACATAGAAAACTCCCTGGCCTCTAGGAGGATTTGTGGCCTAGTAAAAATGGCAGAGGGGTTCTCAGGAAACATATAACTCTGTACCATAAACACCATTCATCCAAGGGTTTCCATGAATTTGTGCAGTTGCTACTAGGTACAAAAATAATGTAGTCTATGCACACTGGAAGTTATAATCAACCAATATGAAGCCATCAGAAATTTATTTAGCTGGAGACTTCAGGTGGGGAAAGTGTTTCTCCCACATTACCAGTGGGTTGCTCAAAGTTTGGGAATGGCTGGAATGTCTGAGAGTTCCTTTAATCCTTCCAGAGTTGTCTGTATTTTAAAAGTTTATAACTAAAGATGTATCCATGTCTTGTATGTGTGTGTGTGTGTGTGTGTGTGTGTGTGTGTGTGAGAGAGAGAGAGAGAGAGAGAGAGAAAATGAGATACTTTTTGGAAACCACTGATGAGCTGTCTGGACTCTCTCCCTTGGAAAATGCACATGTGCATATACACACAATTTTATATAAAAGTTCAGATGTTTGATGGGTTTACTGAGAGATTAGGAAGATCTACATTGATGGATAAGATTTTAGGCAGTGTAAAAGGTAAACTAAAACTTTTCAGGAAACATGAAATATTAGGAACATAAGACATTCCCTGCTTTAAGTACACACACACACACACACACACACACACACACACACACAGCCTGAGTTCTTTTTTTTTCCTTTTTTCTTTTTTTTCTTTTTTTTAATTTTTTTTCTTATATTTATTTTTATTTTCTTTCAAACCCCATTGTTTGCTGGATGAGTTCTTAAATTAAATTAAGGAAGACGAAGTATCTAAAGTCATCATTAGCTACCTTCCCCAGGCTCTGGATGGCTCAGAATCGCTTGTCTGTCCTTGGCTTACAGTCTGCCATTCCAGATCTCTGTCTTTCCTCCTGTTCACTCCCTCTTCCTCTCCTGCCCAATTCAGCTCCAACTCAGGAGTGAGAACAGACCTCCATTTGTCAGAAAGCCTTACCTGACTGCCTAAACCCTCTCTGCTGACAAGCAAGGCCAGATGCCCCAAATAGCCCCTGCTGATTAGCACACCATTTCACATGATCTCTAGACGCTACGCAATTTGAGCCCAGGAACTGACTTATTTAACTCTGTGTCCTCAGATCTTAACATAGTGCCTGAAGCTCAGAAATGTTTTTGAATGAATGAATAAGCACACATATACGTGTGAAATACACATATTTAGTATTTAAAGTCTATGTTAGTATTCATATAAATACTAAATACATATATTTAGTATTTAAATTCAAGTGGCTTAAAGATCAGAGACCTTTGAACTTGTGTTCAAGACAACTTGAAACAATATCACACCCTTTGCACAGGCTCGTTTAAAAGGAGCAAGGACCCATGAATAAATTATCTTCTCTTCTCTTTCCACAAAGTATACTTTGAAATGGAATGGGGCAGTTCCCTCATGGGTGAGTTGTCAAGGGGTCAGTTTTTGATAAGTAAATTTTTATAGTAAACATTTCCCTTCTCTTTTCATTATACTTTTAACTATTATTATTTAAACAGGTATGCATGTGTATGATACAAACTCTTAAAACTACCAAAAGATATACCCTAAAAAGGAAATTTTCTTCCTACCCCATCCCTAGCTACTCATTTCTCTCCCCAGAAGCAACCACCATTAGCAGTATTCATGACCCTTTTATGGAGAGTCTAGCCATATAAAATTTTTTTTGATTACATCTTAAGACATACATTCAAGAGAAGCAATTTGCTATGGCTCAAATATTCTCAGTCCTTGGCAGTTGTCAAAAGGAAGACAGGGCATGCTCTGAAGGTGCTTTTTTGTGGCCAGGCTGAGTCTACCATGCCCATAAAACTTCAGGCAAAGCCATCCAGGAGATAGCTGGAAACAGAGGTCTGCGGCTCAGGAGCAAAGTCTAGGTGGAGGTAAAGGTGAAGGGTAATAAACTGTTGATACTATTGGAATGGTGTAGTAGCCCAAGCTGCTTGGATAGGGGTGATATGCTGGCATCACACTGAACCCTGGGAAGTATCAATCTTAAGGACAGAGGCAAGAACAAGAGTTAATAATCAAACTCAGGAAGGATAAGTTAGGGATGAATTAATAATGGCAGATTTTCAAACATCAATGGAGGAGCAAATTTTGCACTCTGGCCTCTTTAAATTATACCTATATGCACTAGAAAGGCCAGCCCCATAGAATGCCAAAAAGGGAAGGCTCAAAAAAAAGTGTTAACAGTGCAGTGAGAAATGCAAAAAAAAAAAAGAAAGAAAGAAAGAAAAATAAAAATAAAAATGTGCCCATCAAATATCTATTGAATAGTTACTATGTATCAGGAATGTGAGAATTTCACAGTGAACAGTCAGATTCTTGTTCTGTGCTTTTACAGGTTCATATCTTGGTGCACCTGTAAGTCTGAGAGAATGCCCTAAGATGACCTTTCCTCCTCTTGGCTGGTGGAACATTCGAAGTGGAGACATCAGTCTCAGGTTGCCATGATAATGTGAATCATCCACTTGAGCCTAGGACTTTGAAAGCCTTGTAAACATCTCCTGCCCAGCCTGCTCAAAACCTGTGCCTAGAAAGAGAGGTCAGGCATGCACTGGGGCAGCTTGTTAAGCCACATCAAATAAGAAGAGAAGGAGGAGGAGGAGGAAGAACATCACCAAAAGGTCTAAGTCCTTGATGTTTTCATATAATCTTCACTCATTCATCTGCATAAAACAGAAAATAAACCATTTTAAGGACAGAAGAAAAGAAAAAACCAAACATTTTCCTACTCTCTACTCACCACAACATAATCCATACAGAATACTTCTGTGACCTCTGGTCACCGAAATGCGTGGAGATTTTCTCCCTCCTAGCAACCTAGCGATTCTGACACCAGATATGTGTGCGCTGTTTTCCCAAACGAGCAAGCAAGCAATTCTGCAGCAGACACCAGCTGCAGGTCCTTTAATTTGATTCAATTCTGACACTACCTGGAGATAGTGTCACATGCCACAGCTTAGTCCCTCAGAACTGCTCCCCACTTCCAGTGCCAGTTGCAAACTGCAGGTTGATTTACCCGTGCTACTCACCGACCAGCTATGAATCGGGGTTCCCACAACCCATTCCTTGGGTTCAATTAATTTGCTAGAGCAGCTCACAGAATTCAAGGAAACACTTTACTTACATGCACTGGTTTGCTATAAAGGATATTATGAAGGACACAGATGAAGAGATGCATAGAAGAGGCATGTGGGAAGGGGCACAGAGCTGCCATGCCCTCCCTGGGACTTCCACCTGTTCAGCTCTCTGGAAGCTTTCTGAGCTCTGTCCTTCGGCGGTTCTTATGGAGGCTTCATTATGCAGTCATGATTGCTGAAATCACTGGCCCTTGGCAACCCACTTAACCTTCAGCCCCTCTCCCTGCCCTGGAACCCTGCCTTGGTCTTTCCTGTAAAGAACGCCCATTCTGAAGCCACCTAGGGGGCTGCCAGCCACCAGTCAATTTATTAGCAAACATCACTTTGGAGATTCCAAGGATTTTAGAAGTCATATGCCAGGAAACGGGGAAGAAAACCAAATATATATTTCATCATACAATATCCCAACCATTAAATTATAGCCTACAATATGCCTTAAGACTGTTTTAGACATTGAAAAATACAGAGATAAAAGATGGGCCTCTAGAAGTTTGCAGTTCACAGGTAAATTAACCTGTTGGTGTGAGCAGGTAGAGTGTCACACCACTCCAAGGAGCCCCCTCCACATGCACAGGTGCACGTGCTGTGGCCCAGATGGACATATGTACAAGGTGCTATGGAAGCAATAACAGGGACCCTGTGCCCTGTCTGGGTTAAGATGTCAGGATTTTTAGACTAGAGATTATTAGTCCTTTCTCTATTGCAGTTATACGGTATATCCTGCCACGTTATCTAATTTAAGTTTTGCAACAATCCAATGCTACTCTTACGTCCCTTTTATAGATGAGAAAGGTTCAGAAAGATTATGTTGTCTATTCACTGTGACATCGCTAATAATGGAAACCCAGACACTACCCAAGAATTTACACTTGTGCTCATCACCCTTACTGCCTCCTGATTTGCCTGTCGCCTTGACCAAAGCACTTGGGATTAAACCATATGTCCCTTCTTTAACAGGTGGAAAGAGGTGAGACTTCGGAGTCAAAAGTAAGATTTGAGACCATTCAGAACTTTATAACAGTTTTCCCCAAAATGTGTACTTTGGAAACCTGTATCAGAATCACCTGGCTATTTATTAAATGCACAAACTCTTGAACTCTACACTCACTGAATCAGATTCTTCCTCTATGAAATATTAGAGAAATATTGGTTTCAAGTGTGACACAATATTTTTAAACATTCCAATACTGTAATTACAAAATGCCAAATGTAGTACAGTTTAAAGGAAATTTCAAAATCTTCTGAAGTGTTCCTACATATACAACACCATGCATGTCAGCCTGCATCTTAAGCATCTGAAGCACCTATTGTAACCTGCTGTAGTAGGAAATTGATAATTATTCTCAATGCTTGATTATGAAAAGAGGATCTGGGGCCACAATAGAGTAAATGTAAACAACTAGAAAACTAAACAACATAGGGGAAACAACAGTTTTTAGACATTGGAAAACAGGCATGGCAAGAATGTGATCCTTGCAAAATGAGAAAGAAGACGAGCTTTATAAATACTTGGACTTTTTCCCAGGAGGCATTTTTTTTTTTTTCTTTTTTTGGACCACATTGCAGCAAGAGTCCAGGCAGAGGGCTGCAATCTCATGGAACTGAAAATACAGAGATGGGAATTCAGGAAAGCTGAGACAGCTGGAGCATGTGGGGTGCACAGAAGATACGAGCTCAGCAAAGAACAACTGAGAAGAGTTGTAACCAGAATGATTCTCAGAACCCAAACGGGATTTGGAAATATTCAAATTTGGATCAGCCATTGTATAGAGATCCTGTTGAAGACCCAACTTCAGGACACATCCCAGAAGTGTAACACCTTGGTCGTACATGTAAACTAGCCATAGAGTAAGACCTCTCTAGACCTGCTCTAACAGAGTTTAAACACAAGCCTCCTAAGGCTGACGCTGATCCACAAGTATCTTAAATGCCTGCCAAATAAACATTAATATTCTTTATAAAATGTGGTAAAATCCAGACACTAACTTTCAGAAAATAGATGAGAAGGTCATACTTCTCAACTCATTTTATAAAGTCAGCATTAGCCTGATACCAAAATCATCAAAGACGTTACCAGAAAACTAGAGAATAATATTCTAAAGACCTAAGATGTAAAAATTCTCAACGAAATAGTAAAAAATCAAATCCAGCAATATACATTAAAAGAATACTACCACATGACCAAGTAGGGCTTATCCAAGAATATGAGATTGTTTTAATATTTGAAAATAGCTCATGTAATAAAGAATAAACTCTATGTGATCATCTTAACAGATGCAGGTAAAATATTTGCTAAATTCAGCACTTATTCTGATAAAATCTTTCAACCAATTGATGAAAAGGAATCTATGAAAAATAAAAAGCTACAGTTAGCATCATGCTTAATACTGAAAGACTTAAGTACTTTCCCCCTAAGATTGGGATAAAGACATAGGCGTTGGGCGGGCGCGGTGGTTCATGCCTATAATCCTAGCACTATGGGAGGCCGAGGCTGGAGGATCGTTTAGCTCAGGAGTTCAAGACCAGCCTGAGCAAGAGCGAGACTCCTGTCTCTACTAAAAATAGAAAGAAATTATAGGGACAACTAAAAATATATACAGAAAATATTAGCCGAGCATGGTGACGCATGCCTGTAGTCCCAGCTACCCGGGAGGTTGAGGCAGTTGATTGCTTGAGCTCAGGAGTTTGAGGTTGCTGTGAGCTAGGCTGATGCCATGGCACTCTAGTCTAGGCAACAGAGTGAGACTCTGTCTCAAAAAAAAAAAAAAGAATAATAATAATAAATAAATAGTAGTTCCCTTATATCCCATTCCCAATAGCACCCACTTTTCATTTAACAACATTTCATTTAAGCAACATCAGGATTCCAGATATTAGGGGTTGTTTTTGGTTCACCTCTCCCTTTTTCTAGGAGTTTTTTGTTTATTTTTTTTAATTTTGGTTTGATTCTTTTTCTTTTTGCTATCGGCCAAACTAAGGGCTTTTTATATTTAAACTCAGATGAATAAAGTATTCTTTATCGTATTTTTTGCTTAGGAAGTTCCATTGAGCACTTAGAGAGGAAAGTAAACACAGCTGCCCAGAAATGGCTTTCAGAAACCCATTAAGCCCGACTGGTTTTAACCACTAGTGACGGATGAGGAGTAGAAACAAATTCCTTTGTGGTAAGTGAGAACGCTGCAAAAAGTTGCTTTTTAACCTGTCTTAAATAGTGAGCAAGACATAATAACTAACTTAAATACACAGGCCACCATCAAAATGCCTGAGGCCAATGTTCTCTGCAACATTTTCTACTTTAAAAGTAAAATAAATTCCTGAGTCCATTAAACTGCCTACATACCTAGGTAGTAGGTTTAAAATTAAAATATTAAATAAAAATATTTAAGTATTTTTAGTATTTATTTTTTAGTTAGAAAACTAATCTGTGCACATTGCACAAATTGTTCAACATGAGGAAATGTATATTTTTTAAAACAGTCATATATGTATACAAACTTGTGAAATCTGAATAAGGGCCATAGTTTGGTTTATGGGCGTGCACCAATGTCAATTTTCTGGTTTTAATAAGCACAATGGTCGAGAAAGTTGTTATTATTGGGGGAAGCTGAGTGATGGGTACTCAGGATCTCTCCAAATGATTTTTACAACTTTTTGTGATTATAAAATTATTTCCAAAGAAAAAGATTTTTTTTTAAAATTATCCATACTTTTAATATTTTGGCATTGAAGTAATAATGACATTGTGATTTAGAGGTGGACAAAAGAACACACCAATGAGGACCTGTTCTGTATTCAGTGATTTGCTTTCCTGACAAAGCCCAGGGTTGAGGCCAGCTCAGGTTAGTCTTGACGCAGGGGCTGAAATACCATCGCCTGGTTTCTCTTTTGCCATCTTTCAATTCTTATTTCTCCCTGGTTGGCTCCAGTTTTAGCCAGGTTCTTCCCTCAGGAAGCTCCAACGTATTTAAGGGGAGGAATGGATGAGAGGATAAAAAGCCTCATGGTTATTTTTAGAAGTAAGGTTAATAGTTGCTAAGTAGAGAAAAGAAAGCAAGACAAAGGTCCACCCTGGTAAATTAGGAGGTAATGAAAAGTTAAAAAAAATAAATAAGCAAATGTAAAGATATGTATCTTTATCAATAATCAGAGTTATACAAATTTAGAACAAAATACCATTTTCATCTAACAAACTGTAAAAATAAAACATCAGTAATATTCAATACAATGAAAGTGTAGTAAGACAGCTGGAGGAGGACAAAAGGGTACAACCTTCTGGAAAACAATTTGTTCTACCCCTTGAATCTGTAATTTCACTTTCAGAGATCCTAAGGAAGAAATAACAAATATAGATGACTACAATGTATAAGGGTATCTATACAATGTTATTTATCATAGTAAAAAGTATAATGTCTCAAAATATGGGACTAGTTAAATCATGGTATTTCTGAATGAGTGAATATTTAATAACCATTTTTAAAAGGAAACAAATCTGCATAAATCTGCATATTAAGAATGATCCCCAAATTTTAACACATAGACACAGAGTTTGATTACTGGCTGAGTGATCTTGGGCAGGCCTTCTGTGACTTAGTTTCCTCTGATCCTTAAAATAAGGAAAATAAGAGTACCCACCATATAGGGTTGAAACGAGGTGAAATGCAGTGAGTTAATACAAGTAAAGTAAGCATTACATGTTAATTTATGTAAGCACATTACTATATGCTGTTTCTGAAGTACCTGCCTGGCACATAGCACTTTTTTTCAATAAATGGAAGCTTTTTAAAAAATCATGTAAAACAAATTCCTCGATGTGTATTCCTTTATAGAACCCTAGAAAAACTTTAGGCAAGTGGACACCAGGGTTTTCCATTTTAAAATCTCAGCGATAACACTTTCAACCTCACAAACTCATGTGCATTTAAATGACTGCATACTCATTCATATTGTAAATGAGTACAAGAAAAGAAAGGAAACAGCAGCTGGACTTCCATACTACAATTCAAGAAGTCAGAAAGGATAAGAGATTGATCTGAGGATCAGGACTGGAGATGAGAGGGAAGGGCCAGGAGACTGTTGTATTATAAGCATTTTCATCCTATTTGATTCTTTACCTTTTATTTGCTAAAAATAAAAAAATCAATATTTTGAAATGCATAGGGCCAGAGCATAGAAAAACTACTCCTCTTCTTCAGGGTTTCTAAAATAAAAGAAGTATTTGTGACAACAGCAGAAAGTCCTTGGCACCAGAAAGGGTGAGAGGTCATGGTTCTAGGAATGGGAAGTAGAGATGGTATCCGAGGACTTCACACAATGAAGACCTTTGAATGTCCAGAGAGCATGTGGGGCGGGTACTGTGTTCCCAGAAGCAGTGTACAGGCAACGTCAAGGACAACAGCTGCAGAGCGGTGTGAAAGTTTAGTTTCTAATTGGCTCTGCTGGAGCTGATCTACCTTAAAGCACACTTTCAGGAAAGAACTGTGAACTCTAGTTCACTGTATATGAATATTTCCTTCCACGTATCCCCCTAGGAAGGCTGAATCCTTACCAAGTCAAGGCTTATCTGAGGTGCCTTTCACAGAGTCATCATCTCCTGCAGGAGACAGCAAGAAGGCATTTCTTCATGAGTACAATATGTTTAGTCAAAGCTTTTTCCACTGATGTTTTTCAGACACTCAGACACCATCCTGCAAAGGACAAGAGAAATGAAAATCCATGTACGCTCACTGCTTCAAGCCCAGGTACTTGTTACCAACAAACTACTTCTGAACATCTACCATTCAGGCACATTAGGGACCTACTGCTTAGCACAAACACGTCTACATCCAGCTAGACACTACCATGAGTCAACTCAAAGCTACTAGTATAATTCAGAATATAACTATCTCCCTTCTAAAAAGAACAGCTAATACCTACACAGAAAAGGTACTCTGTGTTATAACTACCTGATGAATGTCTAGAGAATTAAAATTTAGTTCCTTTGCTTTTTGAGACATTAAAACCATAATTCTCTTCTTTCCCCACTAGTATTGGTTTCTCTCCCTGGCCCCTTTTTCTTCTTGTGGTTGAGATACTCATCAGGAAGAGTGGCTCTCCATTTATAAGTATACATTGCCACGGTAGTAACACCTTATCTACTTGAAACTCAGTTTCATGGAGCTTAAATTCTTTGAAATAAACCTGAGAATTGAGAAATAAAGAAAATTGCAAAGTAAATGGTGTCAAAAAGACTATGAACCAATAGATGTCTCTAATATTTTAACTCAGGTTCATTTGTTCATATTGTGTTCCAGTTTATGTTATCTGACAAACATAAAAGTATCTTGTCAGAGATACTATGTTACTTGGAGATATGAAGGTGAATAAAATACCCTCAGGGAATTTACAGTTCTAATAAGATTAGCTAATCTGGTTCTGTGGCTACAGAAGAATAAAAACAGCAAAATAGAATTAAGAAAGAATTCCCACACAAGGCACAGAGATAGCAGCAAGATCCAAATTATTTTTGGTTCTCTTCTTAACTCAGAGTAACTTGAGGCCAGTCACTTAAACTGAGGGTATTCATTTGGATTAGATTATTTTAAAGCTCCTATTCCATTCTCCTAGTCTATGAATACAGTTTTTAAAACAGTTGACCATCTGACAACAGGAGATAATTTTTTTAAAAAGGCACAAGAGGTCAAAAAAACACAGGAGTTAGGAGTCATTTACTATAGCAGCAAACCACTCTACCCTCTGCAGTAGGCTATATCATGACACACCACAAATACTGTTCACAACAGCCTACAGGGTAGAAAAGCCCACACAGACAATCATATGTTGTTATGTTTACATTCTTTACCCTATAATTTTCTTTCTCCCTCTTTTTTTTTTTTTTTTTAGAAACAGGGTCTTGTTGTCACCCAAGTAGGCCTTGAACTCCTGAGTTCAAGGGATCCTTCCTCTTTAGCCTCCCACACTACAGGCATGTGTCACCGCACCTGGCTATCCTATTCTTTTTTTTTTTTTTTTTTTTTTGAGACAGAGTCTTACTCTGTTGCTCAGGGCTAGAGTGAGTGCCGTGGCATCAGCCTAGCTCACAGCAACCTCAAACTCCTGGACTCAAGCGATCCTCCTGCCTCAGCCTCCTGAGTAGCTGGGACTACAGGCATGCACCACCATGCCCGGCTAATTTTTTCTATATATTTTTAGTTGTCCAGCTAATTTCTTTCTATTTTTAGTAGAGACGAGGTCTCGCTCTTGCTCAGGCTGGTCTCGAACTCCTGAGCTCAAACGATCCACCCACCTTGGCCTCCCAGAGTGCTAGGATTACAGGCATGAGCCACCATACCCGGCCTTCTTGCTTCACCTTTAAAGACATACAGTAATGGGGATGGCAAGAAGGGGAATAATTGAAGAGATATTTAGAAGTTAAGTTTAGAGAACCTGATAATTGACTGTTTTGCAAAGCAGGTGAGAAACAGGTCTAGGGTGGCTTCCAGATATTTTGCTAGGGTGACTTGCCACTTCTGCTTTAAATTTGGGTTTAGGATTCATAAAATACTTTTGAAATTATCCTCCAAGCTCTTTCCCTCAAGATCACATTTCAATTTGTAAGTGGACTGTATCTTGAGGGTCATTCAAAGTCCTCACGAACTGGATACTATAACCTTGGAAATGCTACAAGAGTTTTGACACTTACCAATTTTTCTTTTTTTTTTTTTTTTTGAGACAGAGTCTTGCTTTGTTGCCTGGGCTAGAGTGAGTGCCGTGGCTTCAGCCCAGCTCACAGCAACCTCAAACTCCTGGGCTCAAGCGAGCCTACTGCCTCAGCCTCCCCAGTAGCTGGGACTACAGGCATGTGCCACCATGCCCAGATAATTTTTTCTATATATATTTTTAGTTGTCCAGCTAATTTCTTTCTATTTTTACTAGAGACAGGGTCTCGCTCTTGCTCAGGCTGGTCTCGAACTCCTGACCTCGAGCGATCCAGCAGCCTCGGCCTCCCAGAGTGCTAGGATTACAGGCGTGAGCCACCGCGCCCAGCCACCAATTGTTCTTAATACACCCCTTTCATAGTGATTCCTTCCTCCAAATTTTTATTGTACTTTAATCAAGTTTCTATTACCACTTATGGCATTGTATTGTAATTGAAATAGACTGCCTGCTTGTCTATCTCCATCGGACTAGTACCTCAAGGGCATAGTGTTAGATTCATGTTTTTATCTTCAATACTTGGCACTGAGAAAAAACTAAATGAAGGTCGGGTGTGGTGGCTCACGCCTGTAATCCTATCACTCTGGGAGGCTGAGGCGGGAGGACTGCTCAAGGTCAGGAGTTCGAGACCAGCCTGAGCAAGAGCGAGACCCCATCTCTACTGAAAATAGAAAAAAAGAATTAGCCAGTCAACTACCAAGAAAAAAAAAAAAAGGAAAAGAAAGAAAGAAAGAAACTAAATGAATCAGTGGTCATTTATGAGAAACATACATTTACCAAAAAACAAACAACAAAAAACACCTCCCTTTCATATAAAAGGGATTTGTGAAATTGCTATATTTGAAAGCACTTTAATTACCAGAAAACACAAGTGAAGCTGACTCTTTAGAATGTCTCCAATTGTTTAATCATTCGTTCATTTATTCGTCAATGTTGTATAAGGTACCAGGCACCGGGCTGGGCATTGAAGACACAGAGATGAACGAAGACAACCAGCTTTGCTGTGGCTCAGGGAACTAAAGAAGAAACTGCACCTCACTTAGGTCCCATCGCTTCCCCTTGAGAGCCAAGCTTGACTTTGAGACGAGGCAGATTTGCAGAGGAGCTTCAGGGGGCAGGGCCCAGGCCTCACTGGTCTCATCAGCCAACCAGCAGGCAATCAATGTGTTATTCGTTGAATGGAGATGAAAACGGTAGTCATTTTCATCCAATGAACTTTAAAATAGAGATGATCGAAATTCAGTTATATGTTTAAAAATGTTCCGAAGCTCCAGTACTATTCCAGAGAAACGCATCAGCAACATCTTAGCTATGAAGATCGGTCCCCTAAAGCTGAACTGGAATGCTACAGAGGGATTTATTTATATTTGGACTAAATCTCTCTGAAGAAGAGCGCTAAAGTCCAGAAGGGTCGGAGATAGGCAAGTTTCAGAAATAACACGGCCTCTGCATTGAAGGGCGTATAAGATGTGAAAATAGCCGGGCGGAGGCGGCCCGAGCCTGCAGAAGGTGACCTCCTATTTGGGGGAAGTGGGGGAGGGCGTGTGCACCCTGGAGCGCCTGTCCTTGAAGGGGATTGAGCGAGCCGAGGGGAGGGGTATAGGCGGTGCTCGAGTTTCCAATCACAATAGAGAAACCTAAGAGGCTGCGAAGGGTGCGGGGCCCCGCCTCCCCCTCCCTCCTTGCGGAGCCGGCTCCGGGGGAGACGCGCGCGGCTGACATTGTCTTCGCAGGACTCTTGCAGCGCGCCCCAGAGCCGCCTCTCTCCTGGTAAGTGTCAGCTCAGGACCCTGAGTCCTGGCTCACCGACAAGCCGGGTGGGAGGTGCAAGGGAGTAATTGTGTGGCAAGACTCGGGGAAGGACCAAGAAGCACATCTGTCCTCTGCGGCCTCCAGCCCGGAGCATCCGAAGTCGGCCCCGGGGCGGCGGGCCGTGCCCTGGAGGCGACCGTCTGCGGCCGAGCCCCAGGCTTTGTCCGCACCGCCGCAGGGCCAGTCTCCGGCCTGCGTTCCATCGGAGGAGAAACTTGTTGCATTTGCAGCTAAGAAACCGGGCCCTACTTGTCCTTGGTCGGTTCATGGTGGCCACATCCTCCCCCCTCCCCCCAGTGCCTGCTGGCGGGAGCCGGCACACGTGGCCGAGGAGCTTGGGGAGGGAGAAGGAACCAGGTGGCACGTGAAGGATGGACGATCTTGACCTTGGATATTCACATGTACTACCGCGGCAATGGAGTTTGCCCAGAGTTTGCTGGGATGCGGGTAAAGGCATCAGATGATCTGCAGTTAGGCTGCGGACGCATCCTTCCCACCAGCCGTGTGTGCACAGGTTCTTTCTGGGAATCTTTTCCTGATGCTCAGGTGCTTTGCCAGCTTTGGGTGCTCGGAGTAAGGAAGTCCTAGACTTGTCCCCAGAGACCCCATCTGAGGAGATCTGTGGCTGCTGCCTGCCCTCGTGACCTGCTGTTCTCTGCTGCCTGCCCCAGAGGAAGAGGCGGCTTGCAATTAGGGCCCGGGGAGTGGGGGAAGGGGAGAGCCGGCCCTTGCTTAGTGGGAGAATTCCAGAGCAACCGTGGATTTTAAAAGGGGTTAGAATGAGAGGTATTCTACAAAGAGGATCTTTGTTCCTGAACTTAAGGCACTGGTTCATTTGTAACGGTCGGTTTATACAGGGTGAGGAGATGTAAAGCACCAAGATTGGAAATTGTTTTTTTACCCTGTTCATTCTTTTTCCTTACAGCCAGCACTGATGTTGGCACAGGCCTGCCATAGAACGCAAACCATTTTCTTCTCATTTCTTAGAACTCCTGTTAAGGAAAAAGTAAATCAAAGCACTTTTCTCCAGAAAGATTTGAAAGAAAATGTAAAGTGGCTCGAGCTTCTAAATTGTACTTTCAGGAATTCTTTAAATTAATTTAAAAGGTCTATCAGAACAATGAGCCTGTCTTTATATAGCAACTGGATTTTTGTTTTCCACTGCTTACTGGGGCCCCTATCTATACACCTAAATGATCTTAAACCAATTAACAGTAACAAACCTAAGTGGGGAAAAACTGAACTTGTGTCTTAGTTCAACAAGGAGAGCTGCAGCATTCTTTTTTCTGAGACTGCTCAAAATGCAGGACATGTTTGAATTTCGTTTTAAGGTCATCTATTTGTGGAGGCACTTGCACGACCTTGCATCTTTTTTTCTTTTTAGCATCCACTAGGAAACTAAATGTGACCTGCAAAGGGAAAACAATCTCCTCCCAATTCAGTCCTTACAGATTGGAGAAAAATGTTTTTTTTTTTGAGACAGAGTCTCACTCTGTTGCCCAGGCTAGAGTGAGTGCCCTGGCGTCAGCCTAGCTCACAGCAACTTCAAACTCCTGGGCTCAAGCAATCCAACTGCCTCAGCCTCCCGGCTAGTTGGGACTACAGGCATGCACCACCATGTCTGGCTAATTTTTTCTACATATATTATTTTTAGCTGTCCATATAATTTCTTTCTATTTTTAGTAGAGACAGAGTCTCGCTCAGGCTGGTCTCGAACTCCTGAGCTCAAACAATCCACCAGCTTCAGTCTCCCAGAGTGCTAGGATTACAGGCGTGAGCCACGGCGCCCGGCCGAGAATAATGTTTTTTAAGAAAAAAAAAAAGGTATAGAACAAAACAGTTATTACACAGTGGTAACCAAATTCAAGTACTTTATTCTAACTCAGAGCCATGCTAACGCTTAACTTTACATATACAATTATTAAACTTGGTTTTGTTACTTAGTCCATTGCAGAGTAGAAGCAAAAACAAGACTAGGAAGCGGTGGCACAGTTTGAAACAGGTTCAGTAGCCTCGGATGCAGCAGTGTAACATGAAAAGTAAAAAGTAAAGTAAAATAGTAGACGCTATAATGAGTTACTACAATTATAAGTGATGATTACAAAGGAAAGGTTTATTTATGGTGCATGCCCTCTCTGTTCAAGGCAGGGAAGTATATTTTTTGGACTAAATTACCACAGAATTCATAAAGTTATTTCAGTAAATATAGCTATTTGTTTCAGTTATCCAGAAGACTCATCTGATTATCTGATGACACAGATAAATTTGGTGTTACCGTACAGAATGTTTTCCAACAGGTTTCAATTTTTTTTTTTAACTTCTTGGGGGCTTTGTTTTGGATGGTTGGAAAGAAACTGATTCAGAGACTGATATTCTCCTAATATCACCCCCTGAAAGGAAAATGTATTAAGTATCTGTCCACCTTCCAAGGTGGAAGAGGAATTCAGAGTGATATTTTTGCAGACTTTGCATGAACGATATTCATTGCTATTTTGTTATCATTATGTGTTTATTAAGTATGTCTGGTACACTGTGGCATGATGATGTGAAACAAAGTCCCTGTCTTCCAAGACTCACAATAACCATTAGTATGAGCAATTATATTTATAACTGGCCATTAGTTCTTTTTGACCACACTTAAATATATTAATAGTAGGCTCAAACTTAGTTTACATAGTTACATATAAATCCTTTATAGGGAAAACAGAAACAAATCAGCTAATTTAAATACTCATCTCTACAAGACAAAATGGTTACAACTTGTTAAATACTCACATGGACTCATAGGCTGAAGAGAACCCCAATTCTGATGGGCTGCGTGGATTTTTTTGCCTTACGTTCTCATTTAAATGGGTCTCATAGTTCTTACAAATATATTCTGTGTTCTAGAATATCATTAGGCTCATTTTAAGTTTTATTTAAGTTCAAAATTGCAGCAGTAACCTTTTAAGGATTATTTCCATCCAGATTTCATATGTGGTTATATGTATAATGTTTTGATTCTTTTCTTGCAGTACACAATGGCAACTCTTAAGGAAAAACTCATTGCACCCGTTGCAGAAGAAGAGGCAGGAGTCCCAAACAATAAGATCACTGTAGTGGGCGTTGGACAAGTTGGTATGGCGTGTGCTATCAGCATTCTGGGAAAGGTACATTTCAAGAGCTCCATACATGATAGACAGTTTCAGCGTGTGTATACAGTCTGGGCACTTTGGGAGTTTATCATATTTTTAAAAGATATCTTTTCTCTTGAACAATTTGGAGTAAGTTGTAGACATTCCACTTCACCTTTAAATACTTAAGTGTGAATCTCCTAATAGAATTATATTCTCCCTATGTGACCACACTAGAGTTACTGCACCTAGGGAACATAACATTAATAATTAAAATTCTCCATGTTGTCAAAAGCCATTTAGAACTGTTTTCACCCCAACCCAACGTCATATATTTTATATACTTGTCATGTCTCTTCACTCTTCTTTAATCTAGAACAACTCAATCTTTCTTTGTTTCTCATATCCTTGACATTTTTATAGAGTCCGGGTCAGTTTTGTAGGATGCCCTCCAATGCCTGTTTGTCTGATGTTTCCTTGTAATTAGGTTCAATTTAAATTTGGGGGGTGAAGTTAAGACTAGGAGATGTCATGTCCTTCTCTGTGCAATACATCAGGAGGCACATAATGTTCAATCTGTCTCCTTACTGGCGGTGCAAAATTTAGTCCCTTGATTAAAGTGGTAACAGCAAGACTTCTCCTCTCCAAAGGTCCCTTTCCTGTGTCTAATTAATAAGTAACCTATGTCGTGGCTTTGAGAGGATGTAGGAATATCCTATTATGCCCCTCAAACTTTTACCCAATAGTTTTATTTTGAAATGATTTCAAACTTACAGAAAATTTGCAAGAATAGTAAAAAAACTAAAACACCCATAAATACTTAACATTTTTATTCTTCGTTCTCTCTCCCTTTCTCTCTTTCTCTCTTTCTAAATAGATAGATGATAGAGAACATGGACATAGATATTTATATCTCTACCTGTGTATCTATCTGGATGGCTTTTTTCTAAACCATTTGAGGATAAGTTGAAGGCATTATGCTCTTTACTTCCAAGTCCTTCAGAGTACATTTCCGAAGAATAGGACATATTCTTACATAATCAGTGTGGTTATCAACACCAGGAGATTTAACATTAATACCATACTATTATCGCCTCCCACTTCTAAAGACTATTTTCCCTGTATACCTCCATAGATTTTTGGCTTACCTTACATTGTATGTCTCCCTTGTAATTCTTTAGTTTCCAAGGAAATTTTGGGGAAAGAGCCCTTTCTTATTTACTTCACTGAATTGATTCCTTATTCCTTCTGGTGGTTGCCTTAAATGTAGGAACCAAAAAGAAAAAAAAAATGCTGCCCTGCCTTGAGGGGAGAACACAGTCCCTTTGTATCATGTGAAGGCTGCCTGAATATCTGCTAGCCAAGCATATTTCTGTTTGCAAAGTTTAAATTCTAAAGGAACAAATTCTGAATCTTTACTGAGAAATAGTTATCAAAGAAATGGACTAAAATATGTAGTGTACACCAATGAAAGTTTCATGCTTTTGCATGTTTTTCTAGCCTAGTGTCAGTTGACTAGGTCCAGTCATTTAAAAGCTACCAAAGTAATATTTAATAATGTAGAAGTGACATTAGATGCTTCCCAAATTACAGGGAATTTAAATAATCACAGTTTAGTGCTTACTGTTCATGTCAGTAAAAGCAAAAAGTATTCCAGCTTACATTTCTTTTGAAAAACACATATTGAGTATGTAATTTGTTCGAAGTATTTTTAAATAAGATGCTTTATTTTAAACAACCTTAGGAGATAACTGTTTATATCCTTGTTTTCAGATGAGGTGGCTGACACTTAAAGAGATTAAGTAGCCTGAGTATGGTCACACATCTTGTAGTGGCAGAGCTGTTTTTTTGAACCCAGGACTCTGAACTCTTAACTATAGTGACTTTTCAATTCCTTTTGATTCTATGCTAGTATTTAGGCAATTAAAACATAGATGTATTAATAAGATACTAGCTGAAGGTATTTCTTTCCTCCTGGTAATCTCAAAATCTGGGCTTTTTAGGAAACTATCTGAGTTATGATTCTATAAGAAGTACCTGTGTGGTGGTTATTTTAATAATAAATTTTAAATTATCTTCAGTACATAATTTAATTGAGACTGTCTGGAGTTATATCATACTTTGGCTCAGATCAAGTGCTTGAGAAAACAGCCTCCTCTGCTAACAAACTTAGATGCTATGATTTCTGGTTTTCAATCTAATACTCCTTTTCCCTTTGTCTTTTATAAAATGGAGTATAATGCCTTAGTAATTACATGAAGACAAGTAAGGAAGAATATTTTTGAAAGCATAAATACAATGTTGAAAGACCATTTCACTCATTAAAAAATGTCTAAATCTTATTTTAATGGATAAGGATTAAAGTGTCTCAAAATTGTTTTAGTATATGATAAGGATTAGAAGCCCTACTAGTCTAATAGAGACAGGAAAAATAACAGGACCTATGCTGTGTTTGGTGAAACCTGTGAGACGGTATTATCTGTATATTACTGTTTGGGGGACGCGGGGGTGGGGGGGGGGGCGGGGCGCAAGACTCACAAGGGCTAAGCAACTTGACCAAGGTAACATAGACAGGAAGTGCTAGATCTGGCCTTTTTGAGTCCGTTCCTGGTGTGCTTTGCAGCAGGCAGCATTGCTTTGCCCTCAGAAGGTAAACAACATTATAGCATAGGAAAGACTTATGAAGGCAACTGAGGCTTCCTGGTACAATGTCTCACCATATGAAGATTATTTTCTGTAGCTTTTTTTCCCCGCTTTCCTTAGCCCATTGTTTACATAATAACCATAGTGAGCTTTTATGAAAGTAGTGGCTCCCCTGCTTGAAACTTCCCAGTAGCTTCACAGTGCATGTGTGATATACACATACATTAAATCCTGCACTCACAGTGCACATGTACTATATGTATACATTAAATCCTGCGAGCCCTCGCAGATCTCTCCCTCCCATCTCTCAGAGCAAGGCAGTGGAGCACACAACTCCAGGGAGTGCCAGGCACACAGTGGCAACAGCACCTTCCAGTGCAATGTAGTGGTTCCATCTCTGACTTCATCTCTTCTATTCTTCCTCCCAAACACCAAACTCATTTCTGCTTAAACCCTTTTACTTGCCACAGGATCTTCCTGCAAATACCGTGCCTTTGCAGGAAGACCCTCTCTGGCTTTCCAGTACAGAGTAAACTTCCTTCCCAGTAACTTTAACATCCTCCTGCCTTATGCTCTTTAAAGTGTTTCTGCCATCAGAGATCATCTTCATTTGTTTAATTCCTATTCCCTTCCTGATACATTCCATGACAGCAAAGACTTTTCTGAATTTGTTCATGACTGGATACCTGATTAGTGGAATAATACCAGGCACTTATGCGTTAAGTAAATGAATACCCCTGCTATTACTCATAAACTGCACTTATGCTTTGTCAAACTGGGGTCATAGCTTTTGCTTTTTCACGGCTTCTACTGCCAAGTTTGGCTTTTGCCCCACTACCAATCTCAGGCTCTGCGTCCTACCTGCCAGTAGGAGGATCTGAATGTTGAAATCATCCTGTTAGGGTCTTGCAGTGCTTCCAGACAAGATTATCATAAACCCTTAGCCTCTCAGTCCAACTATCTTGGGGTTTAGTGTCTATGCTTGCTTCAGTCAACTATAGCCATGTTCTCACAGTACAAACAGCATAATAAGTCTCTTAGGAGGAGCAGTGTAATTACACACGTATTGCAAAGTAGTTTTTACAGTGTAGGACTCCGGCTTAAAAATAGGACATAATTAAAACTTGGCCTTTACACAAAGATAGACAGATTAATGGAACAGGCTAAAAGCTTAGAAATGGACCAAAGTAAAATTTAATAATGTAGAAGTGACATTTCAGAGGGGAAGAAAAACAAATTATTGAATAAACGGTGCTTGTCCATTTAGTTAATTATTTGGAAAAAGTTATACCTTTTCCTCCCACAAAATTTCGTGCAGACTAGTCACTTGAATATCAAAATGCAGGCATCGAAGATTACAGCATTGGTGGTAGCAATTTATTATCTAAGAGAAACGAGAGACAGAATGAATATATGGCTGTGTCAGGTCCACAGAGGACTTTAGATTAAAAGCCATTTTAACATGTTAAGCATGATTTCAACAGTGATAGTCTTGGCTTCTAACTCACCTTGCTCCTATATAAGATTATTTACTTATGCTTACTTTTAATGTTAATGTATTTACAGCTTAAGTGAAATATATATGGTAAGTTCATAGTTTATAAAACATGACAATATGGACGGAGATATATTTGAGCCAAACACCACATCAATACTTGGTCACACAGTCACACATCGTCTATTTCTATGCCTCTGCATTGGAGGATATTCAGTCGCACAGATGCAGCTAAATTCAGTGCTACAATTTTTAAGTGTTGGATCTCTTCCTTCCTTGTCAGCTGAGTATGTACTTCTCAGGCAATTCTCTACACCCACTGAAACAGACAGGATCTGAGATCCTGTGACATCCTTTTCCACTGAAGCACAAAATTGTTTTGCCTTGTTGACTTTAGCACCACACATGTGCTGTTACTAAAATAAGAATGATATTCCTAGTGCTCCCTACCTTGACAGAACGTTAACGATATTAAGTTATATTGTATTAACTTAGGGCTTAAAAGACACAAATGTGGATTTTGTGTGATCTTGTCAAAGGCTGTAAAGGATCAAAACAGTTTTGAAAGTGTCAAAATGTGTGTAAGTAAAAATTAATGCCAATATTTAGTATACATGGAAATGAGAAAATAATTCCCAAATGATCCACAATTCACAAATGGTCGTTTCAAAAGTTTGCTGTTAATTTAGTTGCTTAGAACTGAGAATATATTTGATCACCGGGAGGCTTCAGTTTTAGAGAAACCCTCATAAGCAAGCCCACTGTAACTCATTTCTTGAGGCTGGACAGCCACTCAGATTTTAGGGACAGGGGACCGAGCTCATTCGTTGTCCTACAGGAAGCCGGACCTGCGCTATCCAGCAAGCTAAAGTAGGTCAGATTTTCCTACTGGCTGTCTCACTTCTCTGCTTCTGTGGAGCACCCCAAGTTGGCCCATGCCAACTGGCCTATTCTATCCTTCAAATGCTTCCTGAACCCCAGTTACTTGACTTTTCCCCATTAACACCCCTCACCTGTGTGTGTAGCTGATCTCACTTCTGTCCTTAGTAGAGGTACAATTGACCCTTGAGCAACACGTGTTTGAACTGTGCGGGTCCACTTATAAGCGGATTTTTTTCAACTAAATGCGCAGGTGGAAAATACAGGACGCATAGCCTGCAAGTACAGAAGGTTGACTTAAGAGAACTGGGCAGGGCAGGCAACTGTGGGACTTGAGCATGCGCAGATATTGGTATGCAGGAAGGGGGTCCTTAAGCCTATCCCCCCACCCCCAGCATACCATGGGAGGACTATGCATTTCTAAGACGGCTCCAGTATTGATATTCTATTAAGCTGATTATCTTGATAACAGCCCTAAAAACAGTAAAGACGAGGACCTGGTGATTTTTCAAAAGGAGGGGTAACCATTTTTTAGGTAGTTTGTAAATTATGGATTCCCATAAGATAATGCAATTTTTTATTAAAGGTTGTTTAGATGCATCTAGATTGACCATCCCTTCCTTCTCATTTTTACAAGAAGAAAAGATCAAGGACTTGCCAAAGAACACACATGATTATTGAAAGGAGAATTTCTTTTTTCCTTCCCACTATTCATGAGAGATTCAGAGAACATATAAAATGAAACTAGATCAAGATCAAATAGTATATTTGTTGATTTTGAGTTTATTTTGGATGAGGGCAGGAAATGACAATTGGAATAGAAAACAAAGGAACTTTGAGACTGGGCAGGTTTCAGAGACACGCGTCTGGACTGATTATATATGGAAAAAATCTACCAGTCCTGGACCGATCCATCCATGAGACTCTCTTCCCTTTTCCCACCAAGACATTTCAGTTGATCAGAGCTAACTTGAGGATTCCAAACCTTGATGGGACTTCAAGTCCTACTCTAAACTCACACTCTGTTGATTTAAACCAAATCTTCCCTCTCAGAAACCCACCAAGCTAGGGTGACCTCAGGGATGGGCACATTGCCCAAGGATGTTTCTGTGTCTGGATGAATCTCTTTTCAACAATCTTCCCCTCCTTAATGTGAAGCCTTATATGCCCTGGGCTTACCGTTGAACCAAACTGGTTTCATAAGGAATCTTTAAGACTACATTTTTTTTTGAGACAGGGTCTCACTCTGTCACCAAGACTAGAGTACAGTGGCGTCATCATAGCTCACTGCACCCTCAAACTACTGGGCTCCAGCAGTTCTGCTTTGGCCTCCCCAAGTACTTGGGACTACAGGCACACTCCACACCTGGCTAATTTTTCCCCAATACTTTTGTAGAGATGGGGTCTTGCTCTTGCTGAGGCTGGTCTTGAACTCCTGGCCTCAAGTGATTCTCCCACCTCGGCCTCCCTGAGTGCTGGGATTACCAGGTGTGAGCCACCACACCACCCTAAGTCTACATATTCTTGAGTCACAGTTTATGTCATGCTACTTGAATCCTAGTTGAGTAGCTAACTTCATGGTAAAATTCTTAAGGTTTTTAGACATTGTGTCCTTAGCCATTTAAAAGGACTCTTTGTGTTGGATGTTGAGCTGAGGAATTCTAGGGTAGCTTAGGCACTCTACTAATACCCGTTTTTGTGTTTGTAGTCTCTGGCTGATGAACTTGCTCTTGTGGATGTTTTGGAAGACAAGCTTAAAGGAGAAATGATGGATCTGCAGCATGGGAGCTTATTTCTTCAGACATCTAAGATTGTGGCAGATAAAGGTAATTTTATTTCATACCCCAAGTGATCTAATATTGATTTTTTTAATGATAAAAAATACATTTGGGATGCATCTTACAGCATAATAGGCTTATGTTTTAATTAGGAAAAGTTGAAGTTTTAAAACAATTATTTCAATAACTGTTAATAAAATGTTCAAGATCTAGTTTAGTGATTTCAAATTACTGAAATTCTTATCTTGTAAAATTTTTCCCTTTTTTCTCATTTTATCAAATTCTGATTTTTCTACTATAGTCTACTTTTCATTTCTAATATATTAATTTTACATTCATTCATTAATGGGAAATCACTAAAAATGAGTTTGCTAGCCATAAATGGTAATTGATAAGTCACTAAGAGAAAATAACAAATTGTGATTTATAGCATTGTTTGGTTTATTGTACCATCTTTGTCCTATAGGCCGATTTTCTTTTATAAATTTCTAGAAACCTGCTTCCTAGCCATTCTTTTGAAATGTGCCCGTAGGAAGTTGACATTTTCACATTGGAAGTGTATGTAGAAAGTGATCGTGTATACCATGCTTCACACTGCCACGCTAGTTATCTTTATCCCTAAAACAGATGCTTTTTCTAAAATGAAAGTTTGAGTATATTCCTTAAAGATTTCTTGTCCTTTTGTACACCTTTGTCTATATTCTAAAACTCTATCAGGGCCTACACAGATCTTCTCAATTTGAACACAACCTGCCTTTCCACACATCTCAACTTCCTCCTCTCCTCCCTCGTTCTCTGTTATAAAATTAGTCTTCCCGTCCTGGTGAATATGGCGTTGGCAGTTTGTTCTTTTTTTCTAGATCCAACCATCCTTAAGGACAAACTCAAGTAATTATTTCCATTAACTCTCTCCCACATACCTTCTCCACATTTGATAATGTCACATTTTAGGACATTATATCACAAGGGCTTTGTTTATATCTGTTTGAGAACAGAAATATTTTAGACCCCAAATAATATTTGTACAAGGTAATTTGAGTGCCTTGAAGAAACTACATAATAGCTATTATTGATTGAATTAGTGACATTCTGGGTACTGTGTGAAACATTTTGCTTGTATTTCTCATGTTATTGCATCTTCACAACAACCCTATGAAGTATAGCTGCTATAATTACCCCCATGTTATGGGAGAGGAACCTGACAACGTATTAACTGTCAAGTCATATTGCAACACAGTTTAATTATATGAATCATCCATGGCTATTGAGTCTCATGATCACATCAAATCGTAATGTTGGTACGTTTTGTCAAAGGACACACTTCCTTGAGAAAAAAAAAAGTGTTCTTTAGAGAAACTCACACTGCTAAAAAGTGAATAAGCCTTAAAATACTGAGTATTAGCAATCTAAGTTCAGGTTCCAGCCAAAACAAACACTTCCGTGCCTTCTTTCCATTTATAGATAATGAACATTTTATAAGCTATAAGTTCTAGAAGTTTGTTTCGATGAAGAGTTGCACTAATGTACCTGTTTTTGCCTCTCTTTCTTAGATTACTCTGTGACCGCCAATTCTAAGATTGTGGTGGTAACTGCAGGCGTCCGTCAGCAAGAGGGGGAGAGTCGTCTCAATCTGGTGCAGAGAAATGTTAATGTCTTCAAGTTCATTATTCCCCAGATTGTCAAGTACAGTCCTGATTGCATCATAATTGTGGTTTCCAACCCAGGTATTGTACTTTAAGTCTCAATTCCATTAAGTTCACTGTTTTGGGAGTTTTGTTGTTTTGGACTTAAAATCTGTGTCAGTATTCGCTTACAGAAGCAATGCACATGTCTTCTGTTACTGGTCACAAAGGAGTGGTGATTTTTTGTAAAGATTATCCTGGGCTGCAGAATGCAACATTTGAATGTGGCTTCCATTTGTAAGAAACATTTCAATATATTTGATCTTCTGATTCTGGAAAATCCTATTCTTCTGAATTGAATCAGAATGAAGAGTTGAAGAAAGCCATTAACCAGTTCTGTTTTAAAGATAGAAGTGGACTGTATTGATGGACCAATACAAGTTAACACCATATGTTGGGACTTAAAAACTGCTTTCCTTATTAAATTAACATCTGCAGAATAAATGTTAACTGACTAGAGAGTGCTACATTTTTAGACTGAACAGTTAAGATTCATTCTATATCACACTTCTTTTGTTTATAATTTGCCGCCCAGCTTACCGCATACTGGTGAGAATAGTAGATACATTGATGGAATAGGAAAACTGATTCTTTTTGATACTTTTCATACAGAAAGACTATGAATAAGAGCCAGGGAAATCTTACAGTTTATTGAATATTGAGAGTTGGGAGCCAGCAAGGATAGAGATTATTTCAGTGTTTTTCTTACTCTCTGCAAACCGAGATTGGGTTTCATTAAACAGTACAGTCTTATATAAAACTTCTCATAAATATGTATATACACCAGGTAGGTGTAGAACAGGGATGACGAGTAGCTATGATATATTAAGTTGCTGCATCCTATCCCTCAGGCAGACATGAGTAACTGATTATACCACTTTCTAGGTATAGCTTCACAGCCTGATTCTCCAGGGAGTCACTTCTACCAAATCAAAGTTGGCAAAGAAAAGTTATTTAGTCCAAAGCGTCCTTAAAATATCTTAGCTAGTATGTATGGATGAGTGTGGAGGGGGAGACTGAAGGATTAACTTCCAGCTCGGCTCCTTACCTTCCTTGTGTGCGCATTTGTACACTTTTTGCAGCGTATTAGCCCATATGTGCCGTGATCCTGTCTGGACTAACAAGTTTTACCTCTGTGGTTTCAAGGCTATGCCACACTGGAACAAAGGTTCTGTCATGGATGTTCTTTTATTAAACTGTAGCATATGTTAATATCGTGTATTATCACAATTGTTTACTGAATAATCTCATGTCCAGAAAATTTATAGTTGCATGCCTTGGTAATTTAGTAATCAAGGGATTTTTGGTTTGTGATGAGAGTCCTTACAATCGTGGGACATTAGAGTTGGTAGAAACTTAAGTGACAGTCTCACTCCTAATTGACATAGCAGTTGAAGTCAGTTTGGATTTACTTACATATACTATCTCTAACATTTTTAGTGGACATTCTTACGTATGTTACCTGGAAACTAAGCGGATTACCCAAGCACCGTGTGATTGGAAGTGGGTGTAATCTGGATTCTGCTAGATTTCGCTATCTCATGGCTGAAAAACTTGGCATTCATCCCAGCAGCTGCCATGGTTGGATTCTGGGAGAACATGGCGACTCAAGTGGTAAAAAAAAATAGAGAATATTTACTGCATACTTAAGATACTGGTTTTGCCATTCTGAATTGTTTTATTTTAAATATTTTATGAATTTTGACATACCTCAGAAAAGTTGTGAAAACAGCAGTTAATTCTTGTATTCTACTCCTATTTCCTTTATCATTTACTTTCTCATCCATCTACCTTTACCCTCATCCATTGAGCATAATCAGTCATTTTACCCTTTTCTCCATAAGTCCTTTAGTGTGTATTTCCTAAAAACAAGGATTTTCTTTTTTGTAACCACAGTACGCTTATGCAAATCAGGAAATGTAACATTGATACAATATTATCTAATCCAGAATCTATATTCAAATGTTACCAACTATCTCAATAATGTCCTCTAAAGCCTTTTTCTTAATTGGAATCCGTTCTAGGATTGCACATTACATCTAGTTATATCTCCCTAGTCTCCTTCAGCTTGGAACAGTCCCTCAGTCTGTCTTTGTTTCTCATGATCTTAACATTCTTCAAAAGTCAGGTGAGTTATTTTGTAGAATGCCCATCGGTATAGGTTTGTCTGATTATTTCTTCAGGATTAGGTTGAGCTTATGTGCTTTTGGCACAAATACCATAGCAGTGAGACTATAACCTTCAAATGACATCATATCCAAAGGCACCCAATGTCAGCGTGTCCCATGATTGGTGATGTTAACTGCATTTGCTTAGTTAAAGTTGAGTTTGCTAGGTTAATCAACATGAAGTTACTGTTCTTCCTTTGTGATTAATAATAAGTAATTTATAGGAAAATGCTTTGATACTGACTAGGTAACTATCTGATTCCTCAACAATTGTTTGCCTGCTAAGTTTAACATCCATTAGTGATTCTTGGTTGAATAAATTACCATGATAGTTGTCAAACATGGTATCCATTATTTATTCTATATTAGTTGTATTCTACTGTAAGAGAGAGCTTTTTCTTTTCCTCCCTTTATTTATGCTTTCATTTATTTATAGAGCCCTTTGTTGTTTTCTGGCACAAGAAGTTGTACCAGCCTCATCTTCAATTTTCCTTTTCTCAATGCTAGAATCATGGGTTCTTTTTAGTGGTGAATGGTAATTAGAAACCAAGATTTAGGCATACATGAGCTCATGCCACTGGCATATCTTTGCTTCTAGTCCCTTTCAGTAGACAGAGCTGTTAAATCCCTTGTCTATTGAAGAGGGAATGAATTGGATAAGAAAAGCTTTTAGCTAACTCTTGTCTACTCTTCTACAATGTAAAATAAACCTTACTTTAAATGAAATCTTATTTTTAATAAACCATCAATCATAACTATCAATCATTTAACTATAAGGTCAAACTTAAATATTTTCTTTAGGAATTTAAATAGAAATAAAAAATTACTGGACATAAAGTAGCCATTATAAAAGAGCAACATTAAAATGTTTTGTTTTAAATTAATATTTATGTTCCAAACAATTTTATATAAAGTTTTATATAAAACCATTTTTAACAATTCTGACTCTATCTCATAAATCTAAACCTATTTACTAAACCAAAATATGTTGAATAGACTCATGTCATAATTATAATACTAAAATAAAATAATCAAATAATAAAACTATAATCTAAAACATTTTAATATTAATAATGGTGATAAATAATATTTATTTTACCAAGTTCATTTTTGCCCTATATGCAAAGGACTATTTTCTCTCTAAGGCTAAGGTATAAATTTTCCTTTGAATTCAGTGAGATTTTGCAATGTGATTTTTAGTAAAGACTTTACCTTGATGTTGTAAGAATTTTTTCTTATAACTATTGTATAATTTATTTGTGTTTTTTTAATAGAATAATGCTCATTTCTTTCCTGATACATTGTACTGCTTTATTCAAGAGTTGTTCATATCCAAGGACTTGTCTGAATTTTTATTCGTTCAAATTGTAATAGTTGTGTGTTTCCCTCTTGATCAGGTTAATTTGAGCATGTAAAGTTTTTAGCCAGGCAACTCCCTGATTTAAATCTCTCTTCTGTCATCTTCACAAGATATGTGACTGGCAAGTTCTTAACTTCTCTGAACTTTGTTTCCTCATCTATAAAATAAGAAAAATTATGCTACTTACGTTCTATATAAAAAATATTTAGTACAATATCTGGTGTACATTAAAAGTTCAATAATTGCTAGTTATTATAATTATAGGATTACCAGATTCATAGATGAGAAGTAATATTACATGTTCTCTAGTTAGTAAGAAAAAAAATTAAGACAAAATAGGTGACATGGCGTGTTGAAGAACCTTTAGCTAGTTAGTGGCATAACTACAACTAGAATCATGGCTTGTGACTCCTGCCCAATGTTCTTTTCTCTCATGGCTGTCTTTCCCAAAACATCTGGTGTTTGGTTTTTTTGTTTGTTTGTTTGTTTTCTATTTCCATATTGATTTATATTGTCTACATGAAATGAAGAAGAATTAAAGAGTGCTTACATAGGCATGATTATGCAGATTTTATAGTTTTCATCAAAGATGAAATGTCCAATTAGCCTGACTTGGCAGGGGTTGTGGACTAAAAGGATGAGCAGTTGACCTTTCTTAGCTGTTTTAGTCATACTAGACTTTACCCCACACCTTTGCCCATATTTCCAGAGTCTATAATGTTTTCCAAAGGTCCCCAGAGAACATATAACTTAGGTTTCAAGTTCCAGTTCAAAGACCTGATTTTTTTATAAGTCTTTCTGGCACTCTTCTACCTTACATTAAATAGACTCTTATTTTTATTGTGCTGTTATAATTATACTGTATTTAAGTATAATTAATACCGTATTTGGGTCTTATTCTAAGTTTTTTGTTTTTTATTTTTACTTTATTTTAGAAGAAAAGGTATATATTAGAAAAATCGGCAGGAGCAACATTAAAAATTCCTAAAACTAAAAGTTTAAGATAGTCACAAACTAGCATCCCTTGTGATTTCACCAACCTAGAGAAAGGCAAAGAATTTCATATTCTCTGTAACTAGGACACAGCATTTCTGTTTTGCACCAACATTGCTGAAAGTTAAAAGGTCAGATGTGTTGCTATTTGAAGGCAAACGTCAACCTTCAGTTCTAAAGGAACTGTATTGGAGTCACTTGTCATCAGAGCAGTTTCAGTTGGTATTCGGTCGCTTGCATCAAAGATGAAATCTGAACTAAGAGAAGAAAAGATTTTTAAAAATAGTGGCAGTAATATCTAGAATGTTTGTCCCCCCCCCCTTTTTTTTTTTTTACAGTGGCTGTGTGGAGTGGAGTGAATGTGGCAGGTGTTTCTCTCCAGGAATTGAATCCAGAAATGGGAACAGACAATGATAGTGAAAATTGGAAAGAAGTCCATAAGATGGTGGTTGAGAGGTAAGGGGAGGAAATGAATTATTCATTCATTTAGATGAATAATTTCATCTAAAAGTAAAGATAAAATTACAAACAATTACCATGGCTGCCTGCTGAGATAAACTCTTAATGTAGTAATTAAGCAGTTGTTATGTTTTGAAACTGGGGAGACAATTTAACTGGTGCAACTTGCTATGCCAGTTGCCCCAGGGAAAGTAAATATCTTCTCTCTAGAGAAAGTACATGGTAGAGGTAATTAACAAGGGTGAAGGGCCTTCAAATTGCCTCCTATCAACAAATAAGATTTATTTATCCAGAAAGGTAAACTTAGACACTGTTCGTCTCATAATTGCCTAAAATAAATACTTGCTAACTGATTGCTAAGTCTTTAAGCTGTTCTGTATTTACCTTTCCGCACTCAACGAAAGATATTCCCCACACGTTTTTTTGTTGTTGTTTTATTTTTTGAAGCTGTCTTTTGTTGCCAACCATGTCCTCTTTCTATGACCTTCATGCTCATCATAAAATAAGATGTCATTTTGGACTAAAGACTATGGGGCTCAGATTCAAATCATGGCACTGACACTGTGGTCTTTGGGAAGCCATTTAACCTTTAAGATGAATCTCAGTCTTCTCCTGTAAAGTCATGTGGTAATAGACTTATTGTTAAAATTAAATAAAAACACACACGCACACTCACTGGTAGACATTTAATAAGTGTTAGCTATTATTATTTGCAGAGAATTTTTAGAACAAGATGTCTCAGATATGGAACCATTTTGTGTGGTTCAATTATAATTATTTTTTCCAAGAATTTTAATTGTATGTGGAGAAAAAGGATCTAAAAGAAGTTGAAAGGGTCTTTAGAATTTCAGTTAACATAATCCCTTTATTTTACAAATGAGAACTGGGGCTCACCCAGGTAATGGAATTTGCGCAGGATCTTCTCGTTAGGGATAGATTGCATTAAATCCTATTTCCTGATAACTCAGCTAGAGTCACTTCTGCTACCTCTCACGTGCCAGTGCTTCTGGGGGTTTTGAGGTATACAATTTGCATTCAAATAATTGCCAGACAAGATATTGTCATCACGTTTCTCTTATGTTAGTTGATTATAATATTTTAAATGACAACGGAAAGTGGGACCCACAATTGAGATATATTTTGCCCTTTTATTTTCATTGTTTTCTGATTTCATTAATATGTTTGGAAAATTCGTGTTCATGAATTAGTTACATTGGTTGGAAAATACATTTTTGCCATGGTGACTTTATAAATATTCACTTATACGATAAGCTATTTAAATTTATCGAAACATTTATGTAGTGCCTACCATGTCCTTACAGTTTTAAGCATTTTACACATATATTAACTCATTTATCACTCATAATAACAAATAACTATTGTTATCCCCATTTTCAAGAAGAGAACATTGAGACAATAAAGGTTAAATAATCTGCCCAAGATTAGTTAGTAAGAGACAGAGCAGGAGTTAAACCCAGAGAGTCTGATTTCAATGATCTCTTTTATGTTTTTTTTTCCCCCTTAGTGCCTACGAAGTTATCAAGCTAAAAGGATATACCAATTGGGCCATTGGATTAAGTGTAGCTGATCTTATTGAATCCATGCTAAAAAATCTATCCAGGATTCATCCGGTATCAACAATGGTGAAGGTAAGACAAACTACCGCAAAATATAATATTTCCAGCATTGTATTCTATAAATAGATTCATTTAAAGGAGGACCAGATACAGTCAAAGAAAGTATATGATCAATTAAATATAATAGCATTTAAAGTTGGTGTACTGAAGTATAGATTGTCCTTCATGTAGCGCTTGATACTTTAGCAAATTTAGTTTAATTCAAAAGCCATGGAGCAATCATACAAAATAGTTAAGTAGAAATTCATTAGTTTTTAAACAAAATTACTGTTGTATTAAAACACTGTAAAACAACTAACTCATTTTCTACAATTGAATGTCATGGGTGGAAAGGTAATGGGAGAATGCAGTAGATTAAAAGGAACTTGGAAAAGAGATTTGGGGGTAAAACATGATGTCAGGTGTTTGGTGTTTTTTCTTTTTGAGACAGTCTCACTCTGTTGCCTGGGCTAGAGTGCCGTGGTGTCAGCCTAGCTCACAGCAACCTCAAACTCCTGGGCTCAAGCAATCCTCCTGCCTCAGCCTCCCAAATAGCTGGGACTACAGGCATGCGCCACCATGCCCAGCCAATTTTTTTCTATATATGTTTTTAGCTGTCCAAATCATTTTTTTATTTTTAGTAGAGATGGGGTCTCACTCTTGCTCAGGCTGGTCTCAAACTCCTGAGCTCAAACAATCTGCCCGCCTCTGCCTTCCAGAGTGCTAGGATTACAGGCATGAGCCACCGAGCCTGGCCCATGTACAAAAATTTTTGAAATTAAAAGTTTTAAAAATTATTTTAACCTTGCATTCCAGTGTGGTTGAGGTCAAGAAAAAAAGAAAAAAAGAAAAGAAAATATTATTTTGTTTGATGTAATTAAATAATCTGATTACTCATGTAGTTAAATTGGCCCTGTGAATAAATTGCCCTAAAGTTTGTCTAAGCAGAGAAAAATACTACATAGAATAGTCAATAAAGTTCAATAAAGTACTTGTTACCTTCTGAGAAATATCGAATTTTATCATAGTATATGTTTGCATATTGTATTTAGAAAACCTAATTCAAAACACACACTGAGGAAATATGAACCTCTGGATGATAAAGATTAGGTTAGGGATTGAGTTTGTGCTCATCAAGTTTTCCTACAATCCTTTCTCTTCAAACATGGGCACTTTGATCATCCTTACGTACGATTTCCTGCGTTAACCCCGTGCTTTTGTTGCTCTGGCAGGGGATGTATGGCATTGAGAATGAAGTCTTCCTGAGCCTCCCGTGTATCCTCAACGCTCGGGGATTAACCAGTGTTATCAACCAGAAGCTAAAGGATGATGAGGTGGCTCAGCTCAAGAAAAGTGCAGATACCCTGTGGGACATCCAGAAGGACCTGAAAGACCTGTGACTGCTGAGCTCTAGGCTGTAGAAATTCAAAAACTACAATGTGATTAACCCTGAGCCTTTAGTTTTCATCCATGTACATGGATCCTAGTTTGCTTTTATCTTCCTAAATAAGTGAATTTGGGCTCACAGAATCAAAGCCCGTGCTTGATTTAATGCTAGCAATATGAGCCCTCGAGCAAATAAAATTAACTCTATCATAGTGTTCCTTCTGTTTCTGGGATTTGTTCTTTAATGGTTTCTGAAAGATTTTGGTCAGTCTTTCAAATAATTCTTCCCACACACCATAAATGTCTCTAAATTCCAACATCATTTACACTCTATTTTCTATATTTCTCCATCCAGATAGCATAAAAATTCTTTGTTGCGGCATGTGCCACGATTTTGTTATTGTTGTATTGAGACTATGGTTACCATTGTAAGGTTACAAAGTGAAGAAGTTGTAATGGATGTCAATCTGTGTGACATTTACAGGGATGTCCATTTTAATTCCCTAAAGAAGAACCCCTAAAACAGGTTTGGAAAATTAGAATTAGCTTTGTTAGAGTTAGCTCTATTTGATAGTGAAGGAAAAAGACAGCTTGGGATGAATTATCCAGATCCAGGCTACTGGGAGGCAGAGGCAGCATAGTGAGGGGATTCACAGGGGGACTTAAGGCAGACTGCCTTTAACAAAGTTCCCAATTTACATGTAATACCTTTTTTTTTTTTTGCCTGCTCCTCCATGGGTTGGATACATGTTAATATCTAAGGATCAGTTTAGGTAGTGTTAAAAGAATGGGCTTTGGTGTCACATAAACCTGGGTTTGAGGGCCAGCCCTGTCATTTAACTGTGATCTTGGGCAAGTTAACCACTCCTAAGTCTCAATTGCCTCACCTATAGAACAATGATAATAATGGTACCCCTTCATTATGGGTTGTATAAGTTAAATGAGAAAATTTGTATAAAACTCTTAACAAAAAGCTTGGTCATAAGAGTATAGCAGTTGACACTTAAGCAGTTGTTACTGTTCCAAGTGGTTTACAGATATTAAATCATTCAAATCATCCCAACTATCCTATAGGGTAGTGTTTCCTAACCTTGGCACTATTCACCATTTGGATGATTCTATGTAGTTGGGGACTGCACTGCTCGTTTGTAGGATGGTTAGCAGCATCCTACCAAATAAATGCCAGTCACACACCTGTCCCCAGTGTGTAACCAAAAATATCTACAGACATTACCAAATGTCCCCTGGGGGACAAAATCACCCCTGATTGAGACAACCACTGCTCTAAAGTAAATATTTGTATTCCCATTTTACAGATAAGGAAACTGAGGCATAAAGAAACAGGTCACAGCCACTAAATAGAGCTAAGATACAACCCAGACATTGTAGCTTCTATGTCCCTGCTATTAAGCACAGTGTACTATACTGCAGGAAATGTTACTTATATATCTTTTTGGAGTAATACTGAAATCCTTTCATTTAATGCTCCAGCATACTATAAGAATACTGTTATTCCTGTGTTACAGAGAGACTAAAACAAATTTATTTCCTCTTCCACATCACATTTCCAAAATTACTCAATCTGTTAGTATGTTGATCATATCTAGATGTAAGGAGGAAGGTTATTTTAATTTAATTTATGCCTCTAGTTCACTACTTCAGTTTCTGTGTGAATGCTGAATTTACAATAAGCCAGTGGTTTCCAAGTTTGAATTTCCTGGACCAGTATAAAATTGTTTAGACTTTGTCTGGAATGGGGAATGGATGGATACGCGTGATGGGGGGAGGGTAAGGGCCTCAACGTAAGTTTGCCAGCTTTGTATTTTGCCAAATAAAGACATGGGGGAAATAGTACACATTTCCTAACCACCATACAAAAGACTGGGAAGACCATAATCTCAAATTTATCAGCTGTCCTGGACTGTGAGCAAAAAGAGAAATCCCTTGGGATGTCAGAGCCGAGAGCTGGAAAAAGGCTGGTTCCTTGGTTTTCATGGAGCTGCTATATGAGCAATTGACTGCCTGCTTCCAAATTGCTTTTACATTAGGAGGAAATAAACTCCTATCACTGGTATGGTGGGTATCTGTCTCAGCTAACCAATTAATTCCAAATGACACACTCTATAAAATTTTATTGGGAACATTCAACTATAAGACAAAGTATCTGTTAGGAGATAATTTTTTTATCTAATTAAAGAGATACACATGAATGATAAATTGCAAAATAAGGTGCTATAAAATCAAAAAAAAACTGGAGTCCTCACATATTTAGTTGGAGTACTTTAGTTATTTTCTTATTCTCTGGGGAAACATGGGAAATGGAACTGCTAATATTTCCAAGGAGTAAGAGCAGATATCCATGACTAGTCAATACATGAATTCAGGTATTAATAGCATGGGTCAATATCTAAAATTCAAGAACTATGTGCTTAGTGAGACTGGCATAGTTTATCCATAAAGGTACCTTTATCTCATGATTTTAGCATTGGAAGTGACATTCTCAAGCTATTTTACAGAAGAGAAACTAAGACCCAAGTACTTTTGTTGTTCTATTGGTTAGCCTTCTTTCAAAACAAACCAAAAACAGGAGGGTGGAATTTATTGGTGCAACTAACTGAAACGTCTAGAAGTGGAGCTGACATTAAGTAAGACTGTATTCAAGGACAAAAGAAAATGTAATCAAAATTATGTAGCTCTTCTCCAGCTCTGTTTAACTCTTCTTTCCTCTGTATATTTATTTAATTCTCAGGTTTAATGTGGTGGCAAATTGTCATCTCTCTTGTTCAGGTCTGATAGCAAACTGTACCCACTGCTTTCCTAGAAACTCCAGAAAATATCTCACTGCATTCTATTATCTCTGACTAAATAAATGGACGTCTCTGAACCTGTCTCAACGGCCTGGGAGATGCGGTGCCTTCGCTGATTGATGATTTGGTTCTTCTAGAGCCAAATGAATTTGGATCCAAGAAGAAATTTAACATATTATTTCCACACATTGGGGGAAATAGATACTGGGTGATTTGGGGGGGGTGGGGAAAGGATTTAAAAAAAAAAGTCATCTTTCATGGCTGAGCTGGAACCAGAATTATTAAATCCTGACATCCAATCAGTAATCCTTTTCACTACCCATTTTACTGCCTAGAATTAGTGTCCCTCAACAGCTATGTAATAAATGCTTTCGATTACATTTGAGTTCAGTTTTATTGAATTTCTTTTTTAGGTTAATACAAGCCTTTTGAGGGAAGACCTCTACCTTTTCAATTCTAGCATCTGGTTCAACCTGATTCCTGTTATTATTGGAGCTCCCACAGAGTAAATGCTAGTCATTGCATTAGAAAACAGAGATGAATGGAAAGAGGGATTCTTACCTAGTTTTGGAGCCAACAGGTCTATGTGAAGAAAATTCAACAGAGATTTATCAGAAGAAGCCATAACATATTAAATTAGTCAATAATCAAATGTTTCTTGAGTGTCTGTTTGGTATAAGTAACTTCTAGTTGCTGTGGTGGAAAGACATCAGGGATAGTCCATGTCTTCAGGGACACAAAACCTATGTATGTATAGTAACACAGCACTTATATTTTTAGTACAGTAGACAGAGCACTACACTTGTGCCCAAATATTACACTTCCAGAGTCATAGCTCTTTTTTTTCCAAATCTATGTGATCAGAGTGTCAGATTCTTTACTTTAAAATGTAGTAAATAAGGGTATTAAATGAGCTATATACAAAATGACATAATAAATTGTCAAGCTCTACACGCAAACATTATCATAAAAACAGTACAGTGGTAAAATCCCAAGGGCCATGACAGTGCTGAAAACTAAGTCTTTGTGGACTGAGAAACATTTCCTGAGACAATTTAGAAAACAGAATTTAAATAAGTGGAAAGGATGATAAATAACCCAACTGCATGACTGTAGGGAAAAAAATGTAGTATACGTGCCTCACACCCTTAAACCGGGACAAATCTCAATGGAAGGATTTAAATGCAGAAAGAAAAAAACCCATATAAATTCTAAAAGAAAATATGGTACATTTCTTTCATTACCTTGAGGTTAGGAGAACCTTTCTGAGTCTCCAAATCTAGACTCATTATAGGAAAGACTGTGGTTCAATTCCACCACAGAAAAAAAGAACTTCTTACCTGAAAATACAACACAGGCAAAGTCAAAAGACAATAACAAACTGGGAAAGAAATACCAGCTCATATCTCAAGCAAAGGGTGACCCTCCCTACTGTATGAAGAATTCTTAGAAATTGATTTTTTAAATGTCATAGAAAAGATCCAAAGGATATAGACATTCGTTACACATAAAGCAAATTGGTATTAAATACGTGAAAAAAGTTTTTAAACTTGAAAAATCCTTAAGTGCATTCATAAGAAGTCCAAATTAAAAGCATATGCTGATATGCCATTTTTCACCAAAGAGAGTTAAAAAAATCCAAACGCTTAATAACATTATTATTATATTATTATAACTATTAGTTGTGGGGTAAAGAATTCATATATTTCTGGAAAGAGCATGCACTGGTACAACCCTTACAAATGGTAATTTTGCAATATTTATCAGAACCCAAAAATATATGCCTTTGACTCAGAAATTCCATTTTGGGTAATTAATCCTATATATCCTGTATAGGTAATTAATCCTATATATTAGCACAAGAACAATATGATGTATGTTCTACTTTAGTCAGGCTGCATTGTTTATAATTATAAAAAATAGTAAACAATTGAAATGTCTTTCCATAGAGGACTGTCAAAATATATCTATGCATTCAATGGGATACTGTTTGTGTAAAAAATGGAGGGAGGGAAAGAATATATTTTATTATATGTACAAAAGAAACTATATGGCTGCAAAAATAGACCTTTGGAGCTAAGGGTCTGGTACTTGAGGGGAGGGGCATGTTGAGACCTAGTCAGATGAGAAGGAACACTTTAGGATACAATTTTAATACTTTGTGGCTTTGGGACCAGGTGAACATATTGTTTATTGAACTTTTTAATAAAAAAAAGTTAGAAATTCCTTTCAAATTATAGCAAGGACATTAAAATCTTCAGAAATTCTCATAAATTAATTTTGTGTCCTAATTTCTTTTTTCAGCCTCTTATACTAGGGAAAAATAACAAAAATTTTATTCTTTTATGAAGTGTCCTTTACAAACATTCTAAATGTTCTAGTGATGATCTTTTTTTTTCAATGTTCTTCTCTAGATCCCAAAGTAAAGCAACTCATGCTAATCAGGTTATCGGATTGTAAGAGCTATTTGCTGTTGTTTGTAGAAGTCAGAGTTCACAAAGATTTTTCAAGATCAAGTAATTTTCTCGTTAAAAAGTTTAGCATTCTATTAAATGTTACACTATATAAGATATTTTCATGTATAACATGTAATAAGCATTAGTGATGATAAATAATTCTGTTTCCCTTTTCAAACCCTTAGAATAGGCTGTTTCTCAATAAATACTCGGTTTCAGGATAATCTAGCATTGAGTCCAGCATTGAGACATATGTTTCTTTATTTCTAAGTTATTAGCTTGAAACTCATAGAAGTTAATAATGGAAGAATCATCATTCTTTTTCAATATCCTATATTAATTTTCCTGTGCTCAGATAATAAAGGACAGATTTCACAATGTCAAAAACCAATAGATTTAACTGAGTGATATGGAGGGAAAATAAATTTTTGCATCCCTAGAAGACAGATTTAATGAAATTTATTTTGAAACAAACAAGAAATTTCATCATTGGGGATTAGAGAAGAACAGACATGTAGGTGATGAGATTAATCTAGGATGAATCTGGTTTGGGGTAAAAACAGCTTTCCAAGAAATGTAGAAAAACCTAGATGTAGAAGGGGTAAATAGTATAGAAAATTTTTCTCCCTTGGGGAAAAAAAATCAATCAGAAGGTGATGACAACTCACTTCCCAGGATGTCTCCTGTTTGTTCTACTGACTTGGTGTTTGGCTGCCTGCATCACAAAACACTGATGGTTGCTGGGCAGATCCTCTTAGTAGTGCAGTAATAGACGCTGCCTGGAAATACTGACTCCCACCCGATACCAGGCAACTGTGCTTTCAAGTCATGCTGAAGCCTCCAATGGTCATTTCTAATCAGCTACGTAATTCTAAGAACAATGCACGGGATATTTTTAGCAGTGACAAAAATAACACACATAGATTAGCCAAGGGCTTTGCAAGGAGACATAGTCAGCTGCCCACTTAAAATTTAACAATTTATTATACTTTGTTTCTATCCCTAATATTAGTGTGCGGTTGGGGATGGAAGAGAAGGCTGCTAGCGCTAAGTACAGTGCTTGACGCAAGTAGGCTTTTAATGAATGTAAGTTCAATTGCACATTAAGAGAACATCTTTTGATATTAAAATGCCTACGGCAAACCTAAATATTATACTTAAGTAATAGCTGTATAGATATGTAAAAAGATTTTTTTCTGCATGTTAATTTTGAATATGTTGCAAGCTCCATAATGTATTTATGACCTTAGAATTTTTTTCTTTTTTTTTTTTTTGAGACAGAGTCTCACTCTGTCACCCAGGCTAGAGTGCTGTGGTGTCAGCCCAGCTCCCAGCAACCTCAAACTCCCAGGCTCAAGGAATCCTTCTGCCTCAGCCTCCCGAGTAGTTGGGACTACAGGCATGTGCCACCATGCCTGGCTAATTTTTTCTATATATATTTTTAGCTGTCCAAATCATTTCTTTCTATCTTTTTAGTAGAGACAGGGTCTTGCTCTTGCTCAGGCTGGTCTCGCTGACCTCGAGCGATCCTCCCAACTCGGCCTCCCAGAGTGCTAGGATGACAGGCGTGAGCCACTGCGTCTGGCCCTATGACCTTAAAATTAAATGACTTCTAAATACTTTGCTCAGCTGCCTCAATCTGTATACTAAATAGTAAGGTCACTTGCATTTTAATAATAAAAACACATATTTGGACACCCAAAACCCTGTTAAAGATAAAAACAGAATCTACTGAGATTTTATTTTATTTTAATTTGTGAACATTGAAAATGGAATAGGAAAGGACACCCTGTTTTAAGTGGAGTAAGTTTAGAGGCATATTCATACTACTAGGAGTTTTAGGTGAGTATCCAGTTTTAACCTTCTTCCTGGCTCTGTTTTATCCTTGTTACTGTTATTTTTTTTATCCCTACTTCAGAATTTTGCTGCCTTCTCATTATTCTAAGGATAATTGTAAACAGTTTGAAATGCCTTTGGTCTTAGATGCCACCTGATTGAGTCATAGAAGATGAGAGAGGAGTCGGCCAGGTAGAGAGTGAGTGACAGACAGACTGTTCCTGGCAGAGGAGACAGTATCAGCACAGGAAGTGCAGCAGCCCACAGCATGGTGTGGGGGCTTTGATGTCACTGGGGCATCCGGTTTTGGTTCTGAGTGTTAGATGATAAGGCTGGAGCAGGTGGCAGGGGCCACTTCCACAGAGGTTATTTGCTAGACAAAGTTCTGGTGGTGCAACACATGGGGGTACCTGAAAAGCCGCAATATTGTGAATGCTGACAGTATTAGACTACTTAAATCATTATGATTTTCCAGCTTATTAGATTTCTCAACAACATAGTTATAGTAGTAAACTATTAAGATATTCATTGACATATATAGTTTATTAGAAAACATAACCTCTTTCCTCCTCTTCCTCAATTCCCTAACCTGGGAATTGACTGCTATGATACTATTGTATATGGAGATGCTTGATTCAGGAAAGAAATGCTTAAGTTCTAGAAGGAAGGGATTTTCTTGGAAAGGCAGAACCTTTGGTCCTGACAAGGTGTATTCAACCACCTTACATGCTAGTGGGTAGGTGAGGAAGCCTGGAGATGTCTCTGCATTGTCCTTTCCCTTCTTTTTTTCCTTCCCCAAATCCTTTCCAAATCTTCTATCTTTTCCCTTATAAGAAACTTCCATTATTTATTCAACTGTGACATTACAACATTTTATTGATGCTTTCTTTTAGGTACCTAAATATGATGAATTCTGCCTATGCCTCCAGAAACAGATTTACTCACTCATGAATCTCATCATTAATATTGATTGAGTGCCTACTGTGTGCTGGGCAATGTGATAGCGTTCAGAGAAAGAGTGGAAGGCAAGGAGACATCAGGCACAGTGGAGAAAGACATTTGTCAAATAATCATGCAACAAGGTATATATAATTACACACTGTACTGAGTTTATGAGGGGAAAGTACAGGGTGCTAGCAAGAAACCTTAATAGGTGAACCTGCCCTGTTTTGGGGAGCCACAGAAGGCTTCCCTCTGGGAGGGTTATGTCTGATCTGAATGTGAAAAAGTGGAAGAGCATTCAGAGCAGAATGCACAGCATGTGCAAAAGCTATGAGGCAGGAAGGATCGTGGTCTGTTCAAGAAACCGAAAGGAAGCCGATGCGGTTGAGGTTCAGAGGGAAAAGAAAGGGCGAGTAAAGAAACTGCAGACACAAACAAGTACTGTTTAATTCAAGATCTGGTAAGCCAGGTAAAAAGGTCTTAATCCTTAGCCAACAGAATTTGGAGGCAATTGAGTATTTGAGTATAACTTGATCAGATTTGCATTTTTCAAAAAGCACTTTAGTTGTCAAGTGGCAAGAATGAATCCATGGAAACCCTCATCCAGATCAGTCAAGAGATGATTGCAATTTACACTAGGGCTTTCGTGATGGTGGAGAGGTAGAGAAACAGGAGAATCCTAGAGATATTTACAAGGCTAAAATGATAAGACTTAAGTGAAACAAGCAGTGGTTAGGCCACAGGGATTAGGAGCATAGATTCTGGAGTCACATTGCCTAGTGTAAATCATGGTTCTGATTCTTGTTAGCCAGGTGACTTTGAACCAGTTCATTAATCTTAGCCTCAGTTTCATTATCTGTATAATGGGCATAATATTGGTAATTCCCTCCCAGGGTTGTTGTGAGGACTAAATACTCAGTAGACACAAAGCACCTAGTACATTGCCTGGCACATATGAGTGCTTTGGAATGCTGGATGCCAGTAAATTGGATATGGGGAATGTAGATGGAGAAGAAAGAGGAGGCAAGGAAGATTCTGAGAAGTGACATCCATTGTATTCAGACATGGCTGAAATCAGCATAGAATTAATCTTTTAAGGGCATGAAATCATTACAAGCTAAACTAGTAACAGTCTATAGGAAGTGATTGTGTTCTTGTCCAATGGGAAAAATTTTTTTTCAGGTCGGACCCAAATGAGAAAATTACTCTCCCTCAAAAAGTGATTAAAAGCAAAAGAACAGGCTGGGCCCGGTGGCTCACGCCTGTAATCCCAGCACTCTGGCTGAGGCGGGTGAATTGTTTGAGGTCAGGAGTTCAAGACCAGCCTGAGCAAGAGCGAGACCCATCTCTCCTAAAAATAGAAAGAAATTATATGGACAGCTAAAAATAATATATATAGAAAAAATTAGCCAGGCATGGTGGCACATGCCTGTAGTCCCAGCTACTCGGGAGGCTGAGGCAGGAGGATCGCTTGAGCCCAGGAGTTTGAGGTTGCTGTGAGCTAGGCTGACTCCACAGCACTCTAGCCAGGGCAACAGAGTGAGACTCTGGCTAAAAAAAAAAAAAAAAAGAACACCAATTCTGCCAAGGAATGCTGTGTACCAATGAGCAAAACCGTAAGTATTTGTCCATATACCACAGAGCACATATATTAAAATGACATAAGAAGATGTTCCTTGAATGATAAGGAAGTGGCAGCAACCCCTCAGGAAGCTGCTGAGACACACTCACCCATTATTTCAGCAAGTATTTGTGGAGTGGCTATAATTTGTCAGGCAATTTTCTAGGTGCAGGAATATCAAGTGATCAAGAGAGACAGACCAGCCAGGCACGGTGGCTCACGCCTGTAATCCTAGCACTCTGGGAGGCTGAGGCGGGAGGATCGCTCGAGGTCAGGAGTTCGAGACAACCCTGAGCAAGAGCGAGACCTCGTCTCTACTAAAAATAGAAACAAGTTATTTGGACAACTAAAAATATATATATAAAAAATTAGCCAGGCACGGTGGCGCATGCCTGTAGTCCCTGTTACTCGGGAGGCTGAGGCAGTAGGATTGCTTGAGCCCAGGAGTTTCAGGTTGCTGTGAGCTAGGCTGACTCCACACACTCCAGCCTGGGCAACAGAGTGAGACTCTGTCTCAAAAAAAAAAAAAGAGAGAGAGAGAGACAGAGTTCCTATCTGCCTAAGTGTGGGAGATTGATGTTAAAAAAAAAAAAAAAAAGAAAACTCAAGAAATTATGTAAATTAAGACCCTAAATCTGAAATTAACAAATTGGGGAAAAAATGAATAGAATCAATAAAGTAAAAATTACAGATAAAGTAAAAAGAATGATAAAAGCTGTTTCATAGGTCAATAGCACACATTATATTAAAATATTAATACTAAAAACAGTCTCATTAAAGCCAGGGAATTGTTGTGAATGCTAGTCATTATTAGTTGGCAATGTTTGGTATATTCTAGTTATTGCAATCAAACAAAAATGAAATCTGTTACAGATATTGGGAAAGAATTACTATTTTTAGATGATTACCTACCTAAAAAACAAAATTCAAGAAATGCCCTTAAAAAACTATCAGCACCAAAAAGACAATATAATAAGATGGCAGATACAAGATAACTGTGCAAACATTAACTGTTTTCCTTTTAGAAGGAGAAACTAAAAACTGAAGAAATAAAAAATCTCATTTCACATATTACACTAATGAAAAAAGCTCTGAAATACCTATGAGTAAATCAAATAAGAAGGGTAAAATCTTATATGAAGAAAATAATAAAACTTACTACTGAAAAGACAAGAATAAATAGATATTTTATATTCCTGGGTGGAAAGACTTAGTATCAGGAAAATATCCATCCTTCCCAGTGTGAACTAAAATAAAATTTTAAGGCTCACCCCCCCCACACTGGCTGACTGAATGGATCCCCTCATGGCCAAAGAAATATCCTAAAAATGAATTTTCTGCCAGTAGGAAGGAGGTCAGACATGCCTTATCCTGCCCCCCTCCCTTCTTGGGGACATCCTTTGTTTTTTTTTTTTTTTTGAGACAGAGTCTCGCTGTGTTGCCCGGGCTAAAGTGAGTGCCGTGGCGTCAGCCTAGCTCACAGCAACCTCAAACTCCTGGGCTTAAGCGATCCTCCTGCCTCAGCCTCCTGAGTAGCTGTGACTACAGGCATGCGCCACCATGCCCGGCTAATTTTTTCTATATAGACTTTTAGCTGTCCAAATCATTTCTTTCTATTTTTGGTAGAGACGAGGTCTCACTCTTGCTCAGGCTGGTCTCGAACTCCTGACCTCGAGCGATCCACCCGCCTCGGCCTCCCAGAGTGCTAGGATTACAGGCGTGAGCCACCGCGCCCGGCCTTGGGGACATCCTTTGTAACCCATTAACAGGCCTAAGGGTGTGCAAGACAAACCTGCAGGTCCTCAATTTACACAACAAATACATGTCCAGTGGCTTATCTCTGATAAACAGAGCTTGTTATCTTAAAACATTCCCAGCCTTTAGACAAAGCTTCATGTCTTTAACCAATTACAAGTGAAAGAATCTTTAAACCCACCCATAACCTGTAAGCACCCCCGACTTCGAAATGGCCCACCTTTTCAGGCCAAACCAATGTATGTCTTCCAATGTATGATTTATGACTTTACCTGTAATCTCTGTCTCCCTGAAATGTATAAAACCAAACTGTAGGCCGGGTGCAGTGGCTCATGCCTGTAATCCTAGCACTCTGGGAGGCCAAGGCGGTGGAACACTTGAGGTCAGGAGTTCGAGACCAGCCTGAGCAAGAGTGAGACCCTCGTCTCTAGTAAAAATAGAAAGAAATGATCTGGACAGCTAAAAATATATATAGAAAAAAATTAGCCGGGCATGGTGGCACATGCCTGTAGTCCCAGCTGCTCGGGAGGCTGAGGAAGGAAGATCGCTTGAGCTCAGGAGTTTGAGGTTGCTGTGAGCTGGGCTGATGCCACGGCACTCACTCTAGCCCGGGCAACAGAGTAAGACTCTGTCTCCGAGTCCCCTTGCTCAAGGCTTCTTGGGTGTGGCTCTGGGTCATGGTCCTCAAATTTGGCTCAGAGTAAATCTCTTTAAAATTATTTTACAGAGTTTGGCTTTTTTTCCATTGACACCAGTATAAAATTGCCTGAATTGCCAACGAGAATCTGAATGAATTGCTGTTTTGTTTTTCTCTGGGTGGTAGGGGAGGGAAGGGCGATTGTTTTGGTGGTGTTGGCTGTGGTTATAGTATCCCAGGAAGTTGTTAGGTTGGCCCCTGTGTGGAAACCAAGTGTGTATTGGAGGGCGGGGTGTGTGGGAGCTGCGGAGGACAGCTAGGGAAGTGTGGGCAGGCCAGTCAGGGCAAGTCAGGAGGCTGAGGCAGCCTTCCAGACGAGGTTATAGGTTATAGGTTTGTCAACAGAAAAGAAGCCCAACTGTAAAATAATTTTAAAGAGATTTATTCTGAGCCAAATTGGAGGACCATGACCCAGAGCCATGCCCAAGAAGCCCTGAGCAAGTGGACTCGCTGTGGCTGGGTTACAGTTTGGTTTTATACATTTCAGGGAGACAGAGGTTACAGGTAAAGTCATAAATCAATATGTGGGAGGCATACATTGGTTTGGCCCGAAAAGGTGGGCCATTTCGAGGGGGGGAGGTGTGCTTACAGGTTATGGGTGGGTTTAAACATTCTTTGACTTGTAATTGGTTAAAGACTTGAAGTTTTGCTAAAGGCCTGGAATGTTCTGAGATAAGGAGCTGTCTATCACAGATAAGCCACCAGACATATTTGTTGTGTAAATTGAGGACCTGCAGGTTTGTCTTGCATACCCTTAGGCCTGCTAATGGGTTACAAAGGATGTCCCCAAGAAGGGAGGGAGGCATGATGGGGCTTGTCTGATCTCCCTCCTCCTGGCAGGCAGTTTAGTTTTAGGATATCCTCTTGGCCAAGAGGGGGTCCATTCAGTCAGCCGGTGCAGGGGTGGGGGGGTGGAGAGAGGGAGCCTTAAGATTTTATTTTAGTTCACAGGTTAGAGGTTACAGATGAGGGTTGCTGGATCATAGTGGCAGTGCAGGTAGCAGGAGAAATGAACTCCTCTGAGAAATATTTAAGGGAAAAATTGATACGACTCCGGGCTTGAAGTAAACTTTGAACATTTCCAGATGCAGAATGGAAAGTTTGGAAGTATTAATAAAGGACTCTGACATAAGATAACGATTCCCAGTAAGGAGTGGCATGAGACAAACAGATTGCCAGAAAACATTTGGGAAAGAAAGCATCAGTAAAGGCTGAGCATCACCAAAGGAAGAGGGGTTCAGAATAACGAGAAGAAAGATATTCTCCCAGTCACTTCCAGGTCAGGGCTTTCAGCAGTTTCTAGCAAGGAAGGAACTAGAAATGAATAATGCAACTATCATTTGTATTTTGCTGCATAGATTATGCCTAAGTTAAATATTTAAAAAAATTGTTCGTATTATTCATATATGAATTCTCATTGTGAATTCAGTAGTTCTTACCTAACTAATCCTGTTATCTTCATACAATCCTAAATGAACAAAATCCTCCAAATATTACTAAGCATTAAATATCTCAACTGGGTGAATATGCCCCTGGTTTGCACTCAAGGTTCTGTTGTCCAGAAGTTTTCACCAAGAAGCTGAGTGAGCAGTGTTCCTCATAGAATTTTGTTTTAACAAGTCCAATTTCTGTGTGGTGTGTTGACTTTAGAGGATGAATTAATTGCAGCAGAAGAGGATCAATCCCTTTCTACCTGACTTACTTAGGCAGGTTTAAGAAGGTCAATTCTCCATGGGGATGTTTTTCAAAAATATCATTTTGGTAAACAATGATCATCCTAAGAAGAGTAAAAATCTAGCAATTACATTCTTCTGAACTCTCAGGAAAAAAAAAAGAGAAAGAAACAGTTTAGAATAGATAATAACTTTCTCTTCCTGTTTTTCTACAAACTGCCCTGCTGCTCTCCAAAGAAGACCAAAACAAATTTTATTTTAAATGTATGTTTTGGTGGAGGTGAGTTTCTAATATTTTACAGAATTGCAATAAAATTTTTAATTGCATGCACATGTTCACAGACACACATGTCCCAGCATGTCCTCAAAGCTCCTGTGGGGTGATGAACTATGACAGAGCTTGAACTGACAGTTCATAAAAACTTAAAAAGCCATTCTTAATTATTTGTAGAATTCAGCCAGTTTCAAATATGTAAATATTTTTTCTCCTATAAAAGTATTTAGATATTTTCAAACTCCTAATTAACATTTTTTTTTTTTGAGACAGAGTCTCACTCTGTTGCCCCGGCTAGAGTGAGTGCCGTGGCATCAGCCTAGCTCACAGCAACCTCAAACTCCTGGGCTCAAGCGATCCTCCTGCCTCAGCCTCCCGAGTAGCTGGGACTACAGGCATGCGCCATCATGTCCTGCTAATTTTTTCTATATATATTTTTAGCTGTCCATATAATTTCTTTCTATTTTTAGTAGAGACGGGGTCTCGCTCTTGCTCAAGCTGGTCTTGAACTCCTGACCTTGACCTTGAGCTATCCTCCTGCCTTGGCCTCCCAGAATGCTAGGATTACAGGCGTGAGCCACCATGCCTGGCCCCCAATTGAGATTTATGTATGGTTTGAAGCAAACTTTTGAAACCACTTCCAAGATCTTTTTATATTTTTCCAGAAGTATTCTTATGAAAACTATGTGTGCTAGTCTTTTTTTTTTTTTTTTTTTGAGACAGAGTCTCACTCTGTTGCCCAGGCTAGAGTGAGTGCTCTGGCATCAGCCTAGCTCACAGCAACCTCAAACACCTGGGCTCAAGCCATCCTCCTGCCTCAGCCTCCCAAGTAGCTGGGACTACAGGCATGCGCCATCATGTCCTGCTAATTTTTTCTATATATATTTTTAGCTGTCCATATAATTTCTTTCTATTTTTAGTAGAGACGGGGTCTCGCTCTTGCTCAGGCTGGTCTTGAACTCCTGACCTCGAGCGATCCACCCACCTGAGCCTCGCAGAGTGCTAGGATTACAGGCATGAGCCACCGCACCCGGCCCTATATGTGCTATTCTTGAATCAAGGTGTAATTTTAACCAGTAGCAAAGTTGATGCAATAAACACTTTCAGAACAAACAGTATATTTTACTTCAATCCAGAAGTTAATTTGGCCTAGGATTTAAGGACTCAACACAACAGTTTTTGTTGTTGTTTTTTTTAATTTCAGAATATTGTGAAAGTATAAACATTTTGGTCATATATAATGCCTTTGCCTCACCCAAGCCAGGGCTACAAGGGTTCCCTTCTCCCATACAGTGCACTCCGAATCCATTAGTTGTGAGTTTTCCTACCCCTGCCACCCCCTCCCCCCTTCACCTTCAGTGAATATTACTACCCTGTGACCACCTTAGTGATCATCACAACAGTTTTGAATCGCGTATCTCTAACCTAGTGTCTACATGTATTTGCCCATCTTTCCCTCCAGGGTATGAACTACTAGATGAATTGCCTAATAGACAATAAATTGCTTTTAATTTTAACTCTTCCTTGATTATTTTAGAAGAGACTTTACTTCCTGAATATTCATTACCTGAGGGGTATCTGTAGCTCATTCATCTTTTCTGACTGGTCCAGCCTCAGGTATGTGGTGCCTTTTACGTAAGAACTACTTTTTAGCTAAATAATCATCATGTTACATGATATATTTTTAGGAAGAAAACATTTCCTTATGAATTATGGCATTTGGGGGAAAACTGAAGTCAAGGTCATGAATCAATTCTGCTCACATTCCCTTGGTGAAAAATAGTTGCATGTCTACACCTGGTCTCCAGAAAGCTGGGAAATTTGTGTTCTCCAGCCAGATGGCTATGTTTCCAGAATAAATGAGAAACCAATTTAGTACACAGTCTAAAAAGTAAGCATTTTTAAAGTTTCCTTCATTCATGAAATACACTTTTGATTTTGTTAGCAAAGCTAGAGTTTCTAAATATCATGTCTAAAAAAATTAGGAAAAACCTTTCTTTTTTACCATAATAATGTTAACATGCTTTGTGGGTAGTAGAGAGAGCAGCATCACCTTTATCATCAATTCATTAATAAATTATTAATTTATTCATTCAATTGTAGTTTTAAGTAGGCAACTATGGACACATTTGGTTAAATACTGACTTCATTCAAAGAAGCTTGCTGGGGATCACACATCCAAAAAAGAATCAAAACCATGCTCTTTTTTTTTTTTTTTTTGAGACAGAGTCTTGCTCTGTTGCCCGGGCTAGAGTGCCATGGCATCAGCCTAGCTCACTGCAACCTCAAACTCCTGGGCTCAAGCAATCCTTTTTGCCTCAGCCTCCCGAGTAGCTGGGACTACAGGTATGCGCCACCATGCCCGGCTAATTTTTTCTATATATTTTTAGTTGTCCAGCTAATTTCTTTCTATTTTTAGTAGAGACGAGGGTCTCGCTCTTGCTCAGGCTGGTCTCAAACTCCTGACCTTGAGCGATCCTCCAGCCTCGGCCTCCCAGAGTGCTAGAATTACAGACACGCCCTGCCAAACCCATGCTCTTAACCATTGAGATATCCATATGCTGAAGCATACATTTGCACCCCACTGATGTTCTTGCACTATGTTGGAAACATCTCTTAAAAGCAATAACAAAACATATTTGCCATCTGTGGGCTAGCACGTGAACTTAAAAAAAGAAAATCTGTTGACATTTTCTAATACCCCTCTCCTTCTCAACCTTCTGACCTCATTCAACACTAAAGAGCTTTATAATCACTTGGGAAAGTGATTTCACGGTATTTCTTGAGAGCCATTTCAGTGTTACAAGAACAGTTTGTTTTCTAGTCCAAAGCACATATGACATTGCCAACTTCATAAAGTAATACTTCTCTTCCAAGTGCAGTTATTAAGAAATAACCCAGTACTGATCTTGTGAAAGACATAACTTAAAAAAAACTTTAAATGTTGATATAGTTCAACGTTAAATCTTAAAATCTAGTTTTCCCACAGAATTGTGATTACAGTAGGGCTGAGTAGTGTTGATGACTGTTAGGACTTTTCCTCTTGGTCTGATATGATTTCATCTAGGATTTGTGTTTTCTGAGATCATGCTTTTATGCCTTCTGCATCCACAAATAGAAATTGATTAGTTTGACAGAAACAGCTAAATAAAAAGATATGTATGTTCTCAAGGAGGCATGTGATGTACATTGATGGTAAAAGAGTGACTTGGGGTCTCGTGTTGTGGGTTTCATCAAGGTCAGGTAGGACTGATTCTCTGGTTTGTCTAACTATTCTGAACATTGACATGGAAGACAAAAAGGTGATTACCCACAGGCATTCCACCTGACAGAATCCAATTTAGTGCACAGGTTGCACTAACATTAGAGTTTCTTTCGTTATATTAAAAAAACAAAAACAAACCAAATAACATTACTGCATTCACTGTTTTCCTAACACCATTTTGGAAAAAATATAGTTTAACATTGCCACATATATGACTTAACTTGTTATTCTTGTCATACTTGGCATTTATTCATATATATGTAACATATACACTATTGTATATCTTATGAGCTTCTGCATAGTATATATACTTCTGTTTCATATAAAACCACTGTGTAAACAAAATTTGGCAGTATTTCATATTTTAAACTTGGTGGAGAATGTCAGAAAAGTAAACCTGGAGCTCAATATTTCTAACCTTCACACCAGCATCCCTACACCTGGGCGGAGCTTGGAGAAAAGAGAGTCTCAGTGGCGCCGACTAATGGTCTGCTGGGGGGGGGCAAGGCACAAGGCAGGCTGGCCCTGTGAGCCGGCTGGCCGTGGGGTTGACTTCATGCATCTGCACTGCTGTCCCTGAACTCTGAGCCAAAGCAGCCTTTGGCAGACAATGTGCCAAGGCTTTCATAACATGCTCATTTAATCCTCATAACCACCTTGTGAGGTAAATATTTTCACCTCCATCTTACAGTCTAATAAGTCCTGAGATTGGCCTGACTCCTAAGCCTGTGTTCTTAACAATTTCAGTCTGCTACTTCTCTGTGACCTCCTGGTAAACTCAAAGGATTATCAGGCCTTGGCTTCCACTCTTGGCAGCCTATACTCTCACTTTTACATGTTTTTGCTCCAGACTCTGTTGATTTTTTTTTTTAACTTTTATTAAAAAATCTATTTTCATATTGATTTTATTAAAAATGTAATGGGATTGAGGAGTGCACATTGATGTCGCAGAATGCAAAAAGGACCAAAGCAACACAAAATTTGATTGAATTTAGCCGGATGACTTGCTCTCTCCAAAGGGAAACATCATCTCTCTGCCTTTTCTCTTCCCCCAAATCTCACTCTTTTACCTCTTTATTCACCGAGGCTATAGTTAAGCTTTCCAAATCCCTTCATCTCGTATGCTCTACTTAGCAAACAAAGAGTTTAAAATAAAACTAGAGAAGAAGGCTCAGCAAACCAAAAGCTCTATTCCAAAACCAAGCTCCAGGTTTCTGGGTGAGACACAATCTACGCTGCTGCTAAAATAATCTCAACAGTCAAGGTCAAAATTCTCTCTCATCACCTTTAATGTGATGGGTAGGCATTGTCAGGTTAGATTGTAAGGTTAATTTAAGGGTAATTACTTCGTTTATCTTTAGCCACTTCCTGATCAGCAACTCCAAATGTGCACAGGAAAAAAAATTAACTCAGAAGCATAAGATTCCTGTTTTTCTGGAAACTTGACAGTTAACGGGAGGGAAGTAGGCCCCATGGAGAATGAGGTGACTGTAGTGACAGGAAAAGGACAGATTTACCCAGCTCCACCTGACTGTTGCCAGGAAGGTATGCACATGGGACCTAGAGTGGCCAGATGCGAAGTTTCTCTCTTTTGAGAAATGATTGCCCCTTTTGTGTCAGCACTGTGTATATACCAAGAAAACTCAGGGTACCATATTGTGGCCTCGGCCTTAAAAGTTGAACTTTCATGCAGTCTACCTTACTCATGTTGCACTCCCTCTTCCTGAGATCTCACAACTCCTGTGGGTTCACTTCCCAGCTGTGTCTCAGACCTCTTATCTGAGATTCTGAGTAGGCAGAATGTCTACCTTCCCGCTCAGCATCTGGCTGGTATCTCAAACGCACCACCTCTAAAACAGAAGTCATTATCTAGTCTCTCAAGCAAATCTACTCCCCCTCCCCGACACAGTGTTTCTTACATTAGTACATTGCATGACCATCTACTTAGTTGTGCAAACTAGAAACCTGGGCATTGACCCTTCCCCACAACCAATCAACTCCACACCCTGTCAATAACTAGACATATCTCACTACCCACTTCGCTCTAATCCCACTGCCATCACTCTAGTGCAACTTGCTACCATCTCTTGCCTAGACAAATTGGAATCACTTTTACTGCTACCGAGTTCTAAAGCCAGCACATAAGGTGACAATTCTGGTCACAATGTGTGTGCCAACCCTTGAGCACATCCCACCAGTGAGATACCCAGACTCTGAGACGACACAGTGTATAGAAAATGCTCCTCCTCACTCTGGGGTATCCTCTCTTGTCATTGAGTAGATTCTCCCAGGCTATTTAAATTATTGTTTCTTGTTCTTCTCTTTGTCTAGAAGATGTAATTGAATTTTCAGGAGTCAAATATTCACGTAAATACATCCCCAAAATGCTACAAACACATCACCTGAAGTTTCATCTCTCCCTAATCCATTCTCAATTGTGCAGTGACAATGATCTTTAGAAAATGCAAGTCTTTAGAATGATTCACTGTTTGAAACATGGCATACCATAGGATCAGTTCTCTGAAAAACTTCTTTGAAAAATTCACTTTGCCCTGGTTCCAATTTTTTACAGCAGTTACAGAAGCATGTTTACTTTGGGATAATTCACTGGGCTTACAATTTCTGCACTTTACTATTTATGTGTTCCACTTCAACTTAAAAAAATTAAAATCATATAAAAATAAAATAATGTAATCCTATCATGGCTTTTCCTTATTATTAGAATAAATTCAAACTTCTTAGCCCCTTCCCACTTCTCCAGATTCATTCCCACATCACGTTCTACCTCAATGTCTCTGAATCTGATCTTTTAATCACACTGATCTTTTAATTCCTTGACTCTACCACATACTTTATGCCTATTAGTCTTGGCATGTGCTGCTCCCTTTCCTGGAACCCTCTTACATTCTTAGCTTTCCCCGTTTGTATATCAATTCAAATATTATTTTCTCCGGGAGGTCATTCTTAGTATGCTAGATTGGGTGACCTCTATTGTCACATGCTCTCATAGCCCCTGTATTTCATTCAATACCCTCAAAGCCCTTTAAATACTTGTTTAATACCTGCTGTTTCTGCTAGAATGTTAACTTCACAAGGGCAAGGATCACGATCGCAGTACCTGGCGTACTGCTTTTTAATTCTCCATTTAAATTCAGTTGCTGTAGTCACAACATCAACACATGCATTATAAAGTACAAGCAGTGGACAGAAGAGAACATAAAAATAGAATTATATAGAGATGCCACATTGGAAAACCAGGGTACTCTCTTTAACCTTAAGAAGAAAAGACTGAATGCTAAATAACTCACTGTCATTGCTGCTTTCATAACATTGAGAAGAAAATAGAGATTATCTATGAATGGGATAACGTTTTCCATTCTAGAATTTGTGAATGATATGCAGGCTTCGAAACCTCAGTCCCCATATCTCTTCTCGTGTCCTTCTTAACATTCTATTTTTTGTAAAGCAAACTCTCTTGCTAAAAACCTTCTTATGACTTCCTTTTACAACCAGGATAAAATCCAGGCTCTCAACCAGCTTCTCCATGATCTGTTCCCTGATTTCCTCTGACCTCTTCGCCTCCAGACTTCCCTTCATTCATGACGCTCTGGTTGCAGCCACATTGGTCTTCTTTTTGTCCCTATAAAAGTTAAAGGCTTTGCAATAGCTTCTCCCAGATCTACCAGTGTTGGCACTCTGTCATCATTTATGTCTTATTTTAAGTATCCGCAGAAGGGTCTTTCTTGGCTTCCCCATAGAAGCACCCATTTCTATCCAATAACACTCTCTATCATTCTGGAGTTTTTCTTCTTCAGAAACTTAGCAACACTTGAAGTATCATAACTTGTTTATTCGTTTACAAGATTAATGTCTTTGTGTCCACACAAGGCAGAGTTGTCTACTGTTTATTAAAAATATCCTCAGTGACTAGAATAGTAGTACATAGAAGATGCTTCATTAATATGTTACCTGAGTCATTCTGCATATGCAGGTGCAGGCTAATCAAGCCTTGGAAGTCCTAAAGACTTACTTCAAAGAAGATTCCAAAATGTCAAAGCAAATGTGGGGTTTTCTAAATGTATCTAGTGACCCCTACTGGAATACTTACCAGGGCAACCAAATACAAGTCTTCATTTCTTCTGAATTGCCCTCTCACCCCTTTTCATTGGATGACAAAATGTTAGTGTGAGCATGAAATTAGGGATGAGGGACTTCTGAGAGTCCTTCTCTCACCTTAGAGAAACCCCATCACCCTTTCTGCCTACATGACTGTTCTGCTCCCAGCTCAACAATCTGTGCTTTCAGCACAAACCTTAGAGGGCAGTGTTGGAGGTTATGGGAAGCAGAGAACTTTCTCCGATTCCCCTCCAAATCTGATTGCATACATGTCTGCCTATCTCTGTACATATGTCTGAAAGAAGGGAATTCATCCAGATATCATGGATGGATGAAGATACATCCCATGGACATATTTCATATGGTTCCATTTATTTTAACTCCCTTGAATCAAGGAGCAATTTTCAAAATGGTATTTGTCACCAAAAAGCAAAGCACTGGCAAAAAGTATCTTAGTGCTGAAAATAACAGAATCAAAAAAGTAAGTCGATGATGAGGGTCATTAGCAGATGCTGTGTTGCTGAGATTGTGGGTATTTGCCACAAAACACCAGATGGGAACCAAAGACCAGGAATTACAAAAAATCAAAACAATGAGAGTGGGAATGTGTGAAACAATCAAGAGGTAATATGATTAAACTTTAGAAAACTGTTTTACTTATCCTATGTATGATCTGCATGTATACATACATGTTTACTGCAGAAAATTTGTAGAACACAAATAAACAAAAATACCAATAAATATTAAAATTAATCATAATTATTACCTCTTAAAGGAAACCATTGTAGGAGTTTTATGATGTAGCCTCAGTCTTTTGTTTATGTCTATTCCAGTCTTCTATTTATATATACTGCATGAACAGGAGTCTATATGTACCTTTTTACAAAATTGAGTCATACTATTTATTTTACTTATTTGCGTTTAGTATGCTATGAAAGATTTTCATTTACCTAAGGTCATTTTACTTGACAGTATTTTAGGTAATTAACATTTGAGCAAGTAATATATGCAAATGGTACAATATTCAAAAAAGTAAAGAAAAGTCAGCCTCGTTTTTACCCCTTTTCTCTCCAGGGTAACCACTGCCATTGGAGAGACATTAACTAGACCACCATATGTGTTATAAGTAAGGCTGTGAGTACTAAAGTGGTTGGCACCATACCTAGCACTACATTAAATCCTTTGTATAGATTATCTCATCCCATTTTAATAAGAAAACCAAAACTTAGTTAGAAATTAGCTCAAGGTTACATAGCTGATGTGGCCAACTGGACTTGAACCCGTGGGTGCCTAATGCACAACCAAGCACTTGATGCCTGGCATCTGTGATGGCCTGTGCAACGCTGGGTAAACCAATTTCAAGGTTGCTGAGACTGAACACTACAAACTGGAAGCTCTATCATCACCCTGTCATCCCATTCTCATGCCAGTCAACGTGTCCTTCTGTTTGGTTTTATTGGAACTTGTATTTGCAAAACTCTCAAAGGTTATATCAACACAAGCAAATTATTTTATAAAGGAGATTGTCACTTTGAAAATTTGGCTCATATCCTTACTATGTTAGTACTCGATTTTATTTGATTAGCCATATAGTCTCTTTCTCACAACTCAGACAAATGGATAATGAACTAATTACTTAAATCTACTCTGAGATACAAAGATAACAATTGGATATGTCACAAAATCATGGAAGACATATTTATTTATTTTTAGAGATAAGGTCTTGCTATGTTGCCCAGGCTGGCCTCAAACTTCTGGGCTCAGGTGATCCTCCTGCCTCAGCCTCCCAAGTAGCCAGGACTACAGGCTTCAGCCACCGTGCCTGGCTTATATATTCAATCTACTTGATCCACATAGATTTATTAATATCACATAATGAAATATGGTTTTTAGCCTATCTTGAGTCACTAAAATAGGCTTAAGTCAGTAAGACCAGCTGTATAGAAAATAGTTAAAGACCTAATAAACGTCTTTAAAATAGAATTTCTTTATGACAATTCTGACTTTCATTCTAACGTGAAGGATATTTTGTGTGAGCTTCAGCTAAATTTGTAAAGTAAGATGGTTCAAAATTAAGTATGCTTGTGAATGTCTTATGCCTTTTAGGAACAAAATAGAGTGTGTGTGTGGCATATACATACATGCATAGAAACACATGGAAAAACAAATATATGGCATTTATCTGCAATGGGATCCCAATGATATTTAATCAACAGAACCTAATTTCTTTTGTAATTTTCTTCCCATATTTGAACATTTTTACATCCATTAGTTATTCTTTCTCAATTTGATGATATTTGAGGTAAATGTACAAACATGACTGAAATGAATTCCTACTGGCCCTTTAAAATTATGGACTGATCATCATTGATCAATCAAAATCCCATTCCTTATATGCTATACCCAAAGACATACTGAGAGTTATGCTTTTTCATAGGGAAAATTTTAATAAAAGTAATTAAGAAAAGGGGGATCAAGATCTATGCCTATCATCACAATTCAATTTGTAGGTAAAATAACTAGAAACTGTTTTTAAAAAAGCTCTAGAAATAAGAAGAAAAAGAAAGAAAAATACTTAGAAAATTGAAATAGGTTGAGAGCATAGAAATGTGTCCAAATCAATTCTATGTGTAACCTAAAGAGATCTGCAAAGTTTATGAGGGGAATTGCTGATGTTGGATTACCGGGGAAATGATGAAATAAGTATTGGTGACTATGCATCCGGGAGTTTGGTCAAAAGGACAAGGGCTAAAAAGCTGAACGTGTGTCATGCTCAGCTTATTCCAGAAGGTGCCTGCCTACACCCTGAGCCACGGATTTCACTGTTGACTGCTCTGGTTGTTTGGGTAGATATTGATTGGGTAGATATTGTCCTCAACAGACCTGCCCAGAAAGACCGGAAAGAGGACCTGAGAATTCCTCCTTCCACCACGAATTCACTGGGAAGCACATAAAATTTCACTCTGCTAGTATATTCCTACGAGAAGTTACCAAAGCCTGATAAATTTTGCAACTCTAAGTGTACCTCTCCTGGGATTACAACGAATTAAAACAGGGATTCAAAGAAGTCTCCGAGGACAGGAAAAAGAATGCTCCGTGGCCGATCCCTGTCTGTGACATCCCTGGGTGGGCTTCCCCAGTGGGAAGTTGAAGAACTTCCTGTGGAGAATTTGCTGCTCTTTGAAGTTGCTTGGGAAGTGACCAATAAAGGTTTGTACTGCTCCTGAAGGTAGACATTTGCCAGATTACTGAAGAATATAGGTTAAGATTTCACAGATGACTTTCTAGTGATAATGAATTACTAGTCAGTGAGGAAAGAATTTAAATGAAATATAAATTCAGGCTGCATTCAACCTTGCCAATTTCAACAGGCAGAGAAAACAGAATTGTGTTATGTGTTGAAGAGGAAGAAAGTTGCAAATATTAGTCATTGTCAGGGAATGTGCAATTAAAGTAAGATTTCAAATCCATGTTATAACAAGTAGAAATAAAAAGTTAACATTTATGTTTTTTATTTTATGATTTTTCTCAGCAAAAAAAGCATAATCAAGTGCTTTAGTTTAGGAATAACTGTCAGTGATCAGAAACAATTAGAAACATTAGCTCTATATACTGTTAGTGATGATATGAAATATTTAATAATGTTTCTAATAATTCAAGATTGTGTTGGAATTAAAGTCTTAATTTAGAAGCTGCACAGAAGGCACAATATTGCACTCCTATTCAGAAGAATGAAAGTAATTTTTTCTTCAATGTTATGCATATGTAGAAATTAAAAAATAAGAAAAGAAATCAAACTGATAAAATTAAACCAATTTCCTAATAATGTATAACCTCATTTGTGCTGGGTGGGAGAATGCAAGGTAGAGAAATGCAACTTAAATGACTTTAATAATAAAGGCATCTGTAAATTGTAAAAACAATTCCTTGTGGATTGATATTCTCTAGTTTAAAAGTGTCAAGACTGTTGGCCAGGCGCAGTGGCTCACGCCTGTAATCCTAGCACTCTGGGAGGCCGAGGCAGGTGGATCACTCGAGGTCAGGAGTTCGAGACCAGCTGAGCAAGAGCGAGACCCCATCTCTACTAAAAATAGAAAGAAATTAGCTGGAAAACTAAAAATATATGTAGAAAAAATTAGCTGGGTATGGTGGCACATGCCTGTAGTCCCAGCTACTCAGGAGGCTGAGGCAGGAGGATCGCTTGAGCCCAGGAGTTTGAGGTTGCTGTGAGCTAGGCTGACTCCACAGTACTCTAGCCCAGGCAACAGAGTGAGACTCTGTCTCTAAAAAATAAAATAAAATAAAATAAAATAAAATAAAATAAAATAAAATGTGTCAAGACTGTTGAGGAAACATTAGCAAAGAAAAGTAATGGTTTTGAAGGCTGAGTTCATCAAGATCATGAAGGATCAGGCCACATGATGCTAAGTAAATGGTGGTGATAACCTGTGTAATTTAAAGGATCTGAGCTTATAACATGTGATGTGATATGCTGCATATTTATTTTTAATTTTATGTTTATTATTACATGTTTATTGCAGTAACCTAAAGGCTCTGAAATGATATTAATAACATGAACATGATACATTACTTTCGGCTAATAAGGGCCAGCATAATCTCCAAATTAGAGCATTACATGTGGCATCTGCTCTAGTTTTCACCTTCTTCTAACTGTTCAAAGCTCTCATGTGTATGCATTCACAAAATTCAAAAAATCAAAATTGAAAATCAGTCCTGCCTATGTAGAAGTGGACAGAACGCACGTAAGAGAACAAAGCATAGTCTTCCTCTCTACAGTTCAGTGAGGGGGAGGCAAGGAGGACACAAACCACCTTACAGAGAAGTGAAATGTTTTATAAGCACCTGTTTCTAATGCCCTTAATCTAGTCACAAATTTTTCCAGTCCAGTTTTTGCGTACAGTCAAAGTTCCTGGGAACGGAGCCATCTCTACTACACGTGAATCCCAGAGTGTGTCTTGAAATAAAGGTTTTCTGCACAGAGTAGGCAGGAACTCAAGGACATAGTTTGTTAGTGGAAAAAATTGGAGGGAACTCTTTAGCCCCAGGAATCAGTCCAGAAGACCTGTGTACAAGTTGCCGCCCTTGAGCAGAGCCCCTTCTTCCTTCTTTTCTCTCCATTTAACAAACACTAACGGAGCATTGTCTCCTGGGTGTTGGGAACATGCTCATGAAACTAAGTTACCCCATGGATCTTACATCCCAGGGACATACATGCTGATCTCAGGGCCTAGAACAGTTCCTGGCACATAGAAAATGCTTAATGGATTTTCTTAAAATGAAGAACGAATACATTTATTTTTCAACCCCTAAGCTGCCTTTGATAACTTATTTTCTATCATTTCCCCTTCGAGGGGAGAGGATTTTTTTTTTTTTTTTTTTGGTGGAGAGGGACCCACAATGTGATTTACCAAAGTTGCCATCATCTTTGACATATCTTTATTTTAATTTTTATCACAGTCTGATTTTGTTAGAGACTTTTATATAGATGAACAATTATTGTGTTTACCCCCGACAATTCATTGCCATTGTAGTTTCTTCAAATTTAATTACCTTGACATTTTACTTCCCTGCAGTTCATAGCAGTAATATGAGGCATCTTGAATTCAACTCCTCCACTTCATAGAGGAAATGGATACATAGGGGCATCACCCGATCCAGCAAATGGCGGGGTTAGGACCAGGATTTAGGTCTCCAAGTCCAATTCTCTTTTTTACTACCACATACGAATTAAATATTAAAACCTCCGTCATCTAAGGAAATGTCCTGTAGATGAAAGAACACAGAACTTGCAGTCAAAGATCATGGATTTCTGAAACTTGGGGAAAAAAATCTCTTAAACTAATTGAATATCAGTTTCTTCGTGAAGAAAACGAATGTTCTACTCTCCAGCCATCTTATAATGTTTTGTGGCAAACAAGGAAATGTATTCATATCCAAGAAAACAATGTTTTAGGAAGGAAAAAAAATCCCTCACTGCCAGGGCTTTGCCCATGAACAATGGAAATGTGAAAAATATAACAAATAAGGAAGTCACAGTTAAATTTTTGGATGTTAATTCTCAGACCTTAAAATAACCTTTTCCAGTTCTTAATATTAAGAAATTTAGTGTTTATATTCATTCATCCATTTTATTATTATTATTTTTTTTTTCAGACAGAGTCTCACTCTGTTGCCCGGGCTAGAATGCCGTGGCATCAGCCTAGCTCACAGCAACCTCAAACTCCTGGGCTCGATCAATCCTTCTGCCTCAGCCTCCCAAGTAGCTGGGACTACAGGCCTGCGCCACCATGCCCCGCTAATTTTTTTCTATATATATTTTTAGCTGTCCAGATCACTTCTTTCTATTTTTAGTAGAGACAGGGTCTTGCTCTTGCTCAGGCTGGTCTCAAACTCCTGACCTCGAGCGATCCTCCCATCTCAGCCTCCCAGAGTGCTAGGATTACAGGCGTGAGCCACCGCGCCTGGCTCAGAAATCGTATCTGAAAACTGCTTGCACATGCATGCAGGTGTGTTTCCTGAGTGGACTGCTTTCATCAGCTTTCCAAAGGCCCCTGGGATTGATGGAAGAACTACAGCTCTAAAATTCACCAAGCCACCGGGTTCCTTTTTGTATCGAGAGTTAAAATGAAAAAGCTATTTCCTCTAGCTACTGTTTTCCAAATGGCTTTTCTCTAGAGTAGAACAGAAAGGATTCCACCTTCCCCAAGACCTAAAGATGTTTATCTTTTACTGATATTGCTCATTTTCTTCCTCCTTCCTTCTCACCCACCACTTTTAAAGATCCATCAATTTGCCACTCCATGCATTTACCTACTATCTTGCTGTCTACAGCCTGTGGGCTCTAGAATCAGACTGCCTGAGTTGGAATCCCAGCTTCACCATCACCTGGGTGATGTTGCATCCATCACATAGTCTCTCTGTGCCTCAGTTTCCCGATCTATAAAATAAAGATAATAATAGCATCTACCTGGAACGGTGTTGTGTGAAAATTAAAAGAAATATCAACTGTACGTAAATCACTGAGAACAGTGTCCAGGATTTAATAAACTCTCTGCAGGTGTTAGCTTATTATTATTTGTTTATAAAATTCATTCATAAATGAAGGCATTGGATCATCCATTGTCATACCAGCTTTCACTTTGAGTGATTCCATGATTTTATTTGTAAACACAAAAGCAGAAAGAATCAGGGGGAAAACATACAGATCAGGGTTACTTCCATCATGGGAGACACAGTAATTCAGGCTTCTTTGCATGTTGTGGATACGTAGCAGTTGTGTTGATGGCCCCCCAGCCATGCCACATGAAACGCACAATCTGTGTAGAAACCACGAAGCTGTGTAAGCTTCGAGACAAGTGCTTGTCTCCTCACTACCTTTTCATCCAGGCTGCCATGTCTAAGCTCCTCTTCTATAAAATATTTGGAGCTGCCGTCATAGGTACGATCAGGGTAGGTGGGCATGTGGCCTTACTCAAAATGTGTCACTTCCCGCTGCCGAGACTGCAGCTGCTTTGATTTTGAACCACTGACCCAACAGAGTGCTGAGAACACAACTATTTGCTGACCATTGTCACAAGTAGCACTTAATCTCTTTGCTACCAGACCCGGCTGCCTCATAGAATGATGTTCTCACTGTATAATGATGACCTCTGTTTATGTAATTGCGTCTTGGGGAAGGAAGGTCAGACTGGTAGCCTTGCACACTGAAACAGTCAGATGGCTTCCAAATTCTGTAAGTTTTAAGCGTTTAAAAAATAGTGAAGATCTCCCTAATATTTTGTGCATATATATGTACAAAAGTGAGAGAGAGATAGAGAGACAGAGAGAGAGAAAATCTTATTTTGGCTGATGTCCATTCTATGCTTCTTTGAAATAGTCATTTTAGTAAAATTGGCAGTGTTTCCAGATGAGAACTTAGGGTTTTAACTACCTCATTGCTATATACCACAGTAGCTCATCTTTTCTTTCATATGAAAGGCCTGATACTTTGTCCTCACACTAAAGATAGCTCCCACGTTGTTCCAGGAAAATATAGATCAATAAATTACAAAGTACTTGTTTCAAAGTGAAGGTTAAGTTCAAATTCAATAACCTACACTGTGGCAAAACAATAATTCATTAATAATATTGAATGTGCATTTTTAACGGAAGGATAAAACTGTATTTATTTGCAGATTTTTAAAAACTACAGATGTTGGTAAAGCTCTTTGGTTTATACTCCAAGTCTGAAAATAGGAATGACCCTGTCTAGATGCCACTTACTCATACTCCAGCATGCTAAGAGATAACTCTGGGGCAAGTGTGGTAAATAAACAGTAAAAATTGAGATAAACTGGTTGGCATAAAAGTATGAGGACACAGAAAGGCTGAAATAGTGCTTGAGTAAATGAAATAGCAGCAGGAGGACCTCCCCAAAGAAAACTACAGGGAGAAGTCTGTGGGCAACACAGACTTATTTACAATCACAACTCAACCAATATAAAATGGATTTTTTATTAACACATAGTATTTGGGCATCTTTATGAGCTACATGTGATATTTTGTTACTTGCATAGAATATGTAATGATCAAGTCAGGGTATGGAGGGGATTCATCACCTTGAGTATTTATCATTTCTATGTGTTGGGAACATTTCAAGTCCTCTCTTCTCACTATTTTGAAATATACAATACGTTGTTGTTAACTCTAGTCACCAACTTTGCTGTCGAACATTAGAACTTATTCCTTCTCTCTAACTGTCTGTTTGGACCATTACCAACTTCTCTTCATCTGCCCCCACACAACCCACACTCTCTTCTCTGTATCTACCATTCTACTCTCTACATCCACATGAGTGAAAACGTGATGTGTGTCTTTCATTGCCTGGCTTATTTCACTTAACTTAATGACCTCCAGTTCCATCCACGTTACTCCAATGACATGATTTCATTCTTTTTATTTTATTTTGTTTTATTTATGTATTTTTTTGAGACAGAGTCTCACTCTGTTGCCCGGGCTAGAGTGCCGTGGCGTCAGCCTAGCTCACAGTAACCTCAAACTCCTAGACTCAAGAGATCCTCCAGCCTCAGCCTCCTGAGTAGCTGGGTCTACAGGCGTGCACCATCATGCCCAGCTAACTTTTTTCTATTTTTAGTTGCTCAGCTAATTTTTTCTATTTTTAGTAGTGATAGGGTCTTGCTCTTGTTCAGGCTGGTCTCGAACTCCTGAGCTCAAGCGATCCTCCTGCCTCAGTCTCCATTTGTCTGTTGATAGTTTGATTCCATATCTTGACTATTATGAATAATACTGCATTAAATAGGGGGATGCAGGCATCCCTTTGATATGCTGATTTCTTTTTCTTTGGATAAATACCCAGTAGTGGGATTGCTGGATCATATGGTAGTTCTATTTTTAGTTTTTTTGGAAACCTCCATACTGTTTTTCATAATGACTGTACTAATTTACATTCCCCTCAACAGTGTATAAGAGTTTCATCTTCTCTGCATCCTAGCCAGCATCTGTTATTTTGTTGTTTTTTTTTTTTAATAATGACCATTCTAACTTTTATTTGCATTTCCCTGGTGATTAATCATGTTGAACATTTCTTCATATACATGTTGCCCAGGTGTATGTCTTCTTTTGAGAATTGTCTATTCATGTCCTTTGCCCCCTTTGTAATGAGGTTATTTGTTTTTTTTGCTGTTGAGTTGCTTGAGTCTCTTGCATATTCTGTATATTATTCCCTTATCAGATGAATAATGTGCAAATATTTTCTCCCATTCTACAGATTGTCTCTTCACTCTGTTGATTGTTTTAGTTGACAGAATCCCCTTTGTCTATTTTTGTTTTTGCTGCCTATGCTTTTGAGGTCTTAGCCATAAAAATCTTTGCCTAGACCAATGTCTTGAAGTTCTCCTAATGTTTCCATCTAGTAGTTTTATACTTTTGAGTCTCTCAGTCTTTAATCCATCTTGAGTTTATTTTTGTATATGGCAAAAGATAGGGATCTAGTTTCATTCTTCTGCATATGGATATCCAGTTTTCCCAGCACCCCTCTTTATTGAAGAGAGTGTCCTTTCCCCAATGTATGTTCTTAGCCCTTTTGTCAAAAATCAGTTGGGTATAAATATGTGGATTTATTTCTGGATTCTCTATTCTTTTCCATTGGTCTACATGTCTATTTTCATACCAATACTATTTTGGTTACTATAGCCTTGTATTAATAATATATTTTGAAGTCAGGTAGTGTAATGACTCCAGTTTTGTCCCTTTTACTCGGAATGGCTTTGACTATTCAGACTCTTTTCTCATTCCAGATGAATTTTAGCATTGTTTTTCCTATTTCTGTGAAAAATGACATTGGTATATTGATAGGGATTGCATTAAGCCAGTAGATTCCTTTGGATAGTATGGTCATTTTAACAATATTAATTCTTCCAGTTAATGACCATGAGATCTTTTTTCCATTTGTTTGTGACCTCTTTAATTTCTTTCATCAGTGTTTTGTAGTTTTTGTTGTAGAGGTCTTTCACCTCCTTGGTTAAATTTATTCCTAAATATTTTATTTTTTGTAGCTATTATAAATGAGATTTCCTTCTTAATTTCTTCCTCAACTAGTTCATCATGGTGTTTTGAAACGCTATAGATTTTTATATGCTGATTTTGTATCCTGCAAATTTACTGAGTTTATTTACTAGGTTCAAGACTTTTCTGGTGGAGTCTTTAGGTTTTTCTAGATATGAGATCATGTCATCTGCAAAGATGGATAATTTGACTTTCTCTTTTTCAATTTAGAAGCCTTTTATTTCTTTCTCTTGCCTAAATGTTCTGGCTAGGACTTCCAGTACCATGTGGAATAGGAGTGCTATAAGTGGGCATCCTTGTCTTGTTTCAGTTCTTAGAGGAAAGGCTTTTAGCTTTTTGCCATTCAATATGATGCTAGCTATAGGTTTGTCATATATGGCTTTTATTATTTAGACATATGTTCTTTCTATGCCTAGTTTATTGAGAGGTTTTATCATGAAGGGATGTTGAATTTTATTAAATGCTTTTTTTTGCATCTATTGAGATGATCATATGGTGTTTGTCCTTCATTCTGTTGATATGATGTATTATGTTTATTGATTTGCATATATTGAATCATCCTTGCATCTCTGGGGTAAATCCTACTCGGTTCTGATGTATTATCTTTTTGATGTGCTGTTGGATTTGGTTTGTTAGTATTTTGTTGAGGAGTGTTGTTCATCAAGGATATTAGCCTGTAATTTTTTTTTGTTGTTGTTGCTGCATTCTTTGCCTGGTTTTGTTATCAGGGTAGTATTGGCCTCAGAAAGTGAGTTAGGGAGAATTTCCTTCCCTTCAATTTTTTGAAACAGTTTGAGGGGAAATAATGTTAGCTCTTCTCTCAAAGTTTGGTGGAATTTGGCAGTGAAGCCGTCTGTACTTGGACTTTTCTTTGCTAGGAGATGTTTTATTACTGATTCATTTTTGCTACTTATAATTGGTCTTTTGGGTTTTCTATTTCTTTCTGATTCAATCTTGGTAGGTTGTATTTGTTAAGGAGTTTATCCATTTCTTCTTGTTTTTCCAGTTTTTTAGTGTATAGTTGTTCATAATAGTTTATGTTTTTTTTTAATTTAAATATGGAATGCCTCATGAATTTGCATGTCATTCTTGCGCAGGGGCCATGCTAACCTTCTCTGTATCGTTCCAATTTTAGTATATGTGCTGCCGAAGTGAGCATAATTTATGTTTTTTAAATAATACTTCTGTGGTGTCAGTTGAAATGTTTTATTTTTTTTGTTTCTGATTCTGTTTATTTAAGTCTTCTCTCTCTTTTTTTTTGTTAGTCTACTTAGAGGTTTATCGGTTTTATTTTTTCAAAAAAGCAATTGTTTTAAAGTCCCTATTTCAATTAGTTCTGCTTTCGTCTTTTTTTTTTTTTTTTTTAGACAGAGTCTCATTCTGTTGCCCAGGCTAGAGTACCATGGTGTCAGCCTAGCTCACAGCAACCTCAAACTCCTGGGCTCAAGCGATCCTACTGCCTCAGCCTCCCGAGTAGCTGGGACTACAGGCATGTGCCACCATGCCCGGCTAATTTTTCTATATATATTTTTAGCTGTCCATATAATTTCTTTCTATTTTTAGTAGAGCCGGGGTCTCGCTCTTGCTCAGGCTGGTCTCGAACTCCTGAGCTCAAGCGATCCTCCCTCCTCAGCCTCCCAGAGTGCTAGGATTACAGGCAGGAGCCACCACACCCAGCCGAGGCCTAATTTTTAATACTGTTGCTACAACCTGCCTTTGCCTCCAAGCTAAATATTATTTTATACCCATTTAATACATAAGCTAATTGAGCTTTACAACCATTAAGTGAGTCAACTAGTTCAATCTAAGTTGTTTCTGATTTTTTGCCATTATAATGCGTCAGTAAACATCCTTATATACATACATTTAGGCACTCTTTTTATTTTTCCCCTAGTATAATTTTCTAGATATGGACCATCTTCATATGGATATAAAGATGCAGGGTTGGACCAAGCATCTTCCATCAAAATCTGTAAGCTCTTCCCCCTTGAAAAAAGGTACCTTGCTTGGTGCCTTAGAAGAGGGGTACTCTTTAGCTTGGGAGACTTGCTCCTAATTGCAAGCCACAGCAGCTGTTACGTGGACATACCTTAGCTCCTTCTTGGACCACTGTAGGTGAGGGCATGAATCATCACAACGGCTGCTTGTCCTAATTGCGACACTTCAATGTGAATGAAGCTTTAAGCCACGTACTGCTTCATTTTAATTGTCTCTTCAGATTTTCTTGAAATGTTTGTACCTCTCTGCTGCTGCCAGCTTGCTGCTCTTTCACATGTACCCAGAAGGGGCTTTAAAATATGCCCAGAATTGAGCCAAATGGTAACCATTTGTGAGTGTCCCTTAAAAACATGTTAAACACTAGTCTTTTAGAAACTTACATAACCCCTTGTGTTTGGTAGATCTTAAATGGTGACTGAAAAATGAGAACTCATTCTCATCCCTTCATCGCTTGAAATGAATTACTTCCATGAATGATAACAGAATCTTTTTTCTTTTTAACAGTTGGAGGCATCTATACTGTGATTCAGACAAAGGCCAAAACCACAGCAGATGAATGGGGAGACAATTATTTTCTGATAGGTCCATATTTTGAGCATAATATGAAGACTCAGGTGGAACAGTGTGAACCTGCAAACAACGCTGTCAAAAGAGCAGTGGAAACAATGAATAAGCATGGCTGCCAGGTAAAGGGACTGACTTAGCATTCACTCAGCAACTCTCAGTAAACTGTTGTGAGAAAATAGACTGCCAATTTACCTGAACTCACAAGAGAAGATCATCTACCTACTTAGGGAAGAAGAGGAGTTTTGTGAGAAAGATGACGAACTTGATTTTAAATAGATTGCATTTGAGACATCTTGTGAAAAACAAGGGGAAAGAACAATTGGTTTGAAGCACAGCAGGCTATAGGGTAGACAGGCTTTTGAGGAAGTCATTTGTACATAAGTTGTAGTTGAAGTCATTGGTATTGATAACATTATTCAGTGGAAATTCATAGACCAAAACCAAAAGTTTTGAGCCAAAACTTGCAGAATGTCTATATGTTAGAGTGTCTACATCAAAAGAAGCCAGAGATTGCAAATGTAGAAGCAAAGCCAGTGATGTAGAGCCAAGGATGTCCAAGGTCTAATCCTCAGAACATGTGAACATATCACCATGTACAGCAAAAGGGACTTTGTAGATGTGATTAAGTTAAGCAGTCCCTTTTGAGATGGAGAGAGAATCCTGAATTATCTGAGTGGGCCCAATGTAAGCACAAGGGTCGTGTTTGTTAGGTCTGGAGCCGAGAGGGAGACATACGAAGCCTCAGGTTTAGCAAAATGCTGTTTATTTGGAACATCTGGATGCAAATGGTGGAGGCCGAAAAAAGCATCCATCCCAGAAAGGGGAGAGCGGTGGGTTTTACAGAGGGTTTTTCCGTGGGCGGAGTAAGTAACTGGGCCAGAACAGCTGCTGTAATAAATTCTTTTTCAAACAACCAGCTCCTAGGACCCCTGCCACAGTCACATCCATCCTGCAGCTCCTGTGTGGTCCTTATCAGGCGAGCTAGGGAGGGATAAACTTTGTCCTTATCAGGAGGGGAAAGGAACGCAAGCTCCCCTTTTGCATTCCATTCCTTTACCTGCCTAGGGGTCTGGCAAAGGCTACTTGCCTAATACTCTTAGGAGGGAAGGAAGTAGAATTAGAATCAGAGAGGAGATGTGACAATGGAAGCAGAGGTTAGAGTGATGTGCTCTGAAGATGAAAGGAGGGGCCACAAGGAAGCAGGTGGCCGCAGGAAGGAGGAAAAGGCAAGAAAACAGATTCTCCCCTAGAGACTACAGATGGAATGTGGCTCTGCTAACATGTTAATTTTGGCTTATAAGGTCCATTTTGGACTACTGACCTCCAAACCTGTTAGATAATAAATCTATGTTGTTTTAAAACACTAGGTTTGTGGTAGTTTGTTACAGCCACCACAGGAATAGTGATGTCCAGTCAAGGGAGGAGAGAGTTTTAAGTATGAACAAGGGATGACAGTCCACAAAGCATTGAACCAGTGTCAGTTGGGTTTGGCAATATTCAGGTCGTTGGTAATATTGCTAATTACAATTTCAGAGGGGAAGGGGAGGTTAAATTAGATTGCAGTAGGTTAAGGAATGAATGAATGGTAAGAAAAAAGATACAGAAGTTATGGCTATGAGACTTTTCTGTGAAGAGGAAAGAGAATAAAGTAGTTGCAGAGTGATGTGGTCTTGAGAATTGGTGTTTTATTAAATACAGGCGAGACCTTACCATATTTATTTGCCCAAAGGAAATATCTAGCAGGCAGGGAGAAGTTGAAAGTTCAGAATGAATGGATGGTTGAAGAGAGTAAAGTCTCTGAGAATGGGGGAAGGAACAAGATCCAAAGCAATATTGAAAGGATCATTCCTCACACCTTTCACTCAAACAGGAACTAAAGGATGAAGGCAAATACTAGAGATAAGTTACTAAAGAATTCAGGATGGTCTTACCCAATGTTTTTTGATGATCTTACTGAAGTAGGAGTTATAGGTCATCTTATGAGGCTGAGGAGGCTAGTGTTGAAATAAGAGAATTTGAAGGAAGAAGTTCTGAAAAACTGTTCAAGGAATTCATAAAAGAATTTGTGGGTATCTTTGAGATGTAGTCAAGACCTTTCAGTGGCACAAATGTATGTGACTGTGACTTTCTCAAGGAGCAATCCACAGCTTGGGTGGCAATGCAGGAAGTTGAGTAGATGGAAATCTAGCGTTATTTCTAGCATTCATGCAATGGGTCAAGGTGGCACAGTATTGAAGGTAATTATGAGAGTGACTGAATTAATAGTTGAATCAATTGGGCCATTGTATTGAAATGGGTAGGAAAGGAAGCAAAGCTAGAAAGGAGGTGAGAATGCAGGAGAAAATGGCGGCTTCCAGGAACTAGAGTCTTAGAGCAAGAAAAGAAAGAATATAGACACTGGGAGAAACAGTGTGAGAGAAGTGCAAGTATAGAAGTTGTGGTCAGGTAACAGAATGCCAAAGTGAAATCTCTCAGAGAAGGAACAATTTGGATTTTTTTTTTTTTTTTTTTGAGACAGAGTCTCACTCTGTAGCCCAGAGTAGAGTGCCATGGCATCGGCCTCACTCACAGCAACCTCAAACTTCTGGGCTCAAGCAATCCTCCTGCCTCAACCTCCCGAGTAGCTGGGACTACAGGCATGTGCTACATGCCCGGCTCATTTTTTCTATATATATTTTTAACTGTCCACATAATTTCTTTCTATTTTTAGTAGAGACAGGGTCTCGCTCTTGCTCAGGCTGGTCTGGAACCCCTGAGCTCAAACGATCCACCCACCTCGGCCTCCCAGAGTGCTAGGATGATTACAGGCATGAGCCACCGCGCCTGGCCAACAATTTGGATTTTGATAAGGATCATGCAGCCATGATCTTGGTTGGCTGAAATCAGGTGGACATGAAGTTCTTCTAAGTCAATAAGGTCAAGGAACTATTACCAATATCAGGTTAATTGTGCAGGATAAAAAACATGGACTTTGAAGTTGCTTAGGATAAGGTCAGAAAGTAACCAAGTGATTAGTAGAACAAGGAAAGGTAATATAGGTAATATATTTGTATAACATACGTTTCAAAGATATTTTTACACAGAAATAAGGAATAAGGCCTTACAAATTTCAGTGGAATTTAAAAATAGTAACTTTCCTTCATACTCATTCCAGGAATGTAGTTTCTGGGGGTGAATAAATGAGAAGCCCTCACGTGAGATGTCTGTGAAGGCAATGGTGTCTAGGAGGTACATGCAAGGTTTAAGGAGCAGAATGTGTCATTTGTAAGGGAACTTGAGGTCCCAAGAATACCAGAAAAATATTTCATAGAGAATGTTAGGACAGTGATAGAAGGGTGCATGTTACACCTTTGGGATAAAAGTAAATGAGGTGTTAGAAGGGGCTTGCATTTGAAGTTCTTGTGAAAGAAGGGAGATGAGAACTGAGTGGTCTCGAGATTCTACGTGGATTTCTGGTGTAAGGATGTTTCCATGTTGTAGCCAACAACTGACTGGAAGTCAAAACAAGCTAGTTTAGGTTCTCTGTTTGTAGTTTCAACACTTCTCTCTGACCTTAGCTCACTGTATGATATGGCACAAATTAGGCAGTCAGCAAATATTATATAATGATATTATGTATTATTAATAATGTATAAATATATGAATTAATGACTTTCACAAAGAGAAAACTATTAAAAAGTTGTTTGGGGCTGAAAGAGTGGCATGATGAACACTAAATTACAATGGAAGCAACTGACGCATAATGAGGGTCTTTCAAGGTTGGCCAAGGGATGGTCATGGGAGAAACATCACCACACATGCCCGAGTCCCATGGGAGGAGATGACAATGAAATTGGGCTTCCAAACTCTGCAAAATTCAGCCGTGGGTGGAGTCGTAGTGTCAATATGTAAGCAATGTGAACACATTCGGTTTTCTAGAGAGGCCTAGATACACCATGACAGGCTCTTAGCCTCTGCTGAGTTCCAGAAAGGATTTAAAGTAGTTTATTAGGCTGCATATCATGTAATAGGAGAGTAAACACAAAACAAAAATTAAGACCAAAGAACAAGTAGATTACTATAAAAATATAGAGAACAAAAGGGAAGTTAAACTTGGATATACAAGTGACTATATATTAATACTTACAATTGGAAAAAATTTGAGATAGCTAATGCGCTAAAAGTTGCACAAGATAAAACATTTAGGAATCTAAGTCAATTTGAGGAAGGTAATAGAATTAGACTTTGAGCTGCTAGATTAAAGAGATAATGTGTCTTGGGCAACATGTTTAGTTAAGACCTCTGGCAGCAGCCAACATTTCGAGTCTTTTTTTTTTTTGATAGGAGTAGTGAGATAAATCATACACATTGTTTACAGAAACAGCTTCTTTTCTAGCAGGAAATATTGTAAGTCCTGTTGCATAAAGGAGATTAAGTGACACTGTAGAAATTATACCCAAGAACCCAGGTTGTTAAAGATAGTGAACATCTCATGACTCTGTCATAAACACACAGACTATAGATCAGCCCTATATCCATGAGCTCAAGGTCACAGGAGGGGTGTGTGTGTGTGTGTGTGTGTGTGTGTGTGTGTGTGTGTGTGTGTGAGTGTGTGCGATCAAGTCCTGTTTATTTTAGAAGCATGAACAGTGGAGCTAGGAAGGAGTGATGGAAACAAGGCAGAAGTCTCCCTGACACACCAGATCCAACACAGGCTCTCACTGTGTGACCAAGGCCAACCCCGGAGACCTGATCAGCCTTTCCCCATGAAGACAGCATGTGAGGACAACCTGGGCAGAGAAAAACAGAGATTATGTAATCTAGATATGTTACTTATAAATGACCAAATTTAACGAAGTGCAAGAATTTGGAGATTCTAGATGGATGGATGAATGGATGCGTGCCCATTCCATCCTCAGGCTCAAACAGCAGACACTGTGTGTTATCGCTACTATTTTCTATGTAGCTTTAAGTTCTACATACACTTGATATCCTCCGAGCTCAATTACAGTTTCCTCTCTTGCAATACTTAGTGTCTGGCTGTGTGTTCTTTATATGACAGGTACATTTTGGAAGATGGCTGATTGAGGGGAGTCCTTACGTGGTGCTCTTTGACATAGGCTATTCGGCTTGGAACCTGGACAGGTGGAAAGGTGACCTCTGGGAAGCATGCAGTGTCGGCATTCCTTATCATGACCGAGAAGCCAATGACATGCTGATATTTGGCTCTTTAACTGCCTGGTTCTTAAAAGAGGTACAGTTTACTGCACAGTGACACAACAGAGGAGCAGCACAACTGCAACTGCACTTAGTGCACAGCAATGATACCATGATCTTTGGATTAAGCAAAGTTTTGAGATGATGCTATTATTGCTTGTTCTAATACATTTCAAAAGAATCCGAGGGCATGCTCCACATTCCTCATACTAAAAACTGGCCTTTGGAACAGAGTAATAATGATGCTTATTACTGTTTACCTCATGTCAGATTTAAATGGAGTGATGCATATAAAACACCCAATTATATCACCTACTACATAGATGATAATGTATATGTAAGAAAAAAAGAGATTGTATATAATACATCATGTACTATGTAAGTTAATTCTAAAATCTTAAGAGTAGCAAACAGCTTGAAATAAGTCTGTTTATGCGTAAATACTTGTGCAACTAAAGTGGCTTTTAGATATGTTTATTATTTGCTAAGGGCTGAAGTGGTCTTGGCAGTTACTGAGGAGTTCTTTGTGGGGGAATATGCCCATACATGTAAAAAAGCAAGAGCATTAGAAACCAGTCCTTGTAAAATGAGCCAAGTCTGCACTCTCTTAACTCCTCAAAGTCTGGCAGTCGGATTTCTTTGCATCCTTGCACTACCTCAAGATGATTATATATAGCCCCAAAACCAGGTGGTAAAAGAAGAGCCCTCCAAGCACAGTGGGGGGTGTGGTCTAAGGACAAATCACAAAATTGTATGTCGGGAGTGTGTTTCCTTTAACCAGTCTCTCCTCCTGATGAAATCATATTCCACTCACCATAAAAAGCTGCCTTGAAGTGAAGGGGAAGGTGGACAGGCAGCCCTATTGCTTTGTTTTGGTGGTGACAGTATAGGACAAGAAATGTGAGAGTGTTGTCACACTTAGTGTACGCTTAGTGTGCAGAATCTGGCCTAATGGCAGATATACAGTCTTGCTGTAGCACCAGGTGGTGGAACCAACTCTTCCTCTACAAACTGCCTCCCTGAGCCACTGCCCCACGGCTGAGGCCAACCACCAAGTGACGTGTGTGCGTGCTCGCATGCATCTGTGTCTACGTGTTGTCATCCTTTCTATTACAGGGAAATAGAGGGGAGAGAAACAAGAAAGTGAGAGTCCTAATTTTCTCTGAAATAAAGCAGTTCCAAAAATAGAGATTTTCTTTAATTCAAAGGGTAATTACAGACATTGAAAAATCATCCGAGGCTACCCTGCAAGCCCTGTTTCTGCTACCACTTCTGTGCAGCTGTTAACAGCTGTGAGTGCTGCCACTAGTCTGGACGACTGGTAACGGGTGTGAGGAACTTTTTGAAAATTGGGTACTTTGAGGTTCAAGGGGCTTAGTCTAAGTCATTGTTTCCCAAAGAGTATTTTCTTGGAGAAGTATTAGCAGAATCACCTGTAAACTTGTAAGATATACAAATTCTTACCCCCAGCTCAGAATATTAGATTATCTGGGGGGCGGGGAGAAGCCAGATATCGGTGTTTAACAAGCTTTCCAGCTGATTCTGATGTACACTAAGTGTGACAACCACCGTCCTGGGTTAACTCTCCAAGTTCCCGATTCTCTGCCCAGCCTTCTTGAGTTCAGGTGTTTGGCTACTCCCTTCTTTAAGGAAATGCACCACTTGTAAGGGGAGTGAGTGTGAACTTTCATTTTTTGTAAGAATGAAACAAGCTAACTTTAAAAAGAGACTTGGGCCCCACCTGGTTTGGAGTAGTGGAATTAGATCTGGGTTGTCAGTGTGTTATTAAGTGGCTATTTGATAGTAAGCAAGTTATTAGCCTCATTCTCCCTAGTTCTATATTCTTAAAATAATATGTCAGTAAAAATTATTCTGGCATCCAAAAACAGAAAACTCAAATTAGATGGACTTAAAAGGTAGAGGCACTTATTTAAAAAGAAGCTTGTAAGTGGGTAGTCATAACTGATTCCACTGTTTGATGATACCTTCAAAAGTATTATTTTTGCTATTATTCATTCATCCATTAATGAACATTTATTGAGTGATTGCTTGGCATTTATTTCATTTATTAGCATTAACATTATTTGTTGTTAGTGTTTATTTTTCTGTGAATACAAAAATGAATCTGATCCATCACTGAGAGGACTGAGACATAAAAATACATAGGCTTTATGAACATACCACTGAATCCTATAAAAACATTTATCCTTGTTCATACTTAGACCCATTTCAATTGCAACAAAATTGACAGACACCATGTGGGCCATGATCACGATCAAGCCTCATCAACACTTTTCTGAATGTTTTTTTCGGACGTAGGTGACCGATCACGCGGACGGGAAACACGTCGTCACCCAGTTCCATGAATGGCAGGCCGGAACCGGACTGATCCTTTCTCGAGCCCGGAAACTTCCCATTGCCACGATATTCACAACCCACGCCACACTACTCGGGAGGTATCTCTGTGCGGCAAATATTGATTTCTACAACCATCTTGACAAGGTGAACAGTCCTTCCTCCGCCCCTCTCACCCACCCTTCTTTCAGATCCCTGAAGCTGAAGGGTAAGTATTGATCTTTGCATTTCATCTGCCAACCAGGTGGCAGCAATGCCCTTTTAGCTAGTCAATATTCATGACAGAGCTTCCCCTGGGGTGACAGACAGCTCATATGGTTTAACTTTGCTCGGATTGCAGTAGAGTATAGAGGTGAGAAGCCTGATTTCTGTCCTACTTTGGAGCAGTAGATCCAGAGAGGTGTGGTAGGAGTGAGACACTGGGGACACAGCACTGGGCTCTGGTTCTACCCTGCAGCTTGGGAAATGCTGTGAAGACCCTGGATCCACACACAGCTCTGAGTGGCCGGTAGAGAGAGGGACTCTAGGCGTACAAACTTGCACTCTGAGCCTTTCTTATTGTATCCTTCAAGCGAACAGTTGAGTGGAAACCACATTATAGGTCGATAGGCTGGATTTTTCCTGTAACTCTGCAATGCATAAATGGAGTTTTCTGTTTGGACAGAAATTATTGAAAACAGGGATGTGGGTCTTGATGACCAGTTTGCTCATCTTTGGAGACTACTTATTTCAAGACCCCCAAAATCATTCAGTTTTGATTTCTTTCTTCTGTTTCCTATTAGTTAAATCAGATTAATAAAAGTATGTCTTTTACATCATCATGTCAACAATATTAACAAAACATTTGAGTACCATATTCAGGGGTTTTGCAGATTTGGTATCTATATTAACAATCAAATAGATTTAACATCTTAGGATTCACTTTCATCATCAGGAAAATTGGGAAGTTGAAAAACTGATTTCTGAAGACTTTCCCAGTTTAAAAAGTTCTAGGACTCTATGAAACAGAAGTGTGTGTGTGTGTGTGTGTGTGTGTACATAAATAATATTCAGATAATGATCTTGGAAAGTTGCAGTACTATCTCTTCTATCTTTTATCTCTTGCACTTTGATGAGTGCAAGAAAGTTCTTTCTGAAAAACTTGAACATTTGCAGAACAATGAGTGATCCTAATGAGAGCTTCCCTATAAAAAGGTCAGCCTAACCTTTTAAGGTCAAATTATAAACATAAAGTGTACATGTAAAATAAAGACACCAAGGAATTCAAAGCTGGAAGGTCAGAGAAGTTTCCCGATGTTGTATGGTAATCGTAGACTAATAAGGGAAAACCAGTGATCTGTGATAAGCTCAAAAACCATGTTTCCTGGAGAGGAACAGACTGATTCCTGTCAAAGAGAAAATATTAGAATAGCATATGGAATAGTTCATTTCAGAATACTTAAGAATCTTTTATAGTAAGAATTAATTTAAAAACCAACTAATATACATTGGGTACTCTTATTTGTTTTTAAGGAACAAATGCATTACGTATATAGTTACATGTTATAACCTTATCCTTTTGGTAAAAGGTCTGTATTTGTATCATACTGTCTTCAAATATGATTATGTATCTCCCTAATTTAAAGCCCCTCATGGGTTGATATATGTAAGCTTAGTCAGACCCCAGCACATCTTTCTAGTAAAATATTCTTCCCAGCAGAGTGACTCGTAGATAACAAGTAGGAAAGAACTAGGTTTTCAGTCAAATTCATAATCATTTTTCACAACAGAAGTCCCCATAAGCACACTAGGTTTAGAATTTGGGCAATACATAAAAACACAAAGTTTTTAATGAGTTGCCCAATACATAAAATTTGTATTATACAAATGGGTAACACATAATTTTTTTATTTTTTTATTATTTTTATTTGTTTTTAATTTTTATTCATTTTTTAAAAATACATAACATTTTTATTTTATGTGTTGAGCAATACAAAAAATTATTTTTTAATTATGATAAGTTGTGAAATGATTATTTGGATGCTAGAACCACAGCCTGTGGCCTGGCCCTGGCGACAGGCCTCTGGTAACAGGACGCCCAGAGGTCTCCTGGGTTCCTCCTGTGGGGAACTGGGGGCTAATGAAGGGTGATTTGGGGGCCTGACATGAGAGCGCAGCGTGCTCCAGGAAGGTGGGAGCAAAGACTGACCAGCAACTGCTAAGTGTCTTTTTTGTGCAGCGATTACAGTTTTCCTCTGACCAAATTTTACATACATGAAACATTTTTAAAAGTTCAACGTAAGGAATGAGTCATAATTTAGTCTTTGATGCAGAACCCAGGATCGGTTTCAATAAGTTCTGACTCAGACAAATAAAAATAGGGCAAACATGAGAATAGGAATAAAAGAATTCAACGTTTGTAAAAAGTTGTAAAAGTCTGAAAGATTAGAACTATTTTACTCAAATAATAATTGCTAACTGAAAACACTTTGTAAATAGCCAATCCACAAGAACCCTGATGTTGGTTTACATTTTAAGTAAAATTCATTGGCTAGAATAGCATTTCAACCATTTTCAGCCAGCATGTGAATTTTCCAAGAACCTCTAAGATGTTGCCAAACTCATTCTTTTAAGTCCAGCCATTGGTTAATTGCCCCTTGACTATAATGGCTAAATAACTAAAGCTTTTCTTTTAAGGCCTTTAATTTTCTTATGTCTTACCCTCTTTTTTCTTAATAGCAAGAGAATTTCCTGGCTGGGAAACTGAGGACAGTATCATTTGGGATTAGAAAATGGGGAAGGAAACCATAGACAATTATTTGATAGATTTTAACTTTTTCTTATGACCAAGTTTTGAGCTAGTCAAGTTCAATTATAGGGTTACCCTCTTCTATTGCAAGACTGTGTTTTACTGGTTAATATACACTTTACCTCATTTTTTGTCCTTTTACTCAGAATTCTATAAAAAGTTATGAGATACATGACAATGCAAGAAAGTAAGACCCATCATTGAAAGAATCAGGTCCAGATATGTCCTAGACAATGGAATTACCAGACAGATATTTTAACATATGATCTTAAATATGTGGAAAGGCAGACAACATGTGAAACAGGGTTTCTGTAAAGCCACAAATGTGGCCATACAAACTACAGGCCTGAAAGATAAGGAGCCCCAGGGGACCAGGGAAAGGCAGAAGCAGGCACATATACCTTCCCCACCCAGACCTCTCCTGGGCTTGCCAGGCTCCTGCCATCCTCCCTCTGCATTTTTATATACTCCAGTTTACTGACTTAGAAAACCTATCTCCCCATCTCTAAATGTCCAAATGTTAAATGCTATCTCATCCATGAAATATCATTCTCAACAACAACAACAAAATGATAATAACAGCTAAAGTTTTTGAGCACTTTCCATGTGCCAGGCACATTTCTAAACATTTGACGTGTGTTATCTCATTTGAAATTCACAAAAACTCAATGAGATGGAAAATATTTCATACTTATTTCCAGAGTTGTTTTTTTTTTTTTTTTTTTTTAACATAGGCTATGTTTTTACCACACCTCTAAATGAAGTGTTTTAGAGTGGTTTTCTACTGTGTGCAGAACAAAGGCTAAATTCCCAGTCTCATCTTCAGGGACTTTGGTAATCTGGCCCTATCATATCCTACCAGCCTCTGTCTCTTACATTCTACGCCCAATGCTATAGTCACATCAGTTGTCCTGCTATTTTTTTGCACAGGCCATAATGGTTTATATACCTGTTCTTTAGGGAAACTAATTTTTCAGCTCAAAATAACTTTCCCTAAATTACACTTTCATGTCTTAGTTCAAATGCCATTTTTTATTCATCCAGTCAATATGGAGATACAAAGATGAATACAGCATGGTCCTTGCACTTGAAAATCTTACATTCTAGAGGTGATACTGACAATGTGAACACTTACTATACAGTATGAGATACTTTTCCCTATCCTCAGACAGAGAGAATCAGTGCTGCTCTGATCCTATACCTTATTCAGGTACTCATTTCTGCCTGATTTTTACCTGTTTTCTCACTAATTTGTAAGCTCAGTAAAGTAACAGATACACATAATTACTCAACAAATGTTAGTTAAATGAGAGATTTGGTTGAATGAACCAGACAAGCCATATAGAGCTTTTAAGAAAAGCTCTGCTAATCCAAGCATGCCGTATAGAACCCCGATTCAAACATTTTCAGAGAGATGATTGCAAATAATAGAGTCATGAAAGAATGCTCTAGGAATTTCTTGTCCTATTCATTAGAATCATGTAATGGGTCTTTTTCTCTATATGATGCTATAGTTATTGGGAATGACTTCATAGAGCTGAAGTCTAAATGGTGTGAAAGCAGATAAGAGTACAAGAGTACAAGGTTTGGAGTCAGACTCATCAGGGATAAGTTAAGGGTTCTGCTAAGATATTTAATAGGAATGTGATCTTGGACAAGTTTCTTGACCTCTACAATGTTTAATTTCTCTCTATATAAGATGTAGACAAAATATATGTCTTGGTGGTTTATGAGGATTAAATGTGCTATTATGTTTAGAGGAGTGCCTGACATAGTAGTGTTGAAGAGCTACTAATAATCTTTACTATAAAAAGCACCCTGCTGATATAATGCCAGAAATTCTATGTACTATTTTTTCTTAGACACTGTTAGTTTTGTATGCAGCTATGTGAGACATAACATTTAGTGACTAAGTGAAATGGCAAAAGCTCACAACTATTGCCAATTATTTAAGTGATTGTTGGAGATTTGTCTTTTTTTTTAAGTTAAGATGCCCAGAATGATAGATGATTACACAATCTAACACAATATCTAATTAGAATAATTATACACTCTTTGAAATTATAAAGTAAAAGGATTATATTGCCATGGAAAAGCATTTGTCTTTTCTATTTTTCTGGTTCCCTTTCGGTGAATTAAGGGTGGTAATAATTATCCTTATTTTCAATGTCAAGTTTAATGTCAGCTGTTTCATTGTTTGTGGGGAAAATACGATAAGGTCTTTGGGGAAGAGAATTAGCTCAATATTTATAAAATGTGGGAGATATGTAAAAGTATAATTAAAATGCCAAAAATTGAAGAATTCTATCTGATTAAAGCAAAATGGAAACATCATTTACTTAGGGGCTTAAATAGCTGTTTAGAAGGAGAAATAAAGTAAGTAATGCCTTTTAAAGCATAAGTAGTTACGTATTTTGGCAATGGGTTTAATGAAAATTTTCATTACTTTTTTGTGATCATAAAATTTTACAAAGCCTTGAGGAAAGATAATTTGTGAAATGTGTGCTTTTTTTTGCTTGTGTAGAAGAACAGCGTTAAGCAAATGTATGTTTGTTTGTTTTTAACAGTTTAACATAGACAAAGAGGCTGGGGACAGGCAGATTTACCACCGGTACTGCATGGAGCGGGCCGCTGTGCATTGTGCTCATGTGTTCACCACAGTTTCTGAAATAACAGCAATAGAGGCAGAACACATGCTGAAGAGAAAGCCTGGTAATTATTATCCCTGAATCTGTCACCTATCTTTCTGTGCCAAATGACATTAGAGTATGAGGATTTTGTTTTCCTGGCATTAAGGTCATAGCTAGAAAAGAATGGCATTCACTGTTTTCTCCCAGATCTTTACATGTATTTTAATTCTCAATTTTGGTAGGTTTGCAGTGAAATCAACACTAAGCTACACCTCGAACAGTGTGTAGTTCCTAGTAAGTGTTCAATCTGTGCCTATTGAATAAATGAGATATGCTTGAAATGCCCTAGGTGTGAAGTGCGTTGTCATGATAACTTGGTATGTGTAAGCAAGCTGAGTTGACTCTTCTCTTTTAAGAACAAGAAAGCCAAGAAAGTATCAGAAATTTGTGTGAGACTATCCCAGTCCTACATCTCGTAACACTGCCTTGTCTGCCCTGTTTGGTAGAAACCCATTGTCTTATCTCCCAGGCTGCTTTGCAAATTTTTCTGGGAACTATCAATAAACCCAACCAGAGTTGGCAATGCAAAGCAGCATGCTCATAAAATATAACCATATCATGTGGCCACAGATGATTGGGCCAATGGTAGACACCTGGCATAAGATGGGTCAATCAAAATGCTCCCATTCAAATGAGCGTCTGTTTGCACTCTCATATTATGGAATATCAGCTTTGAAGCTGTTGGCAACCTCCATTTTTCTATTCTGTTGTACTTGATGCAAAGAAAGTTTAACTGCAGTGAAGTGCTACAAGAGGCAGAAATAGACTGAGAGAGGACTCTTTACAGAGGTTCTCCACAGTGATTCAGACCATATTTTAAAGTCATTCTTGAGGCCCAACTTAATCTTTGCCATGAGACACTCCAGCATTCTATTAATAAAGTCCTCATTATTATACTTAAGCCAGTGTTTGTAGGTTTCTATTAGTTGCAACCAAATGGTGCTAAGTAATTCTTAATTATTGCTTAATTCTTCTGGTCTTGTCTCTAGTTGTCTTTCTTTCATATACCAGTTGAATATCTAGAGGAGGTATTTTAAAGTGCTAGACTTATAAAAACAAAACGGAAAAAGAATCCAAGTAATTTGAATGACAGCTGCATTAAGATTATATGGTATTCTTTTTTCTTTCCAAGGATTCTCTTGGATTCACTTGGATTCTTATTATCATGCCATTTACAGGCATTTACTCCATCAATATGCTCATTTCTTTCTTGGTTCTTCCTTTTCTCCTGTTGACAGTATCTTTTTCTGAGCTTACAAAAATATTTTATTTTTTTCTGTTCTAAAATGAAAATTTCTCTTAAGGCTGCTACCCTGTCAAACATCTATACAATCTCTTTCCTGCTGCCAAGTATCTTGGAAAAGTAAACCATAGTTGCTACCTACACCTACTCAATAGTCCTTTGGACTTTGGCTTCCAACCTCCAACACTGGCCTGTAATTGCTTTTCCCAAAAATCACCAAATTCAGGGTTCTCTACTTCTTTTAATGTTCCATGACATCCCCTAGCATTTAAAGGTGATGAACACCTCTATCTTTCCCTTACTTTTCATGACATGGTGCATTCTGAGTTCTCTCCAATATGAATCTTCTCCAGTGCCTCTAATAGTTTTTCTACTTTTTGCTTTCTCCAAGATTATATGCAGGGTCCTGCTTTCTCTATATACTATTTTCTTAAATTTTTGTCTTCTTAGGGATATAGCTGCAGAGTAGTGGTCAAACTTCGTGCCAAAAGTTTGTGCCAAAATGCCTGAACTCAGTATCAAAAATGATTTTGTATTGAATATATGATACTAGCTGTGTGACATTGTAAAAGTTACTTAAGTGCTCTGTGCCTTTTCTGCATAATGTGGATGATAATCCTATCTCTTATCTAGAATTGTTGCAATGATTTAAAGAGATAACACAATGGAAAAACTCAGGTCCGTGCCTGGTCCATTGTAAAGGAAATGTCAGCAATTATTATTTTGTATGGATCCCTGAATAGGTTTTCCCAAGTTCTCGCCTAGCTAGCTACTCACAAGCTAGCTTCACCTGGAAGTTCTACCAAACTATAAACACTACGGTCTAGTCCACTTCAGACCAGTGGTAGAATCATGTGGTGGCTCTGATGGAAATTGTGAAATCTCTGAACATTTTGTGGTTCCAGAAGGTCAAAGGACTTTTGGTAGATCATTAAACATACAAACTTTTCCAAAAGCATTTGGGGGAAAAAAGCATTATGTAGTATAACTATGACTTTGTATTCTCTAGTTTCTCATGGAGTTCTCCCCAGTTCATAGAATAACCACAGCTACAATGCTGAGGACACAGCTCCAGAACAAGAGGCAAATGTTGGTTGGTCAAATGCTTGCATGGGACCAGATATTTTTAAAAATATCACTATATACTAATTGTCAAAGACGTGTTTATTACTGTATTTTTAATTTGGCTCAGAATAATTTTTGATATTGAAAAGGTGATATTTGATTTAAAACATGGAGTGAAGGCAATATAATCTATTTATTACAAATACACAGCTGAATACAGCATATACCATATATGTCATATGTGCCTTTTTTCCTATTTCTTGTTTGCCCTTTAATATAGTTACTAATAGTTTTGCAATTGTTGATTTTTGAGCCCATTTTAAATACCTTAATATGGACTTTAGCTAGTACTATACTTGAGTCAATGTTTTTCCTTTGTGTTGGCATTGCCTAACATCAGAAAGGTGGACAACAGTGACGTTGTCTTCTACTCAGGAATAACAGCAAGAGATTAGTAACCAATGTTGTTTCAGGGAGAGGAAAAAATTGGGAAACAGAAGTAGAAGGCAGACTTTTCAAGGTATATATTTTGAATTTTTGAAATTTAAATGATGTGAGTATATGACATGTGCAAACTAATTCTACCTATATAAACTAATTAATTAATTTTACTAATTAATAAAATTAAATTTAGAGTAATACCAACTACAGAGTTGAATGCCTCACAAATTGAAGATACTCTTACTAGTGTAGTAAATGGTGAGAGAATCCTTTTAAACACAATTCATAATGATTAAATTCTATATATTGTAAGCATTTTTATTCTAGAGACAAAGCTACAATTTAAATTACGTAACTCTGTAAGAGTACCCATATCATTCCATATTTATCAATGATGCATTAAAATGTGTTTTCAACCTTATTTGTTAAGTAGAGAGTAGTGAGCTAGAACCAGCTCATACTGGCTTGCAACAACCAATTGTTAAACCTCAGGAAATACATGAGTTGGTGTTAAATACAACCATTATTAAAAATTGAATGATATAAATTTACAATTAAATAACTATATAAATATTCAAAATATATCACTTCTTAATTATTTTACTGTATTTTACTATGATGTATATTCTTAGGTCATTTATACATATGTGTGTGTGTGTGTGTGTGTGTATCTCATATGTATGGTAGAAGTACTGTAATGGTGTTACTGTACATCTCCTCCCAACTCTGCATTCACTTTGGTAGCTTGAAGTCAGTCATGGTGGGAGTATTTACACCATGGAAATAGGCAAATGCTATAAATAAAGTCTTTCTCTTCCTCTCTCTCCCTCTGTCTTTCATGGGCTGCTGTATGTTAAATTTTACTAGCATACCATTGCATTTAGGCCTGTATGTGTGAGATTATTCTGCACTATAAATATGGCTATTAGAAGATCTCATTGACCAAAATCTTTAGACTAATAAACCTAGATAATTAATTTCAGGGCACAGATCTTTTACTCTTGATTGTATGTGAAAAAATTTAGAAAATTCCAGAGGATTTCAAGTCACAATCAACTGGTATCCACATACATCCTTGCCTTCTATTATATATCTTTTTGGATGATACAGCTGCATGACACAATGGATAACGGTGTAGACTTCAGAGCCAGGCTGCCTTGATTCTAAATCCAACCTCTGTCACTTTGTAGGAACTTGACCTTGGGCAAACATCTTAACTATCTGTAGGCCAGTTTCCTCATCTGTAAAATAAAGGCAACAAAAAGAACTTACATTATACGGTTTTTTGAAAATTAACATTTGTCAGGTACAATAGGGTCTGGCACAATGTAAGCCCTATATAAATGCTATAAAAAGATAAATACATTTTAAGAGTTAATTGTCACCCTACCTAATCACTCTACACAGTTCATCTAGGAATTATGCACATCAAAGCTTTCACTAGAAACCCCAGCTACCTAAAATTGACTCTACTGTGGCAAGGTGTTTAAAAGAGTACAACAAATGGCCAATTACTTAGAAAAACTCATAAAAATCAGTAGTTTTTCTTATCTTTTCTTTTCACAAGAAATTACCAAGAAGCCTCGGTTGATTTTGTGGAAGCATTTCAAGAGGATAGTCAGTTAACTATAAAACTATAAACGTCAGTTCAGAATGATGTGACATGCTTATAATTCTAGTTTAAATCTCTACTACGAAAATCTCCATTGCCATGTGCTAAATTTATTGACACAGTTTCTTTTTTCTTGCTTTTGTTTTTATTGCTACTACATGTGATAATCTATATTTTCAAGTCAGTAGGTGCTTTTCATCACGTGCTCTGAGTAGTGACTCTCTTTCTTGTCACAGACCAATATTCAGAAAACCAAGAAAGCCTTCCTGCCTCAGCAACAAAATTTTCTGGGAAGAATGAATCAGTTGTATTAGAAATAAGAAATAGAAATTAGAAATATGTGGTCGCCTTTCCAATTTTACAAATTGGAAAACAAGATCGCAGGAAGTAGACACAGCAAATGGGGACAGACTACGTGAATTCTGCTTCTACTTATCAGCTGTGTGTTCATGGACAGGTTCCTTAATAACTCTGTGCCTCAGTTTTCACCTCTGAAAATGCAGATAAGAGCACCTACTCCATTGCCTTCTATTTGGTTGTTGCAAGGATTAAATGAGTTACATTGCAAAGCCATAAGAGCAGTAGCTGGTGCACAATGAGCAATCAGTAAATGAAAAGTATAATAATAATTATTATTATTATTGCTATTAGTTAAACTGTTTCATTGTACCAGTCACTCATCGTTATTTTGGTCAAGTACTCCTGATTTCCTAATTCAACCAAATGACTGGATTCTGAAGTTTTATGAATTTTAAATTCTATGGTAGCCAGAAACTAGAAATGTTAATAGACATCTAACTTTATAAATTTAAAAAATACTTTTTTCTATAATGGTGCCCTTGCTCAAAGAAAGTTTTCACGATGATTTTGTTTTGCTTTTCTAGATGTAGTTACTCCAAATGGCTTGAGTGTTAAAAAATTTTCAGCAGTGCATGAGTTTCAAAATCTACATGCCATGTACAAAGCCAGGATCCAAGATTTTGTTCGAGGTCATTTCTATGGGTATGTTTTTCTATATATATATATTTTTGAATTAGCGTGTGATTTTCGGGATCTTCGGTTAAGAGAAACTGGATTGTTAAAGTAAATGTTTATCTTTTCCAGCTCCCTTCTTTACTTTAACAAAATTCACGTGTACGTTTTGTTGCTGTTGCTTTACTTCATTTGCCACTGTTTTATTTTGTTTTAGTCATCTCGACTTTGATCTTGAAAAGACTTTGTTCCTTTTCATTGCTGGGAGGTATGAGTTTTCAAACAAAGGAGCTGACATCTTCCTAGAATCCTTATCCAGGCTAAATTTCCTGCTGAGGGTAAGAAAGCTCTAGAACATGACACAGTGCTCTTGTATGGAGAACTTGCTTCTGTGGGAAGTAAAGCACTTTCTGGAGTAGTTTTCAAGAGATTATATAATGTTGAAGAATTAAAATGATAACCTTATTTTAAAAATGGCTTTGGCCTTTCAACTTACATGTTGGAGTTGTCATATTGTTTACTTGTGTATTTGTCTATGTTGTCAAAAGTATGTTTTTAAGAGACCCTCAAGCTTATCCCATTATATGTGCTATGTCATTATAATATCCCTTTTCCCCCATGTGAGTTTGTGATATTGAAAAATAAATGAGGAAACAGGAAAATGGAGAGTAAAATATCACTTTTTTAAAAAAGGCCAATGAAGATGTAGCTTGGGTGTATGACAATAGGTGCCCTCATACTGAACCCTGGTGTCACACTTAGCCATCTAATCACAGGCAGCTCTGGCCATTGCCATCCTCCCCCAACTGAATCCGGCCTTCACAGTAACCTGTGCCACATGGCTGGTGGCCAAACACGACAGCTCTAACTACAGAATGGGGCAGACACATACAAACTTAGTTCCCCCCAGCCCCCCGGCCATATCTCCTCCCTGAAATTGAGAGTCTCAAACTGTTAAACGAGGAGATGTCCCACCAAATGAAAACATGAAGGAGAGAAAAGGAGGCTCTTTTCCAACAATGGGGAGTCATTTTTTGTTCAGGAAGGTGGGGCTGAAAATAAGTTCCCAACTAATCCAGCAATAAAAACGTGTGCTAATAGAAGCAATAATAGCAAATGGTACCATGTCATAGCTATTGATTGATTGAAGTTACTGGTTTATATTCTAATCTCATTACATAAAAATGTTGAATAATAAATAGCAAGAAAATATTCATAGGAGACTAGTGTAGAATCACAACCTTACTAAGATACTGAGACAATCTAAACTTTCCCAAGCTCTGTACTACTCTCCAGTCAAATTTTTATCATGGACATAGATTTATCCTTACCTTAGAGCAGACATTGTACCAAGTATGCTAAAATATTCACTAAAACCACATTAACAAGGAAGCAGTACATTAATAAAAACCCAAGCCTGCAAATTAGAACTGAAGGCCAAAAAGATTATTCTGAAATAGTCTTATTTCATATTTCAGTGGATATATGTATCCATTCAAAAAAGCTTCATAAATGGATTCATGACTACATCAAATATATATCATGTTTAGGGACACTACTAATAAATTTATTTGTACAATTATTAAGTATTCACTTTATTTTTAGATGTGAAAAAAAAAAACCTATTGCTATCATACTAGACATCAAAGATAACCATAATACTTGGAGAAGTTAGAAGAAGGCATTCTCTTTTTATACAGTACATTTATTCTTTGATAGCACATTGGCTATTACAGGGGCGAGTTTCCCATTCTATGACTTACGTAGATTTCCTCAATGGACTGTCAGGCCCCAGAGTGCAAAAGCCACATGCTAGATGGTAAAGTGCCCCACACTCAGGAAATAGTCTATCATTTACAGAACACATGAACATTCATCGATTCATGGCTTTAAGTGAGTTTATGCTTTTATCTCCACAGCTGATTAATGTCATTTCTTTCTGAGAGATGCTAGGCCAGTGGTATTTGTGGGAAGAGGAAAAGAAAACATAGATTTTAGAGTAAAAAAACCAGCAGTTTATATCCCAGCTTTGCCACTAACTTGTTACAGGAGCTTAGACAAAATATTTACCCTCTCATGCTTCTCTTCATATTGATAAAATGAGGAGAGTGATCTACCATACACAATTATTATGGACTAAAGTATGTATTTAAAACACCCCAGCACAGAGCTTGCTACCCGCAAAGTGCTCAGTACATGCTTGTTCCTTTACTTTAGGGCTAAAAGCCAAACTTCAACATCATAAGAATCAAGACATTTAACAGAAAAATGTAAATAATCTATTTGTGCAAATCAAGGTGAATAAGCTAAAGAAGAAATGAAAAAGAACAAACCAAAACTAAATCCTCATTACATTTCCAATGTGAAATTTTAAAGAACTAGTTTTTCCCTTGTCATGATAGCTCTCATTTAAGTTATTTTGTAACCACAGAGATGCACAGTGATTTCAATAGCAATTGTCATGTATTTTAGATCTCTGGTCCCCAAGCCCCAGGCCACAGCCTGATACCAGTCTGTGGCCTGTTAGGAACCGGGCTGGGCATCAACACCTGAGCTCTACTCCCCGCCACCCCATCATCCCCAATGGTCCATGGAAAAACTGCCAGGAAAGTAGGAATCAGGGACACACAGGAGGAAGTGAGCAGTAGGCCAGGGAGCTAAGCTTCATCTGCATTTATAGCCACGCCCCCATAGCTCACATCACCGCCTAAGCTCCACCTACCCCCCCCCCCCAACCGCTTCATCCCGTGAAACCAGTCCCTGGTGCCAAAAATGTTGGGGACTGCTGTTTTAGATAACCCATGCCATGAAAATATTTTATGTCTGAATTTTTAAACTGTTAATTGACAAATGTTTATTGAAAGCCAGATCTAGATTAAAACTGCTGAAAAAGTCTCAGGAAGGTGAATATAATTTCTCTGTGAATCATAAATAGATTTTTTTTTTTCAGAATAGGATGGGGGTATAAACGTTTTGGTTACATGATATGCTTTTGTGTAGTTTGAGTCAGTTATATGTGTGCCCATGACCACCAAGACAGTATACATTGTACCCATTAGGTGTGAATTTACCCCCCTCCCGCCTGCTTGGTTTCCGTTGAGTTTTACTACCATATGTGCACATGGGTGTTGATCAATTAGTTCCAATTTAATAGTGAGTTCATGTGGTATTTGTTTTTCCATTCTTGCAATACTTCGCTTAGAAGAATGGTCTCCAGTTCCATCCAGGTTGTTACAAAAGCTATTAGTTCACCATGTTTTTTATGGCTGAGTAGTATTCCATAGTATACATATACCACATTTTATTAATCCCTCATATGTTGATGGGCACTTGGGTTAATTCCACATCTTTGCAATTGTGAATTATGCTGCAATAAACATTTGAGTGCATGTGTCTTTCTGATAAAATGATTTTTTTTCTCTCTTTGGGTAAATACCCAGTAGTGGGATTGCTGGATCAAATGGTAGGTCTACTTTTAGTTCTTGGAGGTATCTCCATACTATTTTCCGTAGAGGTTAACCTAGTGATATTTAAAAACACTAGTTTTCAAAGTTTAAGGTCCATCTGTTACACTTTTTAAATTTTTGATAGCTGACTCTGTTGTGTTTTCTAATCCCTCATCAGATGCACAGAAGTGATGTCACAGTGGTGGTGTTTTTCATTATGCCTGCCAAGACAAATAATTTCAATGTGGAAACCCTGAAAGGACAGGCAGTGCGAAAACAGCTATGGTAATCTCACATCCTATGAATGTTCTCAAGCGATAAGTGTAAAGGGATTTATTTTTTTAAGCGCATGATCTCTGATGTATCTCCTTGAACTTTGTTTTTTCTTTAAGATTATTATAGCACAAATACTACTTGGCTCTCTACTCATTGTGCTACCACTTAGATTATGTAATGCCTATAACATTATAGATGTTATACAAACTGTGAGATGAGCTACCCTGGAAGCAGCAAGCCTCTGCAGAAATCTTTAAAGATAGGTCAAAAAATTTTTTTAACTTTTTATTGTGGAAATTTAAAAATATACGCCAAAGTAAAGAGATTGGTACAATGACCCTTTGCATACTCATAGCCAAGATTCAACAATTATTAACTAAGTCCTGTCTTGTTATAGCTATACCTCTGTCTACTCCCCCTCCCTGTTCTCTACCTTACTCCAATTATCATCAAGAAAAAAATTTTAAGCTTGTTGGACTGGTCACAGTGTTCTGTTAAAAGCTCTGGAGATTTTAACTTAAGCTGAACTAGCCAAACAGTAAAATAATAGAAGAAGCTATAAAAAAGAGACCTGTAATCTCAAAGAATGTTGACAAAACAACAGCATTGCCATGACCAAGGTTAAAAATCTGTGATACTGTTTAAATTGTAAATCTTTCCATTCCAAACAGGGACATTGCACATTCTGTGAAGGAAAAGTTTGGAAAAAAACTCTATGATGCATTATTAAGGTAGGTGCTTGGAATACTTAACACTTCAAACATCTAAGTCTTCACTGTTCAAACTTAACAATTTAGGCACTATAATGTATTTATTTTGTTCCAAATATAAAGGAATTACTAGCCTATGAAGATGTGTTGTATCATGGGAGTGGTATTTTATTGTTCATTTGACAAAACTTGTGAACAGCTTGTAGAAATGAGAACACACTTATATTTGCAGACAGTTTCTATTCAGTGGGGAGCTCATTAAGGGTTAATATGTCAATCTGAAGCTGAAGGAGATTTCATGAGACTATTTCAAAATATATATTGACTTAATATATGAATATTAAATATAATGTATTTATATATTAAATCTATATTAACATGTTTACTTTATTAAAACATTATTAAAATAAATAAAATATTAATATATAATTTATGTCTGAAGATTAGGAAGCACTGAATTAGTGCCAGCTGTTTTTGTTTTTATTATTAACATTGTTTCCCCCACAGAGGAGAAATTCCTGACATGAACAATATTTTAGATCGAGATGACCTAACAATTATGAAAAGAGCCATCTTTTCAACACAGGTAATAAGAAAAAAAGTGCCTACTATTTCCCCTCATTATTCAAATCAATCTACTTCAATATTTTAATTTATTGGAGTGTGCTAATTGGGAACATTTTTAGACCTGATAGCTAGAAAAGACATTCTCACATGGTCACTTAAATTATGATTTTGTATGTTTTTTCATGGGTGGTTTTAAGGGCTCCTTTTTAAAATCTCACAAAATGTCTTTCCACTCACAAAATTCTTTTGAAACCAGTACATCCAATTGAAAAACTGTGTATAGTGTAATAACAACAAAAAAGTCCTAAATATTTCCAAAATTATAGAATTTGAATCACAGCAGAGAAAATATGAATGTTTGTCAGTCAAGTAATATTATCGCAAAGAAAGGTAAACCAAATATGTTAAGCATGCAACAAAACTCTTGTTTTAACAATGAGATATCAGGTACTGGAGGATAGCTCTGCTAGAAGAAACCAGTAAAGGCTGTCTTGAGTCAGGATTTCAGGACACCCTTATACTCCAAATAAGTCCCAGAAGCAGTCATGAAGTCCAAGCCTTTCATATAGTGGCTGCAGATGAAAAGCAAAAGCTGTTCACAGTAGGCAAAGGAAAATTTTCAACCCATTATCTTGAAACACACAAAACTTAGTCATCATCGTTCCTGTCATCTCAAAAGACTGATGGCATAAAGGTTGGGTGAAATGTCAAGGACATATTGTTGAAATTAGTCACACTTATTAATTATTTCCACAACTGACATTTCCTTCCCTCTCATTCAGCGACAGTCACTGCCCCCTGTGACCACTCACAACATGATTGATGACTCCACGGATCCCATCCTCAGCACCATTAGACGGATTGGACTTTTCAACAACCGTGCGGACAGAGTCAAGGTAGAACTAATTGTTTATGGAGGGCACATCAAAATTATGTAGAATATATTTTTTGAGAATTTATTAGAAGGCTCCCTTAGTTGTTTTGATGCCTACCAGAAATATTTTAAGTATTTCCAAAAAGAATTAATCCAGATTCTTGTCTTCAGTAATTAGCATATAATGAATATTTTTACATCATTCTTAAAGATTGAAGCATATTCATAGCTTTAAGTTATAATTCTAGCATTCAATTGCATTGTACAATACTGTCCAATAAGCATCAGGAAATGACTGAATTTTTAATAATACCAATGTATTCTAAGAATTACTTAGAATGAAGGAATCACTGATATTAACATGAATTGTGTTTGTTTCTTCCCAATAAAGTTCAGCATAAGGGGATAATATGAGAAGCTTCTACTTTCAGAGAATGTGGCTAACGATGCTTTTATGTAATTTTCTTTTGACTGGAGTTTCTATGGTGACTAGGCACAAGGTAGTTGCTGAGGGCATTTATATGACTGAGACCTGGTTTCTGCCACTGTGGAGCTTAGTATCCACGATGTCTCCTGAGGGCATGTGATGTTTCAGCAGTGGTTCCAGGTGTGGGTGACAGTGGTGAACATGTGAACAGATAATTGCTTATCTCTGTTCAATTCCATTCACCCAGGTTCAAGTTCAGTTGCCATAAGCTTTTACCAAGCTTTTCAAGGCCCCGCACTTTCCCTCCTTTCTTTCACTTTTAGTAGATCACCTAATTGGGAATTTAGTGGGTTATAAACTGCCCCCCCCCAATGTCCCTCCATGTTGGTCTGGAATACAGATTTTGACCTATTCTGACTTCTTTTCCTTCAGATTCTTAGGACTGTTCTAGGATCTCAATCCCTCCTACATGTGTGGTAAACTTGCCCTATCCATTTACCCTCTCTTCTCTTGTTGATTTATTTCTTAACACTAGTTCCTTCCCTTGCTTTCTACAAATATGCCTTACGTTTCTCCACTTGGGAAAACAAACAGAAAATTTGCCTTAACCCTGTTCCCCCTGGATGTTTTTAAACGTTTTCCCTTTTCTATTTTCCTCTGCAAAACTTCTTAGAAGAAAAATAGTCTATTCTTAAATTCATTTCTCATGTTTCATTCACTCCTTGATATAGGCATGAGTGGACGTAGTAGAGGGAGACAAATTAAGAATCTACTGCAAGAGTGCAGGTGGGAGATGATGAGGGTCCCTTACAAAGGCTGGAAGTGCTGGAGAAGACAGAACAGTGGGAGAGACAGTTGCATGTAGAAAAGTTCATACTTGGTGATCAATGGATACTGGGAGTGAAAAAGCAGGAGAAGTCAAGAATAACAGCCTCCTGATTTCGGTATTTAACCGACGCTTTCTGAAAACTGAGGAAAGTCTTTAGCAGAAGCTGTTTGAGGGTGACACCATGAATTCAATTTTTGATGGTCTGAGTTTGAGTTACCTGTGGGATATCTGGCTTGAGATGTTTGATAGGCACTTAGAAAACATAGGTCTGGGGCTTACAAGGTGACGGTGAAGGGAGGTGTGGGTCAACGGGCGGTAGTGGAGCCCAAAGAACGATGACCCTGACACCCTCAAAAACCAGGTTGAATGAGTGGAGAAAACTGGTGACCCAGGGAAACCTCAAGATATAAGAGGAATTTAGAGGAAGAAAAGTCAAAGTCAGGGAGAGAAAGAAGGAGCAAAGAATAAGAAGAGAAAAATATCTCAGAAATCAAAGTAGGATAAATATTCACAATGGCAGCAAGAACTCATGATACAGCATTAAATAACACAAGGAGTTTATAAATTATTCCATGCTGTGCTATCCCATTTATTTCAAACACACACACACACACACACACACACACACACACACACACACACACACACACACTTTAAACATTGCCTTGTGTCATAGAATCATGAGCAATTTTTATTTTCTGTTTTGTGTTTGTGTATTTCCTGAACTTACTTTTTTTTTTTTTTTTTTTTTTGAGACAGAGTCTCACTCTGTTACCCAGGCTAGAATACCATGGCATCAGCCTAGCTCACAGCAACCTCAAACTCCTGGACTCAAGTGATCCTCCTGCCTCAGCCTCCCAAGTAGCTGGGACTACAGGCATGCACCACCATGGCCAGCTAATTTTTTTTATAAATATTTTTAGTTTTCCAGCTAATTTCTTTTTATTTTTAGTAGAGACGGGGTCTCGCTCTTGCTCAGGCTGGTCTCGAACTTCTGAGCTCAAACTATCCACCCGCCTTGGCCTCCCAAAGTGCTAGGCTTACAGGCGTGAGCCACTGTACCCGGCCTATTTCCAAACTTTCTACACCTAGCACACCTCCTGTAATAAGTTACATCCCTTGAAATGCAGGAACGTATGTACCATGGGTGCACCATCCCTCACATTTTTCAGTAGGATTGGATCCACAGAGACTTGTACCTCACTGCAGAGTGTGTCAGCATTGAGTTGGCCTCATTCTGATATAGTTTACCCTGATCCTTGTCAATTTTTTGTCTCTTGAAAAGGTAAGAGTAGGGGCAAGGAAAGCCTCTTATTTCCCTGCAGATTTCTGTTTTTGTCGGAAAGTTTTATGTCATACTTATATCCAAATCTGTGGATCTGTCTCTGAGGATCTGTCTGGCGCCTGGCACATGTTAGGTACAATAAAAATACAGATGGAAGGGAGAGTTGAGAGAGGGTGAAAAAAAAGAGGGATGCGTCATGAGGCTGGCAATGGTTCCTGCATCCCTTGCTCTTGGGAACACTGAGGCTGGAAGGTCCTTTGAAACTGGGAGCTCTGAACCAAGAATGTCTTGCTGATCTATATTTAAATTTTTTTTTATATCGGGGAAACCATCTTCCAGGAATGAACAAGTACCTTATTTCCTAAACATATTAAACACTTTGATGCCTCTGTGTCTTTGCTGATGTCATTACCTCTTTCTGAAATACCCTTGTCTGTCATTCTGACAATTCCTTTGGGATCTAACCTAAGTCATTATTTCCTTGCACCTTTCCTTACTACACATTCCTCTACTCCAGACAGGAACACTTGTATTCTTATCTGCATTCCCAAGATGCTGTATATCTACTGCAATCATAGGATTATCGCATTAAATTGTATTTTAAAAAATGTTATGTGTCTATTTCTTTAGAAAGACGATGAGCTCTTTGAGGCAGCAATCATGTCTTGTATGTATCATCTCAGTTTGGGTTCTCTGAGGAGCAGATGCCAAGTCAGGATTAGATATGCAAAAAGACTTATTAGGGGAAGTGCCTGTGAAGGATGAAGAAGTTAAGAACAAGAAGAAGTTAAGAACAGGCAGGGAGATGCAGGTCAGATACCTACAAAGAGAGAGCAGGAAGGAAGGATAGTGTAGGAAGAGCCAGAGACCACAGCCCAGTTCTAAAAATGTCTCAGCCTCTCTTCTTCTTCTTTTCTCTCACTCTTTCTTTGCAGAATGGAAAGTGAAGTGTATTAAATAAAAAACTAGAATTAATAAAAACTAGCAAATATACAAAAAATATACACACAGCAGCAGCACTTGCAGGGACTCACAAAGCAGAAAAGCAGTGGTCCAAGACTACTCCATGTGGCTTGCCAGTTAATGGAAGAAAAGAAATACACACACACACACACACACACACACACACACACACACCCCCGCATGCACGTACTCTCACATGTATACACACAGAAATAAAAACAAAAATAGTTTTCAACAGTACAATCTACAGCTAACACAAATTCAGAATTATTTCACAAAGCTTCCTTTCTGTTTTTTAATTTCAAAATGTTAAGGGGGTACAAATGGTTTTGTTACATGGATACCTTTTATAATGCTTAAGTTGTGACTTTTTGTATGCCCATTACCAGAATATTGTTCATTGCACCTGATAGGTAGGTTTTACCCCTCCCCTCTTCCCTCCTTTCCTGATTTCCTATGAGCTTTACATCTTTTTGTGCCCATGTGTGCCCATCAATTAGCTCCTAATTATCAGAGAGTATATGTGGTGTTTGATTTTCCATTCTTGAGATACTTCACTTAGGACAATGGTGTCTAGTTCCATCCAAGTTGCTGCAAAAGACATTATAATCTTCCTTGCTTAATGCAAAGATATCTGATTTTTGTGTGTAGGTGTAAAATTATTTACTGTTGACTTATTTTAAATATATTAGTGTTACCACATACAACTTTTTTCCTGTATTCAGCAACCTTTCCATTCTCTTTTACCTTCATGTGTACCTTCCACTTACCAAAATATTTTCAGGTTAGCAGACAGATGGGTGCCTTGTTCTATGGACAATTGAATGCAACAGTTTTAATAGGGATTCCTGTTAATAGCCACAGTGATTCCCCAACCAAAAGTTGCCCATTAAAGGAATCACCTGTTGGGCAGAAATGGGTTGGCACTGGTACTGATCTCTGCCAGTCCTGGCAGATGTACGAACAGCTGCTGCAATAGATGCAGAGGGGAGGCAGCTGGGATTGTCAGTCAGGATCAACGGGGCCAGCATCTCTTGAAGGAAATCTCAGCTGTATTTCCGGGGCTGCCAGATTTATAAAGACTGTAATGGTGATAAAATAGTCCTACATGCATAGAACTATAAGGATTCAGTAAAAATTAGGTGCTGCACTAAACACAGTACCTGGCACACCATAAATGTATAATAAATATTAGCTTTTATTAGTACTTAGGTCAGTTCCTGGCACATGATGGGTGCTCAGTGATTTTTAGAAGAGTGTGAAGAGAGTTTGGTAAGAGTAGAAAAATGTGGATTTATCTTTTCCTGCAGGATTGATAAGATGTTTTATGAAAGAGATGACATGTTCACTAGATGTTGATAGACGAGCAGTAGCTCATTGTGCAAATTACAGGAGAGAGGGCTGGCCAGGGAGAGGAAAAAGTAGATGAAAAGGTACAGACATATCAAAGCACGTGGCTTCTGTAGGGCGAATGGAGATGGAAGTTTGTCTCAGACAAAGTATGTTTATGCAGTTCAGCTCATGAATGTTTTGAGATGTTCATTTATTATTATCATAAAACAACCACACACAAAAAGAAAAGTACAGTTTCTTCTTGACATTTAAAATACACTCAAAGCAGTGAGAGGAACTTTCATCTATTCAGAATTAAGTATTTTACTTTATTAATAGAATTCCTTAAAAACTTAACAATAACTAGTGCCAGGCGCACTGTCTGGAGAATGGTCACGCTTGAGGCTCTGACTCAGGGGGATGGGCGGGACACGGACAATGTATATAACCTGAGCTTTTGTACCCCCATGATGAGCTGAAATAAAAAACAAACAAACAAACAAAAAAACTTAACAATAACTTAGGCCTGTAATAATATAAGTACCTATTTGATCACTTGCTTATTTTTTGAACTCTATAGAGTGGTTCTTAACTCTCAGAATACATTAAAAAGTTTTTGATGTGAATGTCATATTTGATTCAGCAAATATTGCAGATTATTTTGAATTTGAATTTGAATTTATCATCTGTCCTGCCTTAGCAATGTGGTATGGTGAGGAAAGCCCAGACTGCAGATTTCAAACCTTGACCCTGGGCTTGGCAAACAAACTAACTTCCTGGAACCTTGTTTTCCTTCTGGGATAAATAAAGAGTCAGACAAGTTTCTGTTTTAGTTTTATTTTGTTTTGTTTTGCTTTTCCTACTGATCTAGGGCCTGCTGTGAGCCAGGTGCTTTGCTGGGGGCTTTTGTATACAGGATCTTATTTAGTCCTCTCTATAACCTTGAGCTGACCTCTAACATCCCCTCCTCATCCCTGGGCTTCGGCAATTGGCTGTTTTAGGACCAGAGCAGCTGTTTTCTTAATTTAGCTGTGATGTCATTCTGTTTGGCTGGGAGCAAAGTGAATGAGCCATGGCATTTTCATGTTCCAAAAGGGGCTTTGGAGAGTACAACTTTTCCCAAGCTTGTAAATGCCAAAGTAGGCACAATGCTTTTCAAATCCCCTTTTCTCATTCTTTGCCAAAGAGAATACAATAGGCCACCAATTTGATGATTGCCCAGATACAATATCTGTGTCTTTTGTCTCTTTTTCTAGTTCAGTACTTTGCACATAATATAAACTCAAATCATGCTTTATGGAAGAAAATATTTCATCCATTTTTACTTTGACATTTTGTGATTCATGTGGTTGAATAAATCATCATTTTTGGTACTGGCTTTGGACATTTTATCATTTTATTTCTTCTTAAGTTTAATTTATCTCCTATTTATACATCCACTGAGATACAACTAATGCTTGTAATATCCTTGTGGATCAATAGGTTAAAACTCTCCATTAAAATGAAGGCTTCAGACTATTTTCTGTCTTAACACTTGGCCTGTGATGAGATTATAATGTGAAAAAATCAATTTAAGATGAGTAATTCATTGGCCCTCTTGATGTCTTAGCTTCTTTCTAAAATTAGGAAAATGAGAATGTCTACTCTACCCATTGCACAATGCTAAAATTAAATGAGGCAATATATGTGAAAGTTATTTATAATATTGTCTTAGGCCATTTTGTGTTGTTATAAAGGAATACTTGAGACTGGATAATTTATGAAGAAAAAAAGTATATTTTGCTCACAATTTTTGTGTTTGGAAAAGCTGAAGATTGGGCATCTGCTCAGGGCCTCCAGCTGCTTTCACTCCTGGCAGAAGGCAAAGGGGAGCCAGTGTGTGCAGAGACCACATGGTGAAAGAGAAGGAGAGAGAGGAGAGAGGAAGGAGGATGTAGGTTCTTCTTAATAACCAGCTCTCAAGGGAACTGATAAGAGCTAGAACTAACTCACCCCCAAGGGGGCATTAATCTATTCATGAGGGATCCACCCCCATGACCTAAACACCTCCCATTAGGCCCCACCTCCAATGTTGGGGGTCAACTTTCAACATGAGATTTGAAGGGGACAAACATCCAAACTACAGCAAATATATAAAGTTTTATACAAATGTTGTTATGATTATAGTTAATATCCAGATTAGGGTTTTTCTTCAGATTATTCTCTTTGGAAGAATATATACTTATTTCATGAATAAAAAATGAAAAGCATACTGTGCTTGTTATAAAATAGCTTCTTTGTCATCTTCTTTCTTTTTCCCTTTCTTTCTAGAACAGTTTTAAAGCCATTAGGTGGGGCAACACAAGGCAGGTATCTGCACTAGAGTGGGGAGGGTGCTGTGGTCATCCAGAGAAAGGCATCAGAGCCCAAGTGGGGTGAGGAAGGTCCACGCAGTGGGGGGCAGCCTAAAGCACGTGTCAGAGCCAGAGTGGGGTGAGGAGGGCATCGTGCATGTGAGGGAGTGGCAGTGGAGAGGGACGAGTTATGTAGAGGGGACTGACCCAGTAAGTTAAAAATTAAAGACAATGGAAACCAGGAGTAGGGGTGTGTGTGTGTGTGTGTGAGTGAGTGAGAAAGGGAGAGAGAGAGAAGGTATGTGAGTGGGTCTGTGTGAATGTGTGTGTATTCTTCATCTCTGTCCACCGAGAGGGCCCAGGGGAGAAAACAGTTGAATAACAATGAACACACCTAGCAGCCAGGTCTTGGTTTCTAAATACCACGCTTTACTGAAGGGAACTCGGGCTCCATTTGCAGAAATGGTTGATTCTAGGTCTGTGGCAGGTGAAATACAAGATGAGCCTGGAACTTCCTGTGTCAAAATCAAAGAAATGCTCAAAGAATAGTGGAGGCCTGTTAAACGTATACAGAAACCAGCTTGAAGGGGCTCCTGCTGGCCAAATAATGGAAAATTTGAATATCAAAATAAATAAGGATAGTCATGAATTAGAATGCACTAAATAACATTAACCTTTTGAAGCTATGTGAATATTCCATAAGTCCAATACAAATATTAATTGATTAAACTGCTATCCATCTGATAAAGGGCTGATAACCAGAATCTACAAAGAACTTAAGCACATCAACAAGAAAATATCAAACAACCCATTAAAAAGTGGGCAAAAGACATGAACAGAAACTTTTCAGAAGAAGATAGACTAATGGTCAACGAACACATGAAAAAATGCTCAACATCTGTAATCATCAAGGAAATGCAAATCAAAACCACAGTGAAATATCACCTAACTCCAGTGAGAATGGCTTTTATCATAAAGTCCCAAAACAACAGATGCTGGTGAGGATGCAGAGAGGAAGGTACACTTATACACTGTTTTGTCTGTGGAACTGCAAATTAGTACAACCTCTATGGAAAGTAGTATGGGGATACCTCAAAGAACTAAAAGTAGACCTACCATTTGATCCAGCATTCCCACTACTAGGTATTTAACCAAAGGAAAAAAAGACATTTTATAAAAAAGACACTTGCACTCGAATGTTTATAGCAGCACAATTCATAATCACAAATATGTGGAAACAACCCAAGAGCCCATCAATATATGAGTGGACGAATAATGTGGTATATGTATGCCATGGAGCACTACTCAGTCATAAAAAAAAAAATGGTGATCTAATATCTTTTGTAACAACCTGGATGGAACTGGAGACCATTCTATTTAGTGAAGTATTGCATAATGGAAAAACAAACACCACATGTACTCAATACTAAATTGGAACTAATTGATCAACACTTATGTGCACACAGGGAAGTAAAACTCAAGGGAAATCAAGTAGGTGGGAGGGTTAAGGAGGGGATGGGTAAATTCACACCTAACAGGTACAACGCACACTAACTGGGTGAAGCGCACACTTATAACTTTGATTCAAACTGTACAAAAGCAAATTATGTAACCAAAATCTGTGTACCCCCATAAAATTCCGAAATAAAAAGAAAAAATTAAATAGGAATGGGATAGTCACGTAGCTTCAAAATAACCTCCCCCAATATTTATTAATAATAATGATGGTGGAGGTGTGTGGGGGGGAGGGAGGTAGGAAAAAAAATAATAACAATGCGAAAAAAGAGTAACTTTACAGTGGAGAAGCCAAAAAGACATGGCCTTAATCAAGAGATCAAAATAAATATCATCAGTAATGAGAAAACTATAAATCCTATACCACTTGATAAAATGCAATGAAAAGATCACAGCATCACTTCTGAGATATATCTGCCAACGAAGTATAATTTCAATCTAATCATGAAGAAGCATAAGACAAACTCAAATTGAGAAACATATTTCAAAACAACTATAGTCTTCAAAAACGTTAAGGTCATGAAAGCAAAACAAAGCCCATGACCTCTTCCAAATAGGACGCTAGAGGGATGTGACAGCTAAATGCAATATGTACTTTTGAACCAGATCCTTTGGTTTAATGAACACTATTTGAACCACTGGAGAAACTTGAATGTGATTTATAGATTAAATGGTAGTGATGTATCAATGTTAATTTCCTCATTATTGTGTTTATATTGTGGTTATGTAAGAGAATGCTCTTGTCTGGGAAATACACATTAAGTACTTGGGTATGCCCACATTAAGTACGTGGGCATGAATTCAGCACCTTACAAATGGTTCTGGAAAATATTAATTCTCTTCATATTGTACTTGGAACTGTTCTGCAAATTTGCAATTCCCAGTACTTTTAAACCAGATTTTATTTATTTTTAATAACTACTTAGATATGGGCAAGGCTGAGAGAGAATCTAATAATAGCTCAATGAGAACTGTAGTAAATAGGAGAAATAGGAAAATTCATTCACACAGTTACAAGTTAAATAGCTGTTCTATCCACACCTTTGCAATTCCAGCCTTGCCCTCTCTTGTCTCTGCCTTTGCGGACATTACAGGCAGGGTGGTCCCAGAACTGGATCATACCAGCACACAAGAGCTGATTGTTAAATTTTCAGAAATTTTGTGAGGCACTTTTAAATACAGCCATAGTTAAAAATTAAATTATAGAAATCAATTATATTTTTTAAAAGATAAAGCTCAAAATTCACCACATCCAATTGTTTAGTACATGTCACTATTAACTATATTCTTGAGGTTATTTTTGTCTGTTGCATCCATGTGGTGCAAATGCTCTATAATGATGTGCTACTTCTCCCTTCATCTCCTGGTTCAGTGACTTCACTTTGGGAGCTTGAAATTAGCAATGGTGGGAGCATTTGTAGAGTGGAATAGGCAAACACTGCAAATCATGGCTTGATTTACTGTGCATTGATTTCTGGACTTGAGAAAGTGATGGAGAAGTATTAATAATGCAGGTTAAACTTTAAAGTGTGTTGTATCTGTAGCCATTATATTGTGAATGGCACAAAATATTTTTTCAGTGTTCAAAAACTAATATCCAGCTGAGCAAAAAAGTCACTTGCATCACTAATGAACCTGTGAAGTTCCGACATGTGCCCCCATTATATTTCACTTTCTTTTACTCATTAACAAAGGAAATCAACCAACATTTATGTCAGAGCTACACTCAGTCATCATTTGAAACCATAAGTTGGTTACAAATATAAGATTTTGGCAAAAATTTTAAAAAAGCATTTTGTGAGAATTAATTGACTATATAGAATTCACAGTAAGGAGTATTGTATATGCACATTTTTAAGAGACTATTTTTAAGAGCACTTCTAGGTTCACAGCACAGTTGAGCAGAAAGTATTAATACAAAGAGTTTCCATTTACTCCCCATCCCCAGGCATACATAGCCTCCCCGTTATCAACACCCTCTACCTGAGTGGTAAATTTGTTACAATGGATGAACTACATTGACACATCATCACCCAAGATACACAGTTTACATTAAAGTTCCCTCTTGGTGTTGTACATTCTGTGGGTTTTGACAAATGTATAGTAACATGTATTCATCATTGTAGTGTCATGCAGGATAGTTTCACGGCCTTAAAAATCCTCTGTGCTCTGTCTGTTCATCCCTCACACTCTTCTCAATCCCTGGAAACCACTCATCTTTTTACTGGCTCCATAGTTTTGCTTTTTCCAGAATGTCACATAGTTGGAATCATACAGTATGTAGCCTTCTCAGACTAGCCTTTTTCACTTAGTAATATGCATTTAAATTTCTTCTGGTTTTGTAGCTTGATAGCTCATTTTGTTTTAGTGCTGAATAGTAGTCCAGTGTCTGGATGTATCACAGCCTATTTGTCCATTCACCTACTGAAGGATATCTGGGTTGCTTCCAAGTTTCAGCAATTATGAATAAAGTTGTTATAAACACCAGCACGCAGGTTTTTGTGTGTGTGTGTTTTATTATTTGGAAATTGTGTGCCATACATTATGTATAGCATTAAAATTTATAATAAATGTATGTGCAGATATATATTTATACTTCAGTTTCTCAGTTCTTAAATACTCACCAGCATGCACTGCTTACAGGCCATGGTAAATACTTTGGCTTTTCCTCTGAGTGAAATGGGAAGCTGCTGAAGGATTTTGAGCAGGGGAGTGACTGACATGTTTAAAGGATCACTCCAGTTGTGTTGAGTAGAGACCCTTTACCTGAATAGAAGCGGGGAGGAGGAGACAGTTGCCTAGGTGAGAGAAGTGGCTTGAGTGAAATCCTCCAGTGAGATCTGATCTAGATGAGATTTCTAGAACATCTTTTCTGTCTCTCTGTTCCATTTCACTTGGGTAACTCGTGCTTGGGGCATGTGAGAGTGATTCATTATATAGCTCCCCTCTTCCTTGCTCTCCTTGGGAACAAAATGATAATTAAGATAGGAGTCAGCAATTAGAGAACCAAATATAACCTTTATTACAGATAGAGAGAGGTTAGGTTGGAGAATATACTTTAGTGTGAGAGCAAAAATGAGCATGCTAACTCCTTATCCTCTAATCTAAGCCTTGGGACTGTGGGAGTGAGGAGAAACTTGCCCTTTCCCCTCAAAGTTTCCTGAAAGATCAACTCAAAATTAAGGCAAATTAATGAAAGAGGTTTATTTATTTGGGCATGGGGAGAATCAGAATGATTACCCAATGGGATCTAGATATTTTTACACCTGCCTTTTGGAGGGGAGGGGGAGATGAGGAATATAGGTAATTCTGTTTAGGGGCAATAAATGTTGTTAGGGAGAATAAATGGATACCAGGGAGAATGAATGCACGAGGAGAAACAGATTGACTTGTAAATTAACCTGAGAGGCAGGTATTATGTTTACAATGATTTGGGCCAGGTCTGGTTGCATGCTTGATTTTCTTTCCTGCAATATAGTGAGATAAAGGGAAAGGAAGGGAAGGGAAGTCCATTGTTCTTTTGATGGGTCAGTCTAGTTTATGCAGATAGAGGGAAAGCCCCTTCCAATGCCTTTCTATTTCGAAGGACCTTTAATTCAAAATATTCTTTATACCAAGACTCATATTTTAGGGTGAGATTTCCTGAGCTCCTTCAGGATCTGAGGGTAAATTAAGTCTGCAGAGTAGATACTCTCACAGAATGGATAGACGAGAAAAAAACCACCTATGATTTTTTTTCTTTTCTTTTTTTTTTCTTATCTCTTTTTTTTTCATGAATCTAGAAAACAAGGATTTTATAGTATGGTATTGAAATAATCTAATTGTAGGAGATTTTTCTCTTTACTTTCTTCTTTTTCTCTTTTTTTATTAGAATTTTCCTTTTTTAGGTGATTTTGCACCCAGAGTTTCTATCCTCCACCAGCCCCTTATTGCCCATGGACTATGAAGAGTTTGTACGAGGTTGTCATCTTGGAGTATTTCCGTCATACTATGAACCCTGGGGTTATACTCCAGGTATGTGACATGTATTGATTGTGGAATGTTTTGGATTTTTGTTAGTATATTGTTTTATATGCATGTATATAATATTCAAAGGTGATGTGTAATTTCTACTTAGGTTTTGATTTTTCAGTCTGTTTTGAAAATGATTTTGGTTGGATCTATCTCAGGGGTTGATTTTATGCTTTGTAGATTCTGACCTAAGAATAAGGGCAAAGATTATATAGGTATTCCATCTGAAGAGGAAGCACTTTTCTAATATCTGCATTCTTATCCAAGAATTTGAATATAGAATTTTAAATTCTACAAAAATAGGATACTATAATCTTTACAATAGGAGTGACATGAGGACACTGCATCTTTTATCGTAAGGTCCAATTCTATTGTTCTATATTTCAACAAGAATAATTTGCCAGCGGTTGTAAAAACATTAAATTTCTTGAGAGAAATAGACAAAGGATTGTTACTTCTTGAAACATAACATAAAATATATTTGTCTAACTCCTCTAGCTATCTCCCTTGCAGTTCTAAAACTTGACATTGGCATCAATTTCACTTTTGCAAAGGTGGTGTCTTCTTACTTATGAAATGCCCCCATAAATATCTTAAATTATTTGTAGGAGAGTATCTACCTTTTGGGACACATAAAGCACACATTTCACTGATGAACCTGACACTTTGTTATTGACCTTGTTCCTGTTATTTCTGGTAAGCAATGCAGTTTACTATTTGAAGTGTCATGGATAGAGGAGCACAAAACCAAACGCATGGGTGACTGCGGCAATGTGGGAAATCATTTCTGTCAGGAAAAGAGAATGTGTTAGAACCAGCAGCCGACTTTCCTCCCAAATGTCATTTTATAGGGTAAAGTTAAACTTAACCTCCCAAAATGATAGGGGAGATGTGTCTAATGTTTTAAGGTGAGGATCAAAGAAGATGTTATAAAAGATAAGTATTAATAGATAAGGAAAGGAGTTCGTGATGTACTCAGCAGTGAATGAGTCATCCTGTGTTTCACATTAACCAAAGGGAGTTGGTAGTGTTACAACTCTTTTAGAATTTGTCTAGCAGGTTTTTCGGTCCTTACCGGAAAACCCTAAATTAAAAAAAAAAAAAAAAAAGGGAGTTGGTCACTGTTCACCTAACCTACTGTTACAGAAATAATGAGACTTCTGGTGGTATAAATTTGGAATTAACATATTAGATTTTTTTAGAATAATCTTTTTATATGATACTACATCTAATTCACTCCAGAAAGTATTCATTAAAGTCTGTTCTGTGTTTTGAGAAAGATTAATGAATATAAGTACTTATTTTATTAAATTCATCCAGTGGACATATGCTAAGTTTACATGGGTACCTGGAATTTTACTACGTAGGGTATTAACAGATATTTAATAGAAATTGAGGATCTGTGAATATTCATGGAGTTATAGGGAATATTTTGTACACAAGTGTATGAGAATTTTTGTAGAGGCAATTTCTAGAATTTTCATCAGACTCTCAAAAGTGTTGATAACCCCTGTCCCACCTTTCTTCCCTCCGCCAGCCCTAAAAATTAGAGAACCATTGCTTTCTAGCTAAAGAGCTAAACCAAGATGATATATGTGCAGAGCAAGAGACAATTGTATTTGTAAATACAACTTGTATTACTTTAAATTGTATTACTTCATGTGTAATGGGAAGATTTCCTTTTTTCATCCATCTCCACTCACCATCCAAGAGTAATTGCATAATTAAATATAAATTCCTTGTTAAAAATGCAGACATCCTTACAAGGACAGAGGCTTATGCCTGTAATCTTAGCACATTGGGAGGCTGAGGCAGGAGGATCACTTGAGGCCAGGACTTCAAGATGAGCCTGGACAAGAGCAAGACTCCATGTCTACAGAAAATAGAAAAATTAGCCAGGTGTGTTGACATGTGCCTGCAGTCCCAACTACTCAGGAAGCTGAGGCAGGAGGATGGTTTTTAACCAGGTGTTTGAGGTTTATGGTGAGCTATGATGCTACCACTGCACTAGCCTGGGCAACAGAGTGAGACCCTGCCTCAAAAAAAAAAGCAGACATCCTTGAGAGTTATAAGATTTTTTAAAAGACGTATCAGTTATTTTCTGGAAAACAAGTTTTGACTAAAAGGTAAGGGAGGATTGAGAGAGTTCATGGGTTCATTGAGCTCCCAAGAAAAGTGGAAGTAATATGTGCCGAGGAAGATTTATATAGAGGAAGAAGTTATTCATGTCCAAAATACATTGAACCTACCCCATAAACTTCCCAAGTAATTAAAGACAGACTAGAATGGAGCAAAAAACAAAACCAGCTAGGGTTGGAGAGGAGTAGAATGTAGCAGTTCTGAGCAAGAACTCTGCAGCTGGGCACCTGGCTTCAAATCCCAGCTCTACCAAGAACCCTGGTTTTGTGAAGTTGGGCAAGTTATTTAACTTCTCTGTGCCTCAGTTTTCTCACCTGTAAGGTGGGGATAATGATAGCCCAACTTCAGGGTTGTTGAGAAGATTAAATAAGTTAATGAGACATGGAAAGAGCTTAGTCAGTGCCTGGCACAACATTGCTATGATTAGGAGGACTAGGGGCTTTTTCCTCCCCTGCATGCATATGAAGATATAGGAGTTGGTCTGATGCCGCGTTTTTGTCTGTTTCTCCTGGCAGCTGAATGCACTGTGATGGGTATCCCCAGTGTGACAACAAACCTCTCCGGCTTTGGCTGTTTCATGCAGGAGCACGTAGCTGATCCTACTGCTTACGGTGAGGTTTTTCATCATTAACCCAACCCTGGGAGACATGACCTCTAACCAGACAAAGCACTGGGTCTTCACAGAGCCTAACTCTAAAGCTACCCTGATAATTAAACTAATGTTTATACTTCTTGTGTAATTAAAAGTATATTTAATTATGTGGTCCATAGATAGCATAAGAATGCTATTAATATTAAATCTATTGCCCAAAAGACAAACCGCAAAAAGAATGCAAAACCTGGACAAACATTCCCACCCCCTTTTTTTATGAACTCTGATTTGGCCCTCTACTTCCTAGAAGTGATATTACAATAACCATGGTCTTAGAATACACATATTGGTCATTATATAGAGAGTACATGTATTATTATTATTAAAAGTCAAGTTAGCAAAATTACATAAATTATTTAAGATAGCAGGAGAATTTGTATATCACCATCTCTCTGTCCGTGTTGCCTAGCAGCAAGAAGAGTTGGAATGGGATCGATTCTCTGCCTACACATTGCCAGTTCCCTGGGTCTTTTACACTTGCACTGTTACTGTTCTCTTTCCTCGGGCTAGAGCTGTGCTTTTTAGCCATGGCTACACAGTGGCAACATTAGGGAGCCTAAAAAACACTGATACCCAGGTAGAGTCTGTAGCTCCCTGGAGAATCGCCGACACAGTGTACCCCCAGACTGCCACATTTTTTCAGCAAGATCCACTCTGTTGGCTCTGTGTAGGTGATTGTTGTGAACTGTTAGAAGGTCAGAGAAGAAATAAAGCCTTAGAAGGGAAAAGATAAAGTGGAGGCAATAGCTGACTTAGGGAGTGGATGATGCAAACGGTCTTTGATGGAATCAAAGAGACAATAAAGAATAGAAGAAATGTTTGAGATTAGCCCTGCTTTTACCTGTGCTCTGGCTTTTGTGCTCTTCAGGTATTTACATTGTTGACAGGCGATTCCGCTCTCCTGATGATTCTTGCAATCAGCTGACTAAGTTTCTCTATGGATTTTGCAAACAGTCACGCCGCCAAAGAATTATCCAGAGGAACCGAACTGAGAGGCTCTCAGATCTTCTGGATTGGAGATACCTAGGCAGAGTAAGGAAGTTTTTGATAAATACAGAGGACTACTTTAAAAATTCTGGACTCTACAAAAGTGCTGTTTCTGGTCATAACCTGTAAAGTCAATTCAAAATCATAATTGTTAAAATCTCAGTGTTTTCATGTACTTTTTAAACTTAACATGAGTTTGCAAAGTCCTAAACCCAATTCTTCATGTTTAGTTTGAGTTCATCCATAATAGCAAGTCCCTCAGGATCTAGCACTAATTTTACTAGTTATTCTATTGTCAGTGCTTAACGTGATGCATTACAGGTATGCAGAAACATTTTATGAAGTTGATGAAAATATCAAGAGAAAAGTCCCTACTTGGTTTCACTCCAGAGAGATAATGTGGTCGTATTCTTCAACTGCAGTGGGGAGTGGGGATAATATTGTTCCTCAAAATGACAAGTACCGGAAATACCTCCTTTCAATAGTGCAATAGGTTTATAAACCCATAGCTTAGCACTGGATGATTTAGTAATAAATCAATCTTCTTTTCCTTCACTTAATGTATCTGCTTGCATATTGCTGAACTTGCCTGGCCAAATGCTGATAGATGCTGCCGTGGGCTGAGTATCTACACACCCTAATGCCGGTGCTCATTACAATCTGGATGATTAATTTTATTGCCTTCATTTTATAATGGAGACAGAAAGACAAGCCAATCAAAAGTTATGTTTCTTACCTAAGGTCTGAAGCGGGATTTATATTTAATTTGTCTGACTGTTCAGACCCCATCTTTTTTCCACGCCATACTGCTTCCCTGTGGAATGAAACCAGCATTTTCATTCACCTTAGCTCTCACCTCAGAGCTCGGTATGGCCAGTATGGCTGTTCTCCCCCTGATTTTTGCAGTATTTTTTTCTTTTTTGCCTATGCATTGAAAAATAATAAGACTATAAACTGCCACTTATTTCCTGATCTTGAACTTAGAGTAAATATATTCTGCCACTTTAAAAAATTTAGATATTTCACCTGAAGTCCCAGTTACTCAGGAGGCTGAAGCAGGAGGACTGCTTGGGCCCAGGAATTTGAGGTTGCAGTGAGCTATGATGACGCCACTGCACTCTAGCCCAGGCCACAGAGCAAGACCCTGTCTCATAAAAACAAAAAGTAAAAAAAAATACGTACTTCAGAACTTAGAGAATAAAGCCTTATATAATAACTTGGTTATTAAGATATCTCTTTTGTGTTTTAACCTGTGGATTGGCTTTCTATCAAAAGTATTACCAGCATGCCCGGCACCTGACATTAAGCAGAGCTTTTCCAGATAAATTCCACGTGGAAACCATATCACCACCAATGGTAAATATTTAATATATTTTTTATTTGTTTTGAAAGCAAAATTTCTTATGTATGACAAGTTCTAACAGTACCTTTTACTTTGGAAGTAACTAAGTACACAGCTATTATACTTTTTCATAGTGTTGAATCAAAGCAAAGGATAGAGGAACAAGCAAATTAGACTATCTCAAAGCCCTTGATTCAGAGTTAGCCTTATGTATAGGATAAGTAGACAGCTCATTCGTGCCATTGGAGAAGCACCTCCAAATGAAAACTCTCTCTGCGTAAGTGCTTGAAAAGGCTGTGTTAGATAGCCATTCTTCTGGGAGCTGTTCAAAAATAAACTGGGCTGCTTTAACAGAAAGTGAATTTGCTATCCCAGGAAGTGATTAAATATAGCGTGACCACTTGGCAAGAGTAAAATAGGGTAAATTCAAGCACCACAGGGAGAATTGGACTAGGTGAGCATTTATGTTCCATTTAGCAGTGCCTACCAGGGAGTCTTCTTCTGAAGTCTAACTAGACACTTATGTTCATGAGACTGCCATACGCCACATTTGTCATCGAATTCACTTACAAGGGGAGAAGACGTGAATACGGCTTAAAGTAGGGTAGCATCAGTCATTTCCCTTCAGTGGGGTTAGTCCTTGCAGCAGCTTACACAGCAGTCCAAGAGCTAAATTTCTTTGGCCTCTCACCCACCAAGTGACAGCTTAGATACAAGAAGATAAGACCCATACCATTGGCTGTGAGATCCCCCTTAGCTTAGTAGCTCCATGCCCTACAGGTGCCAATATCTCATGTAAATCTGCACAAATAAGCTTCCATGCTCCTAGAAAGAAATATACCTGATTATAAGAATCATCATATTAAGAGATTCCCCAAAACTCTGGCTCCCCATCAAGTATTTATAGATCCTTCAAGTTCAGATGTAATTTCTCATTTAGGGGTCACTGTTTCCATACAGAATTTTGTCTAATAACACAACTTATATTCTGCCTATAGCAGGTTTCCAGAGGAATGGGGATCTATTAATAGAAAATTAACCCAAGGAAAAATTTGCCCTAGAGAAGGTGAAAGGGTTTTCTTTATCCCTCAATCTATAAATTCCAACTCCCATGTTTATGATTCTACCATTTGGAGAGTTGATTGCTTAGCTTAGAGCTGCTCACTCCACTTGATGATAATTGAGCTATATGCATCCATTTTTCTGCTTATCTACTTATTTACCTACTTATCATATCTAATAAGTATTGAGCACTTTCTGAACCAGGTCCTCAGTGCAGGACTCAGCTCTTTCTTTTTTTTTTTTTTTTAAATATTGCTTACAGGTAATGTATTTGAACCTTAAAATGACTGTACATGTATGACATGATAATAATATATAAAACAACTGAAATACAGAGTGACAAATATCTAAAACACTTTCATACGTCTATCTTCCCATTCGACCACATGCTCTCCTAGAGGGCAGGGATCATGTTTTTCTTCTTGTTTCTTTAGTGGTTTCAGGGTGCCTGCTACACAATTGATGCTCAGCATGTGTTTATCAAACAAGTTAGTAACCTTAAGTAGAAGAGCAATTTGATTAAAACCTAGTGATGTTTTGTCATTAACTGAAATAATAGCAACCGGTAGAATTTTAGGGTCAACGAAATGGCCTGGATTCCAGAATGCCTTCTGTCGGTGGCTTTCCATGGCATGACCAGGCTGCCCATATCCTGCAACTTTGTGGAGAAAATCTCAGAGACTGACAATCTCAGCAATGTAACAGGGCAGTTGAGTTGAAAGCATCTGGAGCCATCACAGACCTGGCACAAATCTTTGCTCTACCACTTGAGTGCTGTGTGACCTTGTGCAAGTCATTTGGCCTTTCTAACCCTCAATTGCCTTCTGTAAGAACAAATTTATCAAAGTGTTGTTAAAAGACTAAATGAGATAACATCTATATAGCACCTGGCACACTTCCGTGCTTAATAAAGGATAGCTGTGGGCCGGGCGTGGTGGCTCACGCCTGTAATCCCAGCACTCTGGGAGGCTGAGGCAGGAGGATCGCTCAAGGTCAGGAGTTCGAGACCAGCCTGAGCAAGAGCGAGACCCCCCTCGACTCTACTAAAAATAGAAAGAAATGATCTGGACAGCTAAAAATACACATAAAAAAAAATTAGCCATTAGCCGGGCATGGTGGCACATGCCTGTAGTCCCAGCTACTCGGGAGGCTGAGGCAGGAGGATTGCTTGAGCCCAGGAGTTTGAGGTTGCTGTGAGCTAGGCTGATGCCACTGCACTCTAGCCTGGGCAACAGAGCAAGACTCTGTATTAAAAAAAAAAAAAAAAAAGGATAGCTGTGTATTTAATGAATATTTCTTGAGCTTGGTGGTAACAAAATCAAAATGAACCAAAGTTTAATAGCATCCAAACAGACAACAAAAGATATCTAACAGTTTTTTTTTTATTGAATGGGCATGCATAGTGTTTACATCACTGAAAACCAAGAAATCATTATAACATTTGTTTCTTATTTTTGTCTTTGGCAGACGGAAGGATTTAAATATCCCAGGCCTTCCTCAGTGCCACCTTCTCCTTCAGGGTCTCAGGCCTCCAGTCCTCAAAGCAGTGATGTGGAAGATGAAACTGACGATGAGAGATACGATGAGGAAGAGGAGGCTGAAAGGGACCGGTTAAATATTAAGTCACCATTTTCTCTGAGCCATATTCCTCGTAGGAAGAAAAAGCTGCATGGTGAATACAAGAACTGAATTCCACACGTGCTGAGCAGAGCTAATTTTGTAAGAACAGAGGAAGAATGATTATTTAAAAGAATGAAAATACTACAGATTTCATTATCTTCTTCTAAATATTCCAATGGAATTTAGTCTATGCCTAAAAGGTGGAAGAGATTAAGTAAATGGCAATTTTGTAATTTAGAATAAAATCCAAGTTATTCTTCCCACCTCATGTTTCCCCAGTAAATTTAAGCATAAAGAGGAGAATTAGTTAAAGGGGGAAGACTGGGTGTGTTTTTAAAAATGGTTAATTCAGGCTGGGCATGGTGGCTCATGCCTGTAATCCTAGCACTCTGGGAGGCCGAGGCAGGTGGATCATTCGAGCTCAGGAGTTCGAGACCAGCCTGAGCAAGAGCGAGACCCCATCTCTACTAAAAATAGAAAGAAATTAGCTGAACAACTAAAAATATATAGAAAAAATTAACTGGGCATGGTGGCTCATGCCTGTAGTCCCAGCTACTCGGGAGGCTGAGGCAGGAGGATTGCTTGAGCCCAGGAGTTTGAGGTTGCTGTGAGCTAGGCTGATGCCATAGCACTATAGCCCAGGCAACAGAGTGAGACGCTGTCTCAAAAAAAAAAAAAAGGTTAATTCAAGCAATAAGGATTTTCTCTTACTAGTGTTTATTTTAAAATTATTATTATAATCCTTTGCTTGGTATTTATACAGCTTCTATACCCCACCACATAAGTCTCTGATTCCCCCACCCCAAAATTCTGATGTTAGCCATGAATGTATACCACCTACATATTTTAAATAACTAGTTCTTTATTGGTTATTTTCACTTTTTTCATGCATCAGAACCATGAATTAATATCTAGCTTTACAAAGACAAAATTCATAAGCAAATAGCTGTCTTAGATCCAGATCTTGATGCATATTTATGTCACTTTTGAAATCTAGAATTCATGCCCAAATTAATGATAAATAGATGTTACCATCTGCAGTGTAGCATCTTAGTGTAACCATTTTTCTATTGTTTAAGTGGAAGGACTTTTTGAAAATTTGGTCAATCTTCCATAGATGATAAATGGTTAAATCCAAGCGAATAAATACATCAATATTTAATGATTTAACTTTTGTTGATAATGTCTTGTTTAAAAATATTTTAGGCACCTAAATAACATGTGTAAAGCACCTGTCATGAATAGTGCCTAGTGAAGAATAACATTTCAAACTATCTTTTACAAATAATTAGTGGGGAAGAAAAAGAGAGCATCTATTTAGTTATAATAAGGACAGTGTTTTTAACATATTGTGTGATGTGCTTAGAGACATAGTGGAATGATTGCAATTAAGCAGATTTATGTTTTAAATGTAAATCTAAATTGGCAAAAAACAAAACCACATTCACTCTTGGATTGCTTTTATTGTATCTAAGTAGCCATTCATTGTAAGTTCTATCTAGCTCACAGTGAATACTTTGATTAACGTATCAGTTGGCTTTGGTCTGAAAAGGCTCTAAAAAGGTTTTGGTCTTATCAGTGCTGGATTGTTGATGGCAACAGTGAAGAGTAACAACAACATGTCAGATGGTACAAGACCAGTGGAAAAACTAATCAAGCTCCCCTGCTGCCCCATTAGCTAGGAAAAGTAGAAGAATGCTGGATACAAGCAATAAATCAGACCAAAATGGAAGATGGTTGCAAATTCACCTTACTGAGAGGTTCAGGAAGAAGGGAAATAAATTGCTTAAAACTTAACCCTTGAAAAAATACCCTGTGGCTTTTGCACAATTAACTCAGCATCTGCAGAGCAATTTGAAATACTCTGCAATGGAGAGCAGAGAAATGTGAGATGGATTTATATTGCAGGTCCATTTGCTGAAGTGCCAAAAAGATCTCATGATAAAAGAAGGGTTCATGTTACAATAACCATGAAAATATATCGCTAATAAAGTCGCATAATGTGTGTATGCAAATGATACTCTTGATTGGTAATTGGCTGGTCTGTTAGCGTGAGCTATACAGTAAAAATATCTCATTTAAATTTAAAATTTAAGTGCTTTTTGCTCAATGAAAGAATAGTTCTATTATGAGACATGAGCGCAAACGATAGTGCATATGAAAATTAACTGACTTTGCAAACACCTGGTTTTGAGTGGCGTGTGTAAGAGTCAGTTTCTACCCTGTGCTTGGCGCCCTATTTAGACAGATGCTGCCACTCGACTCCATCCTCTGCTCAAGTCATTTATTTATCCTTTCCCCAAGACTGACAAAGCCAAGTGGGGAGAAACAAATATGTTTGTTAGATGACTCTGTGTCTAGCAGAGTGCCCTGTACAGAAATAAATAGTTGCATAAATAAATGGTCTTATTGGGAGAAATAGAGGTACAAAAAATGATGCTTTGAAAGAATGTATGTATTCATAAATTGGAGGACAGGAACTATGGAAAATAGTGTGTGGTGCCTGATCAGCTGACAGCAAGACTTTTCTTACGGATTGTACCACCTACTGTGGTCTGAATGTTCACACGCAGGCGCTCCTCCACTTATGATAGGGTTACGTCTGGATAATTTCAATTTATGATGGTTCTGTCTGGATGCGGCCCCATCGTAAGTCGAGGAGCGTACTGAAGGTGTATTGCTCTCACACCATTATTAAGTCAAAAAATCCTAAATTTAACCATTCTATAATAAATCGAGGAACATCTGTATTGAAATCCTAATCCCCAATGAGATGGTATCCACGAAGGAGGTGGGGCCTTTGGGAGGTGATTTAGGTCCTGAGGGCTCTTTAGCGCTTGTATAAAAGAGGCCCCAGAGAGCTGCTCCGCCCCTTCCACCATATGAGGACACGGTGAGAAAGAGCCATCTGTGGGAAAATGGGCCCTCACTAGACACCGATGCTGCGAACACCTTGATCTTGGACCCTCGGGGGCTCCAGAACTGTGAAAAATAAATTTCCGTTGTTTATAAGCCACCCAGTTTACGGTATTTTGTTTTAGCAGCCTGAGGAGACCAAGACACCACCCCTTCCTCCATGATAAGTGTTAGAGTGAACAGAGAGATGAGAGTATGAAATGTTGTAAGTGCTATAATAATTTTTTTCCAGGGTACAAGGAGAACTCATAAGAGAGACTGGTCAAGTCAACTTAGGGAGGTCCAAAGAGGCTTCATAGGATGAATCCAAATTTCTCTGAAGTACTGTGGGTGATACAATTACCCATCTCACATGGTGGTCGTGAGGATCAAACCGAATTAGAAGTGAACTCTTCCTAAAGGAATTTACAGTCCAGTATGAAGAGACTGGACTGTATGAAGTTCTATTACCAACCTCCCTTTCTCCTGAGGCCGAGCTAAAATAATCTAACTCAAGGTTGATAGGGGCCGGGCATGGTGGCTCACACCTGTAATCCTAGCACTCTGGGAGGCCGAGGCGGGTGGATCGTTTGAGCTCAGGAGTTCAAGATCAGCCTGAGCAAGAGTGAGACCCCGTCTCTACTAAAAATAGAAAGAAATTATATGGACAACTAAAAATATATATAGAAAAAAATAGCTGGGCATGGTGGCACATGCTTTTAGTCCCAGCTACTCGGGAGGCTGAGGCAGGAGGATTGCTTGAGCCCAGGAGTTTGAGGTTGCTGTGAGCTAGGCTGACACCACAGCACTCTAGCCTGGGCAACAGAGTGACACTCTGTCTCAAAAAAAAAAGTTAAAAAAAAATGTTGACAGGACATACATTTTCATTTCTCATAACTGGGTAAAGAAGAAATGGGAGCCAGAGGCTGATTTGAACAAGCCAGGGCCCCTTTGTCCTTTTCTCTCCTCTCAGAATCACAGTGGTGGTGTGGGGAAAGGGGAGGCATCTACCTGGAAACCCAGGAAGACAAAGAATAATTGAGAGCCCTGGATGGAGGCCAGATAGCCACAGGGGAGGTTGGATACAGAGGACAGTTAGGAACAGAGAGTGGCTGAAAGTCCCACCTGGAGGCCGGGAGGTATTCTACTACCACCTGGGAATGCCCTGAAGGCAGAAATTTCCCAATTTTAAAACACAAGCCATACAGTGTGAAAGCTTTTTGATCTATGATCACTTATATAAAAATATAGGAATAAAGAGAATTGCAAAGACATCCAAAGATAGTTGAAAAGCAAACTGGGGAGAGGGATCCTTTAACAGTACATTTGTATGGCAACACGTTCAAGAAATTCTAGTACTTATGGTACTTGGAACTATATTTTAACAGCCATTGGTCATTTAGACAGCTTTTTAAAACATGTTATAGTACGAAATACTTGAGATTGTTCTGGGTAGTTGTGGGAAGAATTATTTCATAAGACAGATGTTAAAAGTGTTCTTAGAATAAACATAATATTTAAGCAGCCAACATGTACAAATTTGTGTCTGATGAGTAAATAATTTTCAATAAATTGGACATATGCACTACCTAATAAATCAACTTTAAAATCAAATCAGAATTAATGACAGGTGCCTATTATAATACCACACAAACTTTTAATACTCACATATTATTTTTGGACAGAGATTAATGTTACATTAAGTTGAATTCAGTTTCATTATTCAATTCTGAAACAAGATACAGACAAATTTTATAAGCAGGGTTTTTATTTTTTAACACAGTGAAATTACAATTCCAAGTTACAGAGATAATCACATAAAGTTATTCTTTGGCTACAAAATAACGGCTATATACTGATGACAGTAAGAATTATGGTCATATTGTAATTTCAAATAAATATTTTATTATGCTTGCTGTAGGGGTGTTTGTATGTATTCATATGGTATTGAATCCACATTGACTTCGAAAAGGAGTAAATTAGGCATATTACCATGCACTTATGATATCTCGGTGCCTTTATGTAATGTTATCATGTCAAATCTAGGCTAGAGCTCTAGGCAATTAGAGGAAGCAGAGTATTTGTGTCTGTTGAGTCTGTTTGGTCCTGGAAAATGAGTTCCTTTTAAAAAACTGGTTTGTTCCCTTTATATGGTATATGCACAAGCAGACTTTGTCTCCATCGGCTTATGTCCCAGTAACATTTAGATCCACGTTTCTAAGCAGAATTCAGGGAGATTTCCAAGGAGCACAAGGGGAGCTCTGGATCTTCAGCGAACCTTCCACCTCACCGTTGTCCTCTCTCAGCAACCTCACTGAAGTGTTCTTACCACAGGGCTTCTCCCCAGTCATCCCATTTCCCTTCTTAAAAAGTTATTTAACCTGAATGAACCACAGAGAAACATACTGTCCTTTTTCCCATCCTGCCATGCTTGCCACCCTCCTCTGGATGGGAAAAAGGGAAAACAAAGAGGGAGAATCTCTCCTGAGTGCCAACAAAACGCAAGTGGAATGAAAAAACCAACAGCTAGGATCAAGACAGGTACTGGCTGTGTAAGAAAAGGCAAGAACACTTCAGAGTCTTCAGCCTTATAATTATAAATGCTCTAAAGAACTCAAGAGTAAGACACAAGGTGATCTAAAACCTTTTGGTGATCTAAACAGGACCTGAAGCAATGAAAGAAGGTGATGATGTTCTCAGCTAAGAACTCTACATTTCGTTTGTTCCTAAAAGAATAAAACTAGCTATGCATGTTCCTAAAATTACAAATGGACTAAAAAGGGTCCAAGGGTTTTATGCACGTGGTTCATGTTTTCAACATAATAGAACTATAATTGAACATAATCTGGTATATCTTCACCAGTTTAGCAGACTGCCTTCCAAATATCTGGTTTGATCGAAGTTTTCTTCTTCATCTGTAAGAAAAAGAAATTACTTGTATACATATTCTGTATTTTATTAACAAAAGAGTAAAAGGAGAAATGAAGAGAATCTCAGGAAATAAACATTTAACCCCCTAAGTTACATTAACTTGTGGACTCTGCTACTGAAAACTTTCCCCAAATGGGTTTGGATTTGTTTGTTTTTTAAAATTTTCCCCTTAGCTTTAGATAGATTGGGAAATTCAAATTTTACATCTGAATCTTTATAATGAATGAAACTACAACATGATATATTTGAGGGCCACATGTCTTGCTCTGATAAAAAAATTGCCTCATGTCTAAAATACCCATCATTACAATCATTCACTTTCATCAAAAGACTGTCTCTATTTCCTGTTAAAATGCATCTTACTTGGGAAAGATAACATGGGAACACATTTACAAATATTCCTTTATTAGATGAGCTAGAGTTATGGGGATGAAATGAAACAAAAAGAAGAGACAAAAATCAGGAAGTGTTTCAAACCTTGAATTTAAAAAAATTTCACCTTGGATACAGCATCCTCTACCTATTATTCAACTATTCCTCACCTAGCCCTCCAATACCTAGTACCTGCTTTCTCTTTACTCTGCAGCTTACGAATTTCTTATACCAAATTCCCTCTAAACTAAATTCCCTTTCAGACAGAGCCCAGCAGCGGCAAATTGTGTCACTGGGCAGGAGCTGAGGGGAAATCTTGTGAGCCCCTGCTTAATGTCCCCTGAGTTCTGTATTGTTACTAACCATTCTGCTATAGTTGATGCTCTGATTACTCCCTTCTTGGAACTTTCCATTCTTGATTCTGGGATACTCTATTATTCTGCTTTTCCTCTTACATTTCTGCCTGCTCCTTTTTATATCCCTTCACTAATACTATTTCCCCCCTCTTCCCTTGCTTTTTGGGTGCTTTAGAAGACAAATCTTTTATTATCTGCCCTTCCTCCACTATATCTAAGCCCTGGGGGAGTATCTCCATTTTCATGGTTTCAACCTTTATGAACTATCTCTGGATTTCCAGTTATTCTCAAACCTGACCAATCATAAGAATAATGTGGGGGAAATTCTTAAGGATGCGGATTCTGGGGCCTCACTCAAGTCATAGAGAATCAGAATCTCTAGGCCTAAGGCCAAGAAATCTGTATTTTTCAGTAAGCTCTCCAGGTAACTCTGAAGTAAGCAGTCCACAGACGGATAGTGAAGAACCACTGACCTGCACGCCTTTATTCACTAAAATGTCCCTTTGACCTTCAATTGAACCCTTCTCCAGATCCACAGAAAATTTCATTCCTTATCATCTTCACTGTTGTAAACTCTCACACACAACACTTTAAAAATGTGGTTGACTTTGGATTCTCTTTTATATCTTTAGTGAACAGGGATCCCATCTTTTCTTCTTTCCAGTATGGCTCAGAGTTGAGCCTCTTCATCCACTCCCACTGACTGACTGCACCTCCTCACTTCACTCCTGCATTATTCTCTGGTTTCTTCTGGGTTCCCCACTCCAACTTTTTCTCTTTGTTATAATCCATTTGACAGCTGGCATGGCATAACTGAAGGAGATGTAGAATCACACAGACTTGAGCTAAAATCCCAGTATCACTTCTTACTATCCGCATGGCCTTAAGAAAGTAAAAACATACCTCCTGAAGGCTCAGTTTTCTGAGCTATAAAGATTAGCAGTAACATCTGACACAGAGTAAGTACTCCCATATTATAGCTGTTGTTATTTCTCTTATTGTTACCCTATGTGTAATAACCAGACTCTCTTTCTTCACCCTGCCGTCTCTCTGTAGAAAATCCATAGGTCATCCCATTCATTCTCCAATAAAGATCAAGTTACCTTCTGTCTTCATCCCAGTTCCACTACCTACCCCCTATGTGATTGGTGGACAAGTTACTTCATCTTTCTGTGTCTTTATTTCCTCATCTGTAAAATGTGGGTAAGAGTGCCTACTTCCTAGGGTTATTGTGAGGATTAAACATACTCATCCAATAACGAGTGCTTAGAACAGTGCCTGGCCCATTGCATTATAGTAAGCACTCAATCATTATCAGCTAATAGTAGCAGTGGCAGTAGCAATAACTCTATCATAACCACTACTCCTGCCTTCTGCTATTCCACTGGCTGCTTACCCTGTATTTTCATTGCAAAGGTTATTCTCATGGCCTGCTTTTGCTTAGCACATAGCAGGCATAAATACTTATTTGCTGATTGATATAATCCTCTCTGTGCCCAAGTTAGCCATGACCTTGCTCTGAGTTCACTTTATCCCACTCCCTTCTACTTGCCTCTCATAGGTATTTTTTGACAACAAAGCCAACGCTTGAAGCCAGCAAGTGCCTTCTGTTCTCTTCCCATCTCCCACATGGCCCATTTAATACTAGGCACAGAGCACATATGATTTCTCCAACAGCAAAGATGTCAGAGAACTAGGCCAGCAGCATGTGTTTTGACCAATAGATCACACACTATATGTATTTTTTAAAACATTTAAAAATTCAAATTATGTCTTAAATATGGCATCATTATTTTTGAAAGAGAACATTCTAGGTCTATTCATTATGCTTTGATGACTTCTTAATAGTCATAAGAATTATATACCTTGTTTCACTGGGTTCTTGTAGAGACCTTGAGCACGAGTACATTATCACTTCATTATAAGCAGTAGAGCTGGGATTTAAACCCAGGATTTTTAGACTCCAAAGACCTGTTTGACCCATTGCCAAGATGCCTTAATTCAACTAGCAGTTTTAATGCTACCTGGACAGAGTGCCTCTATTTGCAGACTACATCTAATCCTGGTATAGAGGAAGCTATAAAAACATAATGAAAATTGCACAGGGTTAGAATCAGAACTGGCCCATATCTATTGGAGTGAACCACAGGAGACTACTATGTTTGTAAGTAAAAAATGATGGACTTCTAGCAATTTCATTTTGGTTTAACTTGTAATAGCGAGCAGTTGGATTTGTGGTTATTTAATCCTTTTGACCTTAGTTTGTTCAACTATAAAACAATGAAGATGGACTTTGAGCTCTTTCAGCTTTAAGAGTTCTAAAAGAAATAAAGTTTACAATAGCCTATGGATTAAGAAATGCATATAAAATTCCCTAGTGTCACCCATGGAAATGTTTTTATATTCTTGGGACTGACTTTAATGAGCAATATACTGGTCTTTATAATATAAACATCTGTATGACTTTCTGGGTGGGTAGGAGTTACGCTCAACACAGAATCCCAAAAGTAAGCAAAGCCACTCTGTCCTGCAGTTGAAAGAGGTCACTATACTTGTACCTTCTTGTGGTTTCTGTAAGGAAGCCAGTAATAGGGCTGCTGTCTCTGGAAGAGTTAGCAGGTCGGGATTTGGGCTTCGTCTTTCTGGAGAAACAAAAACGTGTACAGATGCTGTTAGCATTTAGGTAAATCCTATTCTAGTATGTTATAATACTAAAAATACCTCTATGAAATAGACTTTTGACTCCTAAGCAAAAGGCCCCTTCCACAGAAGACTAATTTTTATAAATTGAAACATTTCACATTTTTCTTGGAAATGGCCTACAAGTGGTGAGGTTGAGTATACATGCAGGGTATGGATGAGAATTTTAAGGATTAAGACAAAGAGCCCATGAGAAATGTCCCCCTTCACTGTTTAAAATGCGAGGTCTGGACAAAAGCTTTAGATGTTTTCCTGCATGGAGCCTGTATTATGTCTTCTCTTGTCACTTTCAAAGCACTTTGAGATAATAATCTACATTCTTGGCCACTTATAAGGTGATTATTTGACTCAACCAGCACCTGCTAAGTGTTCAAAGTTATTTCAAACCTAAGTTGACAAAAGACAAACGGTTCTAGTTCAACACCAACCATGATTTTCCATCTGGGGGCAACTGAAGCGGGAAAGCAAACCCTACCCTCATAAAATAAATAAGCTTAATTATACTTAAGCAAGCTTGAAGAAGCTAAACAAAAATTTGTTACACATCTACTCTGTGCTCAGCAGAATGTTTGGTATTTTTCAAAACAAGTAGACTTTTTATTTTTAGCATTTCAATCTTTAAAATTTTATCAACTTGTTCTGTGATTTTTTTTTAATCGAATGGCATGAAAAGGTTTATCACGAAAAACAACAGTCCCTGCCACTCTTCATGGCCCCTCCTTAATTATTTTTTATTTTGAACCTTTTGATAGCTCTTTCTAGTAATATGATGGACGCACATATTTGTTCCTATTTTAATAATAACAGTGTTTAAGAAGAAACTGAATAAATCCTACATAAATGCGCAGGTACATTTTTAGAAGCATTTGCACAGTTCTTTCTATTCTTCCCCCTCTGAGCTAAACCCCAGGCCTGGCCTGGCCCAGAATAAATAAGTAACTCCCTGGGGACGTCAGCACGCTGGGCGGTCTGAACAGCTGCACCCCAGCCTCCCCCGCCCCTGCCACCGCTAGTGGGGCCGGACGTCGCGATCCCCCAGCTCGGGCTCGGCGTCCCGTCGCCGCCGCCCCCCCTGGCCCCACCGCGGCGGACCGCGCCTCCGGGCGGCCTCCGAGCCGCGTCTTTCCGGTGCGAAGGCGCTTGCTTCGGGCGCCGGGGCGGAGCGAGCCCTGCCCTCCCCATCCTGCTCCCCGTCGCGGGATCGGCGCCCTCGCTGCCTTGGTCACTCACCCGGCAGTGGCCGGTCGGAGAGGTCCTTCCTCCGGCTCTGGTCGGAGATGAAGCGGCGCCCCTCTGCAAGAGCGAGACAAGCGTCTCGGCGCCCGCCCGGCCGGGACGATCGGGGGTTAAGGCGCCGCCGCTCGGCCCCGCGCGCTGCCCGGGCCGGGACGCGGTGGGGCCGCGCCCGCTCAGGGTCGCGCTGGGCTGCCGGGTCCCCGCGCCCCGAGCCCGGCGCCCCGGAGACCGGGAGGAAAGCGCCGCGCCCGGCCGGACGCCGCAGGGGCGCTTTGGAGCGGAGGTGACAGCAGAGGTCGCGTTCCCGAGCCCGGGGCGATGTTTCCCAGGCGACCCCAGAGTCCCCAAGTGCGCCAAGAAACGGCAACCCTCCAGTTTAGGATGGAGGATTTCTAATAACCAGGGAGTCTTTCCTTCCCACCGCCCTCGCTCACCCACCTGTCTCTTTTACTAACTGAGTGGCCAGGATGGCCAGGATTATTTAAGGAAACGAACTGGACGTTATTCGCGCTCCATCTGTCTGTTCGTGCATGCACGCACGCCGAAGGGGCTTCCACTATTGTTGCAGGAAGAGCAAAGGGCTTGCAACTTACGTGCCCCTTTCAGGTAGAGCATAGCCTGAGGAGTCCAGTTCCTTCTCTCAAACAGTCCCTATAACCCGGGGAAAAGAGAAACATTGCAGCCCAATCCTCTATTAGAGAAAGAGGGAAAAAGAAACACAAAGTAAAAAAGAGCAGCGTGGGCACAGCAGCGCGCATTTTGCATTTGATTACCTGCGGAGCGCTGCTGGAGTTTCCCAGGAAAGAAAACACCAGGAAAAGACCCAAGATTGTTGCTGCCAGACTTCTGAGTCCCTGCATAAAACAATCAACCACAGAGGGTCATTTCTGTGCGGACGGGATCTTGTGCTTCCTTCCTTGATGTCTGGACGATAACAAATCCCTTAGTTCTCACTGTGTTCTGTTTTAACACTCACTAGGTAGAGGTGTTTCCCCAGGCTTCTTTCTAGTTAATCTACAAGGTTCCACTTAAAAAAATTATTTAGAAATGCGTTATTTTCATTACATTACCCACATAAGTAATTGAGTAAATAAGTGACTTTGTTTTCTTAGTAAAATCAAATGATTCTGTTACTCCAAAGTCATATTTATGAACCATAAAATAGGTAAAAAGCTATAAAGCTTTTTAGAAAATAGTTAAAAAGTCACAAATGAATAAAACCTTTACTTACCTTCATGTTCTGCTTCTTTTCAGAACTCTGCAATAACTATAGCTTTACCTGTGAGTTTTCTGATCTTGTTCTGAACTTGAGACTTTTAAAATCTTGGTGTCAAGGAGCCCCTCCCCAGCTGTAGTGGAGTTAGGGAGTCCACAGGGACATCCTGTCAATCATCAAGATTGAGAGAATCCGATGACTCCTCTAGGGAGATTCAGTTGCAGGAAGTAGAGGAATGATTGATGTGTGGACATTATTCATTTAGAAACTTATCACATTAGCCAGGAGACATTCTGAATGTATCAGCATGATTGCCTTTGCTTTTCCTACTAGCTGCCCAAAGCATTGTATTATTATTATTAATGAAAACAATCAACAGTCCAAGGCAGAATCAAAAGTAAATGAATAAGTAAGGAAATTTGTCTTGGGTGACTAGCTACCAAGCTATTACTGATAGCTAAAGATGAATCGATTAGAAATGAGAAGGAAATCTCAATGGAATTTAACATCAGTCATTCACTTAATTATCCATGCATTAAATTATTTACCAAATATTTATTGAATGCCTACTATGTGTTAGACAATCCTCCTTTTAGTTCAAGGGACATAGCCATACACTAAAAAGACATGGTCTATGCTTTGATCAAACTTACCTTCTAGTCAGAGGAGAAACACACTAAATGAATGAACAGGTAAATAAGGTACAGTAGTCACCTTTTACTCGTGGGAAAGGGGGCTTTGTTCCAAGACCCACAGTGGATGCCTGAAACCAAGGAGATATATATACATATATATACACAATATATACTGTGTTTTTTCCTGTCTGACAACTGAGACAGCTAATAAGTGAGTAACTGGCAGGTAGTGTATACATGTGGACATGATGGACAAAATGATTCACATCCCAGGTGGGATGGAGCAAGAGATTTCATGACACTACTCAGAATAGTGCCCAATTTAAAACTTATGAGTTGTTTATTTCTGGAATTTTCCATTTAATATTTTCAGACTGTTGTTGACCATGGATAAATGAAACCATGGGAAGTAAAACTGCAGATAAGCAGGGACTACTGTAATTACAGAACATTTTCAATTATTAAGTAAAACTAAGTGAGATGATGTGATAGGGTAAGTGGTGGGCTACATCCGGGACGGTAAAAATAGAGGGGAGTCTTGAAAGATAAGGTGAAGTCAAACTCAGGGTAAGCTGAGGTGGGAATTAGCATTCCAGGCATTCTCCGCAGTAGAAAGAAAAGCAAAACTCTGAGACAGCAAAGAGCTTGGCCTGTTTGAGGAAGAGGAAGGAGGCCAGTGGAGGCACAGTTGTGGGTAACAGGGGAGAACACTTTGAAATGCCGGTGGAGAGGAAGGAATGAGCCAGTTCATATGGAAATACGGTTATAAGCAAAAGATGATGATGACTTAGACTGGGCTGGTATATGCAGGGAAAGGAGAGCTGTAAGTGAATTTGGGATATATGTTGGAGGTAGAAAATACAGGACTTGTAGATCAGTAGGATATGAGACTACGAGAAAAAATATTGAATAAATTGGGATGATGAGTCTTAGGTTTGTGACTCAAACACCAGGTAAATGATGAAGCAATTTACTGAAATTGAAGAGGCTTCTTAAGGACCCAGTTAAGAGAGGGAAAATTAAGAGTTGCCTTATGAGCGTATTAAAATTAAAATGTATATCAGATACTCAAGTAGAATCATGAAATAGGCAGTTGGAAATGCAAAGCTCTATAGAGCTCAGCAAAGAGGTTACCAGTCTGCAGATTTTATTTTTTCAAAGGCAAGAATGGTCAGCTTTAAGAATTCTAGAATTTTAAGGCCAGAAAAAGACTAGGATTGAATGAGAACTACTTAGGGAGCGAAGGGAGCCAAAGAAGACAGGCAGGGACAGAGCCATGAAAACAAACAGCGAGAAAGAGCAGAGGAAGAGCCAGAAGAGAAGGTTGAGGTAGAGAGTCAGAAAGAAAGGAGAAATTCCAGGGGACCCCAATGCCATGGAAGCCAAGAGAAGATCTAATAATACTGAGAGCTCAAGCAATATGAGCTCCAAGAAGTAACCACTGAGTTTGGAAATATGATGGTTTTTGACGGTAGCAGCAAGATTGGCGTGGCGTGAATAGTGAATAGGATGACTAGGATATGAGGAAATAAAGACAAGTGTAGACAACCTTTTTTAGAAATGTCACAAAGGAAGGGAAAGAAAAATGAGGATTTTTTTTTTAAGGTAAGATTTGAATGTGGTAGAGATTTGATATTCTTTTTGGCCTCCCAGTAACATCTGGATACTTTCATTTTTAGGAAATTCCTAAAATTCCTTACGTTATGAATTATGGAATTATGCATCTTGTTGACAGGCAGAGTCTTCCAGTCTTCCTTCTATTGTACAAGCTGAAAATGCCAGATACTCACTTCTCCAGCCTCCCTATCGGGTACAGTATGGGCACGTGGCACAGCTTCACCAATCAGATGTAGCTGCTCATGTTGGCAGCCTGGACCTGGGATGGAAGAAGCACTCTGGTGGTGAGGCAGTAGTTGTAGTAGGATTGGGTTTCTGGAGCAACACTAGCTACAATGCTAGGCAGATCCCAGCATCCAGTGCTGGAGGGGGTGATGATGCCAGTAGCAGTGTTCTTGTAATAAAGTCTTCTTTTGCCTAAATCCACCGAGTTTGTTGGTTTCTGTTGATGACAACTTAGAAACCTTTTGTAAGACATGTATATTGATGGTCATGAGCAGTAGAGAAGGAGAAATTGATGACGTAGAAGAAAGAGAAGATTAAAAAAAGGAAATTCTTAGAAGGCAAGATGGATAGGATGAAAGCACATCAATATTCAGTTGAAAGAACTATATACAGATATTGAACAAGGACCTGAATGACTGTCATATGCTAATTACCATGGATAAGAGAGATGATCCCCATCTTAGTTCATTCAAGCTGCTGTAACAAAATACAATAAACTGGGTAGCTTATATACAACAGAAATTCACTGCTCAGTTCTGAAGGCTAGGAACTCCAAGATCAAGGTACCAGCCAGCATGGGTGGGTTCTGGTGAGGGCCCTTTTCTGGGTTGCAGACTTCTAACTTCTCTACAGAGTCTTCACATGGTGTGAGAGGCAAATAAGCTCCCTAGGGTTTTTTTTAATAAGGGCACTAATCCCATTTATGAGGGCTCCATCCTCATGACCTAGTCACCCCCCAAAGGCCTCATCTCTTAATATGATCACATCAGTGTTTAGGATTTTAACATACGAATTTTAGGGGTACACATTCAGACCACAGCAGTTCCTTTCTTCTCAGGGCAGTGGTTCTCAGGCATTAATGTGCACAGGAATCACCTGGGAAGCTTGTTAAACATGCAGGTTCTGATTCAGTACAGCTGAGGAGGGCGCTAAAATTCTGCATTTCTAATAAACTCCCAGGTGATGCTGATGGATGCTACTGACCCTTGGACATTTGAGTAGCAAAGCTTTAGAGGATATAAGAAGTGGTGAAAACTAAACCTCCAAGTCTGTGTGGCTGGGAGAATGGCTAGAAATAGAAATATCAGGAGGTTTGAAGAGGGAACAGATGGTTTATTTGGGATTGAAGTTTGAAAGGCTGATGCTATCTACCTGCAAATATTTGGAGAAGAGAGGTTGGAATTTGGGTTCTGATATTTAGAGTTGACAGTAATATGCAGACAGAGAAACTGAGGTTTGGGTAGTAAATGAGAATGGAATATAGAAAGTACCTTGCTGGTAGAAACTTGAGAACTATTTACTGTCTTTAAGGAATAACCAAAGCAAGAGAGAGACAGGATCATCAGTACAATGTTTTATTCCACAATCTTAGGAGAGGAGAAAGATAAAAACTAAGGACCAAAAAAGGTTAACACCAAAACTGGATAAAATTTTAATACTGCTTTAAATGTTATAATTTAGGATTTTAATTTCAAAGGATTGTAGCAATTTCCTTCAAAAAAAGAGCAATAAAAGAAATAAAATATGCTGTGATTATGTTTTAAATAAAGTCATAAGTGAACCCCAATTACTAGGTTACCTAACAGATAAGTAAAATGCATATCTCCACTCTCCATACCCAAAACACAAAGGTTTTAGGAAGAGGACAGGAAAATGAATCACCAATAAAACATGTTTTGAACTTACAATTTTAAGGAAAAGTAAATAAATGTGAATTTATTTATAATAGTTCAACTAATGAATTCACAAGCAGATGTTTTACGTCAAAGCTGCCATTTTCAGTTTAATGTGCACAAATGAAGAAGATGGGTTTGGCATATTATCAATATTTCAGTCTTGTCAAGAATAACATGACAGAATGTGTTTCCTCTAGGAGGATTTCCAAAGGGCATTGGGCCCCAATAAAATATTTTTGTTAAATCACAAAACTTTAAAAGATTTTTATAGGTCTAAACCAAGAAATGGGGTCTTAACAGTATTTGGTAAAAAAAGATGATGGGTAAAGCCATTGAATTTTATTCTGCTGCCAGTGTGACCAGGCAGTGGATATTGAACAAATTAGCTATTTTTTTTTTCTTTTTTCTCCCCTCCTTCCTCTCCCCCAAATTAGCTCTTAAATCTTTTTCAAAGGCATATCCAATGGAGACCATTTTGCCTTCACCACTGATGTCTGGATTCTTGCAATGGACTGTAGGGTGCCCAGGACCCATTTAAACAATGATCAGCCATCACTGTTTAAATGGCATTCTCTCAGGATTAGTGATTATTGTGTTCACATGGAAAACAGCTGCCATCTTGGATAAGGTTACCTGGACAATATGGCTATTATGGTACAAAATGTCCCAGTTACTTTTTTGATGATAGAATAGAGAGAATTGGGGATGCTATAGTATGATGGGTTCACTATACCACACTACATAGGCTTTATTTTCTGCTGGGGCCAGTCAGCCTCTTAGGCCAGTTGTCTCACAAACAGGTGGAAGAAGTCATTTCCCCAAAGGGCTAGCAGTTTCAGGAGGGGCTTTAATGCATTAGTCAATGTCTTTACCCTGTCTTCCTTTTACTAAAGGCCTCCATTCCCAATGAACTCACACCGTGGGGTAGATAATATTGCAATTCCTCTATTTATAAACCCTTTCAGGATATCTAGGGGGAGGGAGAATAAGAAGATATTGGTTTTCTGAGGAGAGTTAAAAGAAATACTATCTAGGGAGTTGGGGGTAGATAAAAAAAAAGTAAAGCAAGGAAGGCGAAAGTTCACTTACCTTGCCTTATTTCCTAAATTGGAATATCTTACCTCTCATTCTCCAAATGTCCGGGCATAGTGCGTGTAAATGCATGTAGAGCCACCATTACTACAGGATAACTCACAGCACATGGCTGCTAATGGTGGACTAGTGTATGTTATGTAAGAGCAGCATAAAGATATAATAAGACACATATAGCAAAAAGGTCTTGGATAAAGATGCAAGCATCAAAATACTAACATCGATAGCTCTTTGAAAATGTTGAGCCTTATAAACATTGGTAGCTCAGAAAAAGGAGGAATGCTCCAAAAATTCTGTAATTTGAATTAGGTTGAACACTAGCTGTTGCCAGGTGTGACCATCAAATAGAATCATCAAATAGGGGCAGTTAGTTGTCCTACTTCTAATCTAGGTCCTTGGCCAGAAATACTCTCAGGACAATAATACCTAATATTTTCATAATGCTTTAAATTTGACAAAGCACTTTGACATCCATTTTTTAATTCAATCTTCCTAACAAGATTACGCAGTAGATCCTGAGTGTTGCTTAGGAGCAAATTCAGAGAATTTGACTTGACATGACACTACGATGTAGAGTTTGTGTTTTATCACCAAGACTAGTCCTTACCCTGCTATACAACTCACAGCATCACAAAGATCACATCAGAAGGTTCTTCTTCAGCGATTCTATTACCCAACATGATCAGCATAGTTTCACATAAGCAAGAGACTGTTGTGCAAGTGGTCCCTCTTGTTGCAGGATGTTATTTCTGGCTTTATTCACTTACAGAATAAGTTTATTTCTCAATTTTATCCTTGAGGTAGTTCTACCACTTGATAGCAACTCCAATTACAAACAAACCCATCATTTTGAAGAAGGAAAACAAAACCCAAAAAACTCTCCTTTTCATTTTGTATTGGAAAGGAACAATGAGAATCAGTGATTCACACGAGCCTCAAAATGTTAGCAGTAGCTTCTCTCAGCAGCATGCCTCCTTTTTTAATGTATTTAAAAATATTAAGGGGGTACAAATGTTTTAGGTCACATGGATCATTTCTGTAATGCTTGAGTCCTTACTATAGGTGTGCCCATCACCCAAATAGTGTTCATAGTACCCATTAGGTTGATTTATTCTCCTCCCCTCCTCTCCTTCCCCCTGGTTGCTTTCCACTGAGTTTTACTTCCCTCTGCATATTGTGTGCTCATCAGTTAGTTCCAATGTAATAGTGAGTACACGTGGTATTTGTTTTTCCATTCTTGCGATACTTCACTTAGGAGAATGATCTCCAGTTCCATCCAGATTGTTCCAAAAGGTATTAATTCATCTTTTTTTTTTTTATGGCTGAGTACATGGTATACATATACCACGTTTTTTTAATCCACTCATGAATTAATGGCATTTGGGTTGATTCTACATATTTGCAATTGTGAATTGTGGTGCAATAAATATTTGAGTGCAGTTGTCTTTTTGATAAAAATGACTTCTTTTCCTTTGGGTAAATACCCAGTAATGGAATTGCTGTATCAAATGGTTGTAGGTCTACTTAGTTCTTTGAGGAATCTTCATACTGTTTTCCATAGAGGTTATACTAATTTGCAGTCCTGCCAATAGTGTATAAGTATTCCTTTCTCTCTGCATCCACAGCAGCATCTATTGGTTTTGGACTTTTTAATAAAATCCACTTTAACTTGGTAAGGTGAGATCTCATTGTAGTTTTAATTTACATTTCCCTGATGATTAGTGATGTTGAGCACTTTTTCATATGTTTCCTGGCCATTTGTCATTCTTCTTTTGAGAAGCATCTGTTCATATCTTTTGCCCATTTTTTCATAGGGTTTTTTTCTTACTGATTTGCTTGAGTTCTTTGTAAATTCTGGTTATTAGCCCTTTATCTGATATATAGCTTGTGAATATTTTCTCCCATTCCATAAGTTGTCTATTTGCTCTGTTGAGTGTTTCCTTAGCTGTACAGAAACTTTTTAGTTTAATCAAATCCCATTTATTAATTTTTATTGTTGCCATAATTGACATTGGGGTCTTTTTAATAAATTCTTTGTCTAGGCCAATACCTAGAAGAGTTTTTTCTACATTTTCCTCTAAAATTCTTATGGTTTCATGCCTTAGATCTAAGTCTTTTATCCATCTTGAATTTATTTTTGTCAGTGGTGAGAGGTAGGGGTCCTGTTTCATTCTTGTACATGTGGCTATCCAGTTTTACCAGCACAATTTATTGAATAGGGCTTCATTTCTCCAGTGTATGCTGTTGTCTATTTGTCAAAGATCAGTAGGTTGCAGGTTTTATGTCTGGGTTCTCTGTTCTGTTCCATTGGTCTATGTCTCTATTTTTATATCAATACCATGCTGTTTTGGTTACTATAGCCTTGTAGTATAGTTTGAAGTTTGGTAATGTGATGCCTGTAGTTTTGTTATTTTTGCTGAAGATTGCCTTGGCTATTTGGGCTCTTTTCTGGTTCCAAATGAAGTGTAGAATTATTTTTTCTAGATCTGTGAAGTATGACTTTGGTAACTCGATGGGGATTGTGTTGAATTTGTAAATCACTTTGGGTAGTATGGACATTTTAACAAGGTTGTTTCTGCCTTTCCACGAGCATGGTATGTTTTTCCATTTGTTTGTATCCTCTGCAATTTCTTTCTTCAGAGTTTTGTAGCTCTCCTTGTAGAGATCTTTCACCTTCTTGGTTAAATATATTCCTAGGTATTTTATTTTTTTTTGTATCTGTTGTGAATGGTATTGAGTCTTTGATTTGACTCTTGGTTTGACTGTTACTGGTATATAGAGTGCTACTGAAAGGAAGCCTGCTCTCCAGCCTCTTGGGCCAGTCTCCTTGAAGGTGGACATGGAATGTCCAAGCTCTGGGATCATGCAAGTTCTCCCCACTATTCTTTATTTGCTACTGTGCATGGGTTTGTGGTGGTGGAAAAGCCTCCAAGAAACTTGGTAGCTGGCTGGTCGCGGAAGGCATGTGGGAGGGAGAGAGGGATCCCCCCTTACCCCTTCACTGGGCTCCAAGCCTCTCTAGGTTTGATCCTCACCGATATCCCCTTTCCTTTATCTTCTTCCTTCTCCAGTTCACAATGTTCATCTGTAAGTTCCCCGGCAGGCTCTGGCACTTCTATGATCTACACCTTAGCTGCATCTCCTCTCTCCCCCATCCTCTATCTGAAATCCTACCTTCACGCTGGGAAAGTCCGGCAAGCGATGTCTCTAGTCAGCCATCTTGCCCCCTCCTCAGTAGCCTCCCTTTTAAGAAGGGCAGCCAATCTGTAGGCATCGTCTTTCCTTTATCCATGCTTCCTGCTCTCCCTATTGATGAGCTGCTGGGTGCAGTAAAGTCAGTTTCTCAAGTCATAAGGAATGAAAGGTAGAGACTCCCGCAGGGGCCAGACCATTAGACTCCACTTTCTGGCTGATTAAAAACCTGCTTCCATGAGGCTGATTTCAATACATAAGTGGTGATGGGTGGGGACAGTACCAGATGAGCTGGAAGAATTAACTTTCATTTATTCAACCAATATTTACTGAGGATCTACTAAATGCCAGGAACTGGAGATACAAATGTGAGTAACAGGCGATCTTGAACTTCAAGAATCTTTTTCATAGCCAAATCAATACAAAGCAAGTGGAAAGTTCTATGAGAGGGCAAGAAAGGAGAAGTTGTTTTTGGCTACTAGGTCAGGAAAGATGATAGAAGTGGCATTTTAATTAGACTTTGAGAGTTAAGGTCATGGAAAAGCATGTTAGTTGATGAATCTGGAGCATGCTACTTGTATTCAACCTCCTGCATGTACACAGGTAGCAGGACAGAGGTTGGGACCTTTCAGTCAAGGACACAGTTAGAGATGCTGGATATTTAATAACAGATTCAAGACTTCCAGTTTACCTGACAATTGTCAAGGCTTGTAGTTTAATTACTGAATTCAACAAATAGGGGTAGACTTGGCCAGTGGTTTTTTGATCTTAACAAAATTTGCCATTAAAACACTACAGATGTTAAGTGGTTTTATTTAGGTGACAAATGCTTAAGTATTAGATATTCCTTCCATTTTAAGGAAAAATATTTAAGCATTTCTCCACTAATTTCTAAATTCACTGTCCAATTCTTACATTTTGCAATTAATAGTGGCAATCATAGCAGCTTTCAGTAAACTGAGCCAACTGCCTACAGCAATAGAAATTCAATAGCAGCTTCTGAATGCACAGGTAGCAGTGAGTTCTGAATCCCTGAGCCTACATTAAAAAAGAAATTCTCTTCCAAAAAAAAAAAAAAGAAAAAAAAGAAAAACCTACAATAAGATGAATACATATACACAAAGTTGTAAAATAAATCACATCTCAAGATAAAGCTCCCAGAGTTAAAGCTGATGTCATTTTTTTTTTTTCTGCAGAGATACCCTTCTGAAAAAATATTACATTATCAATCACAGTGAAGGCTGAACAGTCCTAATAAATTCTGATTGGGAGAAAATAAGAGGTTAGGATATCTAGACCACAAATTCTTCTTCCATCATTTGTTTGCAGGACAACTCAGGAGGACTTTTTGGAAATAAGGCTAAGAATTTACAAGTAATTTTAAAGTTACAAACTCTTCATGGGCAGGTGCCACTTCCTGTTCTCCTGGATCTCCCGCATTCAGCGTGGGACTTTTAGTGCTCAAGAGGTACTCACAGAGTGTCTGTTAAATGACCATTCGGCAGATCTTAGAGGCTGATTTTTTAAAATAGCATATTGCCCAAGGCAAGTGACTTTTTTATTTATAGTTTTCAAAATTAAGAATGTTTTTGCTTACTTGAAGCCTATTTGTATTTATGATTTAACATTTAAACAATTTGGAAATGAAAGATGTGAAGACTACAAACAAGAAGAAAATTGCATACAAGGGTAATTAAAAAAATGATGTGGGTTATTTGCAATGCTAAATTAAGTTTTAGAATTTCATAATAAAGATACACTTGACCACCAATTAATAGAAAAGTACCCTTTTATTGAGAGGTAAGACAAGTGTATTTACAATATTCAATTGTTAGATAATATAATCTGATGGTGAGACTTTTTAAAGCAGCAGTATTCCAGGAATTACAATTTTTAAGGGGAAAAGAAAAACATTCCAAATTATGTTTCTGTTACAGAAAATACACTTGAACAATGACAGAAACACTTAAGGCTAAGTAGTATTAGACCTTTTCCTCCATCTCTATAGAAATAATCAAAGTACATTTTTGTCACAAAGACAGAAGGCTGATTTTGGAAAGGAAGAAACAACAGGATGTATGGTGTTTTCTATCAGAAGACTAGTATGTTTAAAAATAGAGCCTCATCAAGGGTTCTGAATAAGAAATATAACAATGCTGCCAAGCAGTCCCAAAATCACACTTGATACTAATTGCAGACTCACTTAAAACTCAAAACTGCTCCAGCCTCTCAATCTTACTAAGGACTGGGAGATTATCAAGTCCTTTCAAGCCCAATAATGCTTTCTAAGTTGTTGAAAAAGGGATCTCTGTAACAGTGCAAAGAACATTTCAATAGAAATTCATGTCTACAAAGGAGTTAAATAATATAGATGTTCCTTACATTAACAGATACTGTTCTTGCTCTAAAAAGGTATAATAGAATTATCTAGCCACTGTAAATAATATGGGTCAGTCAAAAATATGTATAACAGAGTTCTACAGGGCACCTTATAGAAGTCAATCCTCAAGGTATATATATTTGACACTCCCCAGGTGAGGATATTACTCTTTTGAAGAACATTAGACACAACATTAGGCTCTTATTATTCCATGAACTATTGAGGTAGGAGTCTCCATTTGTCAATATTATCGCATTTTCACAGATATCATAAGTCAAATGCAAGTACCAAAAAAGACAGTAATCCACAAGACTGAACCATTACAGTATATACCAAGTCTTTCCTTCTTTAGATGAGTGAGATTGGGTGTTCTCTGTGCATCAAGATTTAACTAAAAATAACACAAGGTGTAATATATTTTTGTAGATGTGTTTGTAAATAAATACCACAATTTCAATTATAATTTTATGCATTAAAAAGCTTTGCAACTGTTAAAAAAAGTAAACAGTGCAATCATTAGTGGTAAAACAAATAGTACTATGGCTGTTGAAATTTGTTCTGTATCTACCACAAAAGCTGCCACTGGAAAACTAAAGAAGAAACAACTGGTGTTTCCTACTGTCAATCGGCAATTGTAGAAAAAGAAACATTATTTTTTTAGTGTCCTGTTTTTAAAAAACTATAGCCAGTTTAATTACAATGAAATAACTTTAGCATATGAACTCAGGTATTTTCTTGATTAATTCAAGATGAAGAGTGAATATGAAGCATATATCATGCATAATGATTTTTGTATGTCAGGAAAAAGGTGAAAATAAGGGAAAACTCAGATTAAATGAATAGCCCTTAAAAAAGTTGTAAGTTTAACCTTTTAACATGTTACATGTCTTAAAGTAAACATTACCAATAGTTAGTAATTTTAACTTATGAAAAACAAAATAAAAACCACTGCTAAAATAAAAAAAGTTAAAAAAAAAGTAAAAAAACATCATGATATGGAAAAATCCACTTGGTTTGCATCATTTAGTATCTTAAATAAAAGACTATTCAAGGAAACAAGCTATGTAACAGACTACTTCATGGTCAAGAGTGTCTTTTGTTAAATGCTTACATGTAATGAATGATATAGATACTTAGCAGGTCAGATTCCCAAGAAGTATGAGTATTTCCAAAGTGTGTCGCTAACCCAAAAAGTGCTTAGTCAGCTATAATTTAGGACCTAAAAGTAAACCTTTGCATACTCCAACAAAGAACATCTAGTTTAGATTTTCACCTGGTTTTAAAATATCAAGATTCAGAAGAATGACAAAAGTTTTATTTTAACCATGTTTACAAAAAAAGTGATTCATACATCAAAACTGGGTTTTCCTTGGGTTTTAATACATTAAAATGTCATAATCCAATCTAACTCATGCATCACTTTCAGAGACAGTGCAATTGGAAATATTTTTGCCACTGCAGTGGATATTTCTAAAAAGCAAACACCTATGGGTGCTCCTGAGCCTTCAAAATAAAAAGAAAACAAACAGGCACCACAGTTCTCTAAGGATGGCTGTGTTTCACAAATGTACATTGTGGAAAAACAATACAAATAGCCTCAAGAGTTTCCATATGCATTGTAACATGGATTTCATCTCCCTCAGTTTGCTTGCTGACTTCTTAGATCACTTGAATTAGAAGCCTGTTTTCATTGCTTCTTTGCTAATTGCTGTTGGTACTTTGTAGGCTACATGTTTTAGACTTCTGTAAAGAACATTACAAGCTATTTCATGTAATTTAATTTTGTGCTGAATATTCTTCAAAGGATTTTATAAATAATACAATATTTTAAATGAGTCTTCAAATTCAATTGTTGTTATACCATATTGTTGCTTTCTCCAACTTTATCTACAAACTGTAAGAAGAAAAACAGAAAATTAAAGAAAGCCAATAGCATTATAAAACATTATGTTAACATTTTAAATGTTGATTTAAAAACCCAGCTTTACAAGATTTGTGGAAATTTAAGGTATGACTGACAATGATTAATCCAGTACTACTCACCACTATCTTCTGACACATAAACGTGTATAAAAAATTTTTTTCTAAAAGTTGTTTTTGCATGACATGTTATACATATGAATTTAAGGGTGCAACATGAAAAATGCAACACAATGAATAAAAAAAATTATATAAAATGACGATAACACTGCTAGCTTAACAAAAAAAATAAAAAAATAAAAAACTGAAATGTCAGCCATTCATGCATTAATGAACCCAATAAGATATTTCAACTGACCATTACTGTGGATCTCTTCTGGGCCTATGTAGTCTTTGAACAAACAGATTTAACTCCATTAAGTTCAATAATTAACAACAGTTATTGACTAAAAATACTTTAAATGTGTATTCTGGACTTCAGACTGAAAGTGGCAATGCCATTAAAACAGATTTAATGATGCAAGCATAAATTTATAATTGTTGAATATAAATTTTAGCATTTTAGTGGTTATTTACTTTGGTTACTCCACCCCAAACATAATTTGGCTTTCTTCAGAATTCCAGATGGTGATGTAAATATCCAAACAAAGTACTGCATATAATTAGTGGAGATGTTAAAAGTTATATAACTCAAGTGGTTATAATACTATAAAATTCTAGCAATCATCTAACCATTTTTATTTCACTATTTACATTTTTACTTAACCATTTATTATAATGAAGTTAATGACAGGAAATAATCTATTGTATTGGGTGTCCATTTATGCAAATACTGCAGAATCCTTAAATTAAGGACACAAATAATTACAACTCTATAACTAACAAGTTTCAGTAAATTCAAAAGCCATTCTAAGTATAATAACAACACTGACTACTGTATGAGCTTGGAGATAAATGCAAATGAAATCAGGGTATACTCCTATAAGCCTAGGTTCCAACGTGTTTTATATTATCACAAATAGGTGACTGGCACATTGAATCTAAAAGTTGTTCTGAAAAAACTGATAGAGTCATTAGAATTTTAAGGTAAATTTAAGTGGAGAGAAAGCACAACTCTCTCTCTCCAAAAGTAACTTGAAATATCAGGCTGTCTTGGCTGTAAGGTTCTGAGTCTAAAATTAACCTGGGGATGGAAATGGGATTAGGCTTATAGTAGTACTTATTTTTCTATGGGTAAGCCATCCTTCAGCTCTTTGAGAATTCAGCAAATGCTATGGACCTTCTCTCTAGAAGCATTTACAAAAATCTGTATACAACTTTAGGAAGCTGATAGACTCTTGAACCTAACGAGAACTTTTGGTCTTTCTAATTTGCCTTTAAAGCCAGTTTATCCTAGTTGTTCAGGATAGACTTGGAACTATGAAATGGATCCAAAGGATATGTATACTTCTGATGTGGGTCAGAACTAAAGTCAAAAGGATTGTCCCAAACTCAGCTGAATTCCAGACTACCCAGATTCTTTTAGAACTTAAAGATTTTGTTTCCCTTTGAAACTTAAGGATGTAGGCTAAAACAGGTCATCTGCACTCGTCTTGAAATTGACCAAGTTCCCTGAGGTCAATGAAATACCATCCTTCATTCCTTTGTTCAGCAAAAATGTTTTGACTTTCCATTATATGCCAGGTATTATGCTGGTCCCTGAAGGGACAACAATGACTAAAATACAGTCTGTCTCTGCTGTCAAGGACTGTAGTTTCATGTGGAAGCCTTTTTTCTGACAATTAAAAACAGAAGTAAATGTTATGACTGGGATGTGCACAGGAATGCTATAGAAGCACAGCCCAAGCCAGCCACAGGGAGTCAGGAAAGCCTTTCCTAAGGAGGCAATATATAAGTTGGATTCTAACAGGCCTTCTGAGCCTCCACTAAGAGATGTTATAATCGTCAAGCTAGCAGTTTAGTACCAAACATTTGCTGGATGAATATTGAATGAAGGGAAGAGACTTCACTTGTCAATTTTTAAAATATTCTCTTTAACTTTTATTATCTGATTTGACTCTTTATTTTGTTAAGGTGGAAACCAAGGCACGCACTGGAAAATGAACTTGAAAATATTGTTCAAATTGTGGATAGATCTGGGAACAGAATCTTACTATCTGACTCCTAGTATAACTGTGTTTTATTTAACTGTCTTAATCCACTCCAGTTGGTGATACAGTCTGGGAAAGAAAGTATTTGCAAGAAATAATGGTTTCCTTTTTGTACTGTTGCTTCTAAAATTACAGCTTATATAAAACTGAATTGAAAAATGCCTTGAACTCTCAAAGAGAAAGGTAGCATAGCATATCAATCTGAGTAACACTAAAAAATAGAGAATATTAAAAATGGATACGATGAAACAAATTTCAAGTTTTATAAGTTTAGCAATGATTATTTTCTGGTATTCATGGTAACTATGATCTATGTGATGTAACCATTTATATCACAAAAAAACCCCTCATCAATTATTCAATCATATATAAATTACTCAAGTTTCTAGAAGTAAAAAGCATCAAAGAGTATGTATATTGACGGTTTAAAAAATATATTGCTAAAGGCATGATCACTTACTGATCTAATTCCAGGTAAATTTAAGAGAGATCCAAGGACTGGCACTCTTCTAATAAAGCCAACAACCACAGGAAAGAAGCCCCTGGGAGAGGGAAAAAAGAAAGTTCTTAAAATTTACACATTTTTCCATTATAAAAATCAATCGCTAACCAAGTAAAAAGAAAGGATCCCATTAAAATTTTGAACGTTTTAGACTTCAAACTCAGAATTATGAATAACTACAAACATAATTGAAAATTTTGTGATTCTTGGTAAAAATGTGAGAAGCATGTAGTAAGGCCTAGCTACGTCATATGCTCAGATTATGAGTTATCTCAGTTCAGCTGCTAAAGATTTCTTCAACTATGGCTAAGTTGCATGGGGTGAAACCGATCAAAAGAAAGGGATTGTCCAGACCATATTACTGAAAATAATAACAACTATGATTTACTAAATAAATACTAAGTGTCAACAACACTGAGAAACTGTCTGACAGAAGGTAATCCTCACAGTATGTCCTACTTTTTGGTAGAAATACAAGTCTACAGAAGTTACACAGCTTCTAACCATTTCAAAATTAATTGTGGATCAGTTAAGCCACCTCATTATAGGAAGATAAGGAAATAGTTTATTTAAAAATGCATAGAAAATAAACTTTTTCTGGGTCTTAAAATTAGGTACTGCAATATTGTAAAATATATATTTGGTTTTGGACCCCATTTTGTGGCATACGACTCAAAAAATCCTTAGACTCTCCATAAGGTGATGTCTTTTTGTATGCTAATGAGTTGACTAGAAGTTGGCAGCCTAGGTAGCTTGGGGATGGGGGCTGGTTACCAGAAAGACCAAGGCAGGATTAGAGGGTTGGGACTTTCAGCTCCACCCTCCACACTCCAAGGAGGCAAGATGGGCTGAAGGTGGGGCCAATCACCAACGGCCAATGATTTAATCAATTGTGTCTATGTAATGAAGCCTCCATAAAAACCCAAAAAGACAGATGGGGGAGGCCAGGGCAGGTGGATTGTTTGAGTTCAGGAGTTCAAGACCAGCATGAGCAAGAGTGAGACCTCATCTCTACTAAAAAAAAAAAAAAATAGAAAGAAATTATCTGGACAACTAAAAATATACAGAAAAAATTAGCCGGGCATGGTGGCGCATGCCTGTAGTCCCAGCTACTTGGGAAGCTGAGGCAGGAGGATTGCTTGAGCCCAGGAGTTTGAGGTTGCTGTGAGCTAGGCTGATGCCATGGCACTCTAGCCTGGGCAACAGAGTGAGACTCTGTCAAAAAAAAAAAAGAAAAAAAGACAGATGGGGGAGCTTCCAGCTAGCTGGATGTGTAGAGGTTCCTGGAGGGTGGCTCACCCTGGAAGGCATGGAAGCTCAACCTTCCCTCTTCCCCCACATCTTGTTCCATGCATCTCTTTATCTGTATCCTTTGTAATATCCTTTATAACAAACTGGTAAATGTAAGAAAGTGCTTCCTTGAGTTCTGTGAGCTGCTCTGGTAAATTAATTGAACCCAAGGAGGGTATCCTGGGAACCCCAACTTATAGCTGCTTGGTCAGAAACACCAGTAAAACAGCCTGGAGCTTGTGAATGACATCATGGGAGGGGCAGTCTTGTGGGACTGAGCCCTCAACCTGTGTGACCTAGTGCTATCTCCATGTAGATTGTATAAGAATTGAATTGGAGGACACCCAGCTGGTGTCTGCTGCAGAATTGATTGCTTGTTTTGTGAAGGAAAAACCCCCACTGATTTGGTCACAGAAGTCTACTGTATTGATTGTGGTGAGAGCAGAGGAAAAACTGTGTTTTTCTCCACACATAGGAATGAAAATACTAAAATGAATAGAATTTCTATTATGAATCTGCAGAAGTCAAAATATATGGACTAAAGGAAGAGTTAAATAGAAAGCAGGATTTTTTTAAATTACAGAAATAGTTCTTATGTTGAACTACCATCTTATGTTGATGGTATATGTACACATTTCAAAGACAATCACAATTATTGGTATTTTAAAAAATGTAACAGTATGTGATTTCAAATGCTATTATTTACAATTATAAACATCTAGAAAAACAACGCCAAAGACTCTTGGCACCATACCTTATACTAAGACCATCTCAGAACATAACAAAACCCAGTTTTTTATAAACTTCTCTAAACTGCGAACGAAGCCAATGTATTATTTCAACTTCATCAATGACGCTAAGACTCCCCATCTTTATTCATCTCACAGATCAGCTTTGGCTTTTAACCCTCATTGGTAAAATCTCTACATAACTGAGAAAGCCAATGATTCTCCTAGTCCTTAAATTGCTTGAGTTTTCTGATGCAAAACACACCTGCCATGATAAACTCCTCTTCCTTACTCTCTTCTCTCTTAGCCACTACGATCTTTACTCCTAGTTCCTCTCCTACACCATCCCCTAGTCTCTTCTTTCTCCACCCACTCTAAAATGTCAAGAGTGTTCCAAGATTCCAATCAAGCAGATCTCTATACTCTGTACTGTATCAACAGCCTCTTGACTGGCTTCCCTGCCTTCAGGTTTTCTCTTTAATACACACTTTATACTGATCAGACCAATCTTCCTAAAACACCTACCTGGTTATATCACTTCCGGTTTAAAAATCTTTGTGGCACCCCCTTCCTTGAATACTGCTCCCCATCCCAGATTTGATTACAGGATAAAATATGCTTTTCTTAACAAGCCATCAAAGGAAGTTTGCAACCCAGCCCCAAACTTCCTTTTCAGTCTCATCACCATTTCCTTCCATTTACCGTGTGTTACTGTTCTATGGGACTCTTCATTCTTTCCAGAATAAGCTGTATACTTTCATGACACTGTCTGTTCCTTCTGTCTAGTTAACAGTTCTTCCCTTCCTATTTGTAGGATAAATTCTTACCCACTCTTCAAGGCCCAGTTTATCAGTAAGCATTTCTTATCTTTCCCTGGATTTATTAATTCCTTCTATAATTACATTCCTCTAATATTTTGCATATACATCTATAATGGCATTATGAATATATCCTACTGATGTCTTTACAGTCTGTTTCCCATGTTAGAAATGAGAGATTCCATAAAGCAGATTTGACACTTAATTCATTTTATGTCTCCTATGGGTAATACAGGGCCTGGTAGGTATTAACATAAGATGAAGGGTATATATTTATGGAACAAATAATTTAGACCAACATTTTCTCATATGCGTACTATCATTTGTTTACTTGCTAACGGGCATTTGTAAATGTTAACTGATCAAAATTTCCCATAGTGTAATTGATACAGAATTTTCCAATATGTATATGCACTAAACAAATTGCCATCAATTGGCAGTAACTGTGAAGTATAAGGTTCTACACACTAAAATGCTGGATTGATTGATCACTGCTTAGTTGATGAAAATATCAAGCATAAAGATAATACCTTAAAATGCCAAGAAAATGAATTTTATTGCTTTGACAATACAAGACAGTTTATACTGTTACTTAGGCAAACATTTACATTTGATAAACACTTCTATAATTGATTGATCTAAAACTGTAATAAAAGATTCAACCTAAACAAAATTCCTTTTAAGGAAATGATCATCTTCTTCCTAACACTGATGCAAATATTTGGGTTTTCCATAAAAATTATCTGACACATTGGCTTACTGAAAGAGAAAATGATTGCCTTACCTGAACAAGAGAAAGAATCCATAAATTTCGAAGATCATGCCTATCAAAGGCCAGCCAATAAGGACTACAAATACACCACCCAGAAAAAATCCTGTAGCTTTCATTTTATGTTTTTGAAAGAAGAATCTGAATGTTCTTTCTAAACCAATTACAAAAGCCAAGCCAGCCACAAATAAAACCTAGAAGAGAAAGAAAATGCGACACAGAAAAAGCAGTTAAACACAGTGCATAAATTTGAAAAGTAAGGTCAAAGCTAAATATAATGAAAAGAAGAACATTTGTTTGGCTTTTAATGTGGGCAATTGGCCAGAGAGAACTGCAATGCATAACCAAGAAGAAGAACCAAGGAGTGGGTTAAGCATGTTAAAGTTGTAGTTGTATTCCACTCGTCTCATTCCTCTTCTATCTTGATTAAATGGAGAAAAAGAGAAACGAAAAAAGATTAGACGTTACCAAGGGGCATCTGCATTTGCAGTAGTTTTCCTAGTTTCAGCTGGATTAGGATGGCTTAGTCAAGCAGATGAGTTGGCAAGGCATAAAGAGGAAAGCTGCCCATAAATGTCACCCAGAGGTATTCCCTCCTGGTTCTGAAATATTCATTACAGGCTATAGGAGTTTCTATGGATGGGAGAAATACTGACATAGCTAAGTTGCTAGTAGAAGAAACAATGCAAAGCCAGGAAGAAGTTTTTACTTTTGTTAATTCCAGAATATCTGGTGGTAGCAGAAATAAAATTACAACCATGTGTTCAAATATACATATATTTTGAAAGTTTTCTGACTGTGGACAAGTAATGGTGATCTATTAGCAGCTTGCTTTTTCAACTGTGTTTCATTTCCAAATACTTGCCCTCCCCCATTTACTTTCTTTAGTGAAAAATATTTCACTTTATATTAAGTCTAATGGTTAAGCTTCATATCCTGGGACACCAATGCTGTTTATATTATTGTTTATTAAAACATCAATTTTGTATAATTTTGCCATCCTTTATCTTTTCCTATTTCCAGTGAAAAGTCTAATGGTATATATGGTTCAAAGATATTTAATCATTATTCAGTGACTTTATTGTCTTCTTAGAAGGGGTATTTTTAATTTCTAGAACTCTTACATAACCTCCACACATGGATAGCATAGTACACATTCCAAACAGAAAATACACACCCCATTCTAAGCAAGTCAGCCACTAAAATAGAGATACATATTTTTTAAAGGTTTTTAGAAATCTGTTTATGTTATACAGCTGAATCAAATGTGAAGTCTCAGATGTTTAAAGTCAAAATATTTTAACAAATTTCCCCAAACATGGGACTATTAAGTCATTTATTTTGAACTCCTATTTAGAGGTAGTCTTCATTAATCTGTTATAAATCACGTAACAAACACTTAACAGAGCAGTTATGGAATTAGAAAACCTCATTAAGTGTTTACCTTTTATCTAAACAGAAAGTTGACAGGTTTCATTCCTGATGGAAACAGAGGATGTAATAGAAATTACATGAGTAATAGTGAATTATTTTCCCCAAAATTAATAGCAGGTAATAACTCATTTGTAGTTAAAATTTCCTTATGAATTTAGTTAAAATATATATTCAAAAACTCACATTTCCAATAGCCAGTAGTGCTTTGTCAAAAAAGAGAATCATTCCAAAGAACAGGAAAAACACTCCAAATCCTGTTAATCCCATTCCAATTTCTGCAATATAAGTTATATGGTTAAGGGTAGAGAAAAATTAAAGTCACATTAACATCCCTATAAATTAAGGAAAAAAATATTCCCAGTTTTTCTTTTGGTTGGTATAAGAAATACGTACGCAACATTGCATGTTAACTTCATAATGACACTCATTAAGATCTATAACAAGTTTAATTAACATCAGCAAGTTACTTCAAAATTTAAAACATGAATGGAAATTTCTAACCCTCATATATGAGATAGCATTTCTCAGACATAGCCATAATAGAAAAAGTTAAATCAGTATTCTAAACCTTTGGTTATATATTTTTCCCCTCCCAAGAACCTCTCTGGCATCAGACTTAAATTTATAGGTTTCCTTTAATGATTTATCTCCTTTCATATTCTATGATTATTACTTATATGTACAATATCTGTAGTTCCTTTTTTCCCTTATTAAAATTAATTCCTTTTTTATTCCATTAGAAATGTTATGGTAGGTCAGCACAATACACTTCATTCAATTATATTCTATTTGTTACAATGGCAACAAGAAATATTTTGGGAAGCATGGTAGCAGTCTTCTCAAAAGTTAATTTTCAGAATTTAACTTTAATATCACTTTTAACTTCTTGATGGCTTGTTATAGATTTATCATCTAAAATTTATCTTAACTACGAATCCATTCACTTATTTAGTTGAGTCCTAAAATCACCTCTCCAAAGTTTCAAAGAATACTGTTTTACCTAATATTCTAGGCTTTCCCTTTTTCATTCGAAAACAAAGAATTGTTGATCAACTATTATAATAGATGTGAGGAAGTGTTCTAGGTAACGAACACACAGTGGTGGACAAAGTGCAAGCTTTAAAGTCTATATATAAAGTCTGCATATAAAATTAATAATTTTACTGACTTTACATTCTCTAGGTCTTATCTTTTTAGTGTGAAAGTCTTAACTAAGGTGACAGATGTACTCTTCTGTTAATGCTACAAAGCACAATCTACTAAATCACCTCTTTGATCATTTTAGTTTTGGTTTTAGGAAGTAGCTGCCAATACTTATTTTATTCAAAACCACTATCTGCATACGGATAATGAGTCAGAGCAGAAGCCATCATATTTTCGGAAACACAGTTTTAAATACACTATTAGTGATTTCTGATCTGTTACTTAACTTGTTTTGCCTCAGTTCCAGAAAGCTAAAACCTACTTAAGAAAAAAAATCTTAAGTCATATAAAATGTTCTGATCACTTGAAAATTTGTATCAACTTTAGCTTTTTCTACATCCCCTAGCACGTCAATTTCCTGGTGACTACTGTCTTCCATTCTAGCCACTTTTTGCTTGCAGAGATAGTCTGAAAGAATTCACATACCTGTCTATAAATACACCAGTTTAAGGGTATTCCACAGATACACTTTTTTTTTTTTTGAGACAGAGTCTCACTCTGTTGCCGGGGCTACAGTGCCGTGGCGTCAGCCTAGCTCACGGCAACCTCAAACTCCTGGGCAATCTTTCTGCCTCAGCCTCCCAAGTAGCTGGGACTACAGGCATGTGCCACCATGCCCAGCTAATTTTTTCTATATATTTTTAGTTGTCCAGATAATTTCTTTCTGTTTTTTTTAGTAGAGACAGGGTCTTGCTCTTGCTCAGGCTGGTCTTGAACTCCTGAGCTCAAACAATCCACCTGCCTTGGCCTCCCAGAGTGCTAGGATTACAGGCATGAGCCACCGCGCCCGGCCTACAAACACACTTCTTATGAAAATTTGAGGCTCATATTTTCATGCTTAAATGCTCTAAGAGATTTACCAAAGTAACTGTTTAGGTATCAGAAATAATTTCCTAGGGGAAAATATGGACAAAAGGGCAAGTAAAATTCGATGAAAAAACTATTTAGTAGTTAGGATATAATCATTTGCAGCTTTGTTAGTTGAATATGATTAATTTCTGCCTTTTCACAAATTATCTTAATAACTACATAAAAATTTTGAGATGTTTGTTCATTAGAAAGGAAATTATACAGAAATACATCTACTATGCACTGAGAATTTACCATGAATTAGGCCTCAGGAGGTACTTCACGTACCTTATATAACTTAATACTCCCAATATTACTGGAATGTAGATATAATTACATCATTTTAAGGATGGAGGAAATTCAAGTTTAGAGAGTTGACTTCAGTTGCCCAAAGTCATACTTCTAGTTAAGCATTTACACTTTGGTTTTGAATCCAAAGCCCGTATACTTAACCATTATGCTATATTTCTTCCCACAGAATTTTTTTTCAGGTTAAATATGTTTGCTTAAATGAAACCCAAGGGCTTTGGAGTATACTGAACTTACGGGGGAAGTGTCTTTTAGGCGATTCAAGTTTAATGTTAGTTATCTAACATAACTAGGTAGAAGCCAGAGGAGCTGTTAAAACTTGACTACAGTGAAAAAGGACGATGTCTGAGTATGGTTTACCATTTAATGAAGTGTTTATACAAATATCTTGTAATTCCTTTAACAACATTAGCAGGTAAAAAGTAGCAGTGGTCTCATGTTTCACATGGGTAACCGAGAACCCAGAGAGATTAAGTAACTTGCCCTTGATCATGGAATCAGCAAAAGTGTGTGTGTGGTCCTGGTGGTGGTGTGGAGTCAGAAGTCAGTCAAACTTCTCACTCCACAGTCAACGGACCTACAGCTACAACATGGCAACCAAAACATTCCTGCTACTTCATCTACTATAGTCCACCGGGGACAGTTACCTCTAACATCTTTGACAGACCTGGCACTGGCATGAAATTGGCAAGTATCCCCTAATCTATATGGGTCAAAAGACTCAAGCTGGCCTCATTGTACCCCCTTTTCTCATCTCCAGAATTCCCTTCTTCCCTATCCTTATGATTCAAAAGCCTTTGGCTATCAAAAGGCCTACATGGAACTGTCTTCTTCCCATCAGAATCATACCCCAAATAAATTTATCTTCCTTTTGCGTAGAATCAAACTTTCATTCTTTCTGTCCACAAGTTAAAAAAAGGAAATCTGATAAAAGCAATCTAATAAAATTAATCTGGGCCAGGCACGGTGGCTCACACCTGTAATCCTAGCACTCTCGGAGGCCGAGGCAGGTGGATTGTTTGAGCTCAGGAGTTCGAGACCAGCCTGAGCAAGAACGAGATCCTGTCTCTACTAAAAATAGAAAGAAATTATCTGGACAACTAAAAATATATATAGAAAAAATTAGCTGGGCATGGTGGTACATGCCTGTAGTCCCAGCTACTTGGGAGGCTGAGGCAGAAGGATCGCTTGAGCCCAGGAGTTTGAGGTTGCTGTGATCTAGGCTGACGCCATGGGACTGTAGCCTGGGTGAACAAAACAAAACAAAACAAACAAACAAGCAAAAACTAATCTGGCTAACATAAAAAGCGTATTATGGAAATTTTATAGGGAAAGACATGCATAATCCAATGGCAAACACTGTTAGCATTTTGGTATCTTATTCACAATTTTTTTTAAAGCAGCATTGTCTTTTATTTTTCCTTTAAAAAACAGAAATGATGCAAAAAAGAATTCAGTTTAGTATCAACTGCATTGAATAACTCAATTGAATATCACAGTATTTTAGGCAATGTGATGAAATGAAGATTTAGAGGCAGCACGGGAACTGCCTCTCCTCCATCCCTCTGAATAAATCTTGCTTTTTTTTTGGTTTGTTCCTGTGGGGTGGGGAGAGTGCTATTACAGAATCCCTTAAAACAATCATTAATTGCCATTTAGACTACTCTGATCAGTGCTTGGTCACCTTCTCCTAGAATCAAAATCCCAGAATAATCCTGGTAAATAACTTGAATGATGGCCAATCTCTGCAGTTAAACACACACAGATACACACACACATGTACACACACCTTGAAATCCAAAAAACCTTTGGATCACTAATCATTTTATGTTCCAATCTACTGCCTCACCTAAAACATCTGGCAAGTGAACAGCAAAGTGTGAAATTTTATCTTCCTCACCACTTTAGTGAAGTGAGAACACTTCCTATTTTGCTCATAGTCCAACACCACCCTCTTGTTCTGGTTTTTGGAAGGATGTAAATTAGGCACTCATCACTATAATAAGTCTTCAATAGAAAAAAATCTCTATACAAAGGATAATTTTTTTTATATATTTAATATCACAGACTCAGATCATTCCAAGATCTCAAATAAAGTTTACATCAAGTCTTCTTAGACGCTAGTAGGGTATAGTGACAAGAACAAAGGTTTTTGAGTCAGCAGACCTGGGATCCAAGTTTTGTTTCTGTCACTTTTCTTATGACCATGCACTGAATTTCTTTTGTGCCTCATTTAATTTATAAAAGTGCTATGTTCCTCTCTACCTTACAGGACTCTTATAAGAACATGCATAATGACTTATGTAAAAGAATATGGTCAAGTGAAAGAAATATCTTTACATAATTGCTAGTAATTATTATTCCAGTAGATCTCCTCCCCCTCCAAAAAGATTACACTTATATTTTACTTCTTCTGATCAGAACAGGTGAGGCCAATGGACCAAAATGGGCAATCTTCCTGGGTCAGAGCAGGTGGCCCAAGGTGCAGACTCTGTGCAATCTCAGGAGGGAAGACAGCCTGATTGGGTGGCAGTATGTGTAGGAGACCATAGAAGCTCTGTGAAGTTCATGTCTGCCACAACTTGAATCTAAACACTAAGATTCCACTTTAAAATAGGGTATTTAACATTAAGTTCTACTCTCACTCAATCCATTGTTTAATTCTTCAAATCTTGAAAATTTGAGTCAGTGAACTGGAGTAAGAAATGAAAGGCATGGCAGATAAGGCAAAGTGAGACAAAAAGAGGCTATCACCATCATCAAAAAATAAGAAAGCACAGAGCTTGGGCAGATATGTAAATTAAAAAACTATTAAGATTGACAAGAAGTGGCAGAAAAGTGGAAATGCTATATCCAAAGAAAAGGAAACAGATAGCAATGCTAACCTTAAGAGATGAGATAGGCCTGAAGAACTCGGTGGCAGGCAGAAAGGGATGCTAAAATAATAAAACATGCCACAAAGCACAACATACAATACTAACGAAAGAAATCCTTTAACTGAACACAATGTGGCTTTTTACTACTGTTGAAAAGTACTACTGTACTTTTACTACTTTAGCGGGTAGATAAGTGAAGTCGTTTCAAGGGATTTTTAAAAGGTTGCTTTCGGTGGTGGCAAAACGCGAATATTCAAAATATTGTATTTAAGTGTAAGCACGTTTCCAAAAGGAGCGTACAGTAGGTGACATTTAAAATACCGCCCACCAAACAACCAAACAGCCATTGACTTGTAGAAGACCCCAAGTATGTCGCGTGCAGAAATGACCCCGAGAGGGGGCCACGAGCACCGCACAAACTTTCTCTTGTAGCAGAACCCCGGAACAGAGCGCCCATCTCACCGTGGGCGAGGAGAGCAGCGCGACCCTGGCACGAAACAGAGGCTCAGCCAAAGCTCCCCCTCCCCGACTCGGGCGTCCCACCCAGCCGCACGGACTCTCCTCCCAGGCCAGTCCGCCACCGCAAGTCCAGCCTCGGTCCCCTGAAGGCAGCCCTCCGGGTCCCAGCAGTCCTAGCTCAGTCTCGCAGGCCGCCGCCCCCAACGCGGAGCTTCATTCATTGACCCCGGCAGAGGGACAGGCGGGAGAGACCCAGCCCAAGCGAGGCGTGTGCGGGACTCGAGGAGGGGGCCCCGGGGCAGCTGCTTACTCTGGGTGTCCGTTAAGGAGATCATGGCTGCAGTGGGGAGGGCAGTGATGGCAGCACCTCAGAACGCCCAGGGTGGGAAGCTGAGCCGGGAGAAAAGAGACTGGGTACAGCCCAGGTAAGAGCCGCCACGTCTTCCGGAAACACGCAGCCGCCCCACCCCCGCTTCAAGACCTCTTTCTATTGGCTAAACCCACTTCCAATCTCAACCAATAACCCGTGGTTTTGTTCGATGACGCGCAAGGAGGCCACACCCCTTGACCAATTAGAGAAGGTTATTATTTGCCATTGGTTGAGCGGACCGACCCGGAAGGGTGGATGCTCCCAGCTGGGTGGCGGGAAGGTTTTGTTGGAGAGCGGCGGACGGAGGTGCGTAGCGGTGCGGAGGCCGGGTGCTTTGGGGTTGGAGACCCGCGAGCTGGAGCGGGCTGTTTTCACCCGGTGGGGAGAGGTGCTAGGATAACTCCCGTTACACCGTTGAAGGGCCAAGGGTATGCGCCCCTTCTCTGACCTTTCGCTTTTCTGCCTGAGGGCGAGGCCGTCCGTCGTGGATCACTTCCTTCCACCGACGCTTTGGCTGGGAAGAAACCAGGGCGTTAATCACTGCTTTGCTGTGTTGAAGCTCGAGCTTTTAGGGGCATGCTCCTCTGCCGCCCCGTCTCTTTTGTTCTCTCCTTTTCTATGCAAGAAGCTTGACCACCAAAGCCTGTTTATTAGCAGGCACCATTTATTGAGAGATACCACTGGGGATACTTCTTCCATCCCTCGCTTCACAGTAGCGTAATGGAGGGTATTATTAAGTTATTGTTGCCCCTAAATGCAGGTGGCAGGGAGAGGAGTGAAGTGTGTCTGATTTAGCCTGTGTTACCACAGGCACAGTGGCATTTCCTCCAACATCAATGACTGGCTGTCACCCTGTGAATTTTTTCCTGTGGATGCTTAGCTTATGCTTCTGAGTGACAGATCTACAATGGCTCAATTTCTTAATACATTTTATGTTGAAATATCTTTTGCTGTTAAATTACATCAGAGAGGGAAGGAGCAGCCTTTTAACGGTGTAATCAAAGGAGTCATTTAAAATAGTGAGGGAAAATTTGATATAGATTATATTCTTTCGTAAGGTAGATGACTGCTACTTTCAGTCTCAGCAAACCTGAGCCTGTAGTATATGTAAGGAACGTTGCCAGGCTGTATGGATACAAATGTTAAGAGACTCAACTTCTGCCCTGCTGGAGGACCTTACAGTCGTGGAAGGAATATTATTACATATTTCCACCACTTGGTCAACAGATGTTTATGTAGATAAGGAATTAGAAGCCCTTGGTTTACTCCCCTACTTAACCATATTTTCATAGTATAGCTATTCCACACTCTTTAACAAGGCAAAAAAGACTCAGGCTATCTTTCCAGCCTGGTGGTGGCTTCAGAATTCTATGTAAGGAGGGCATAATCAGCAGTCCAAGTAAGGTAGGGTGGTGCTGAAGCTATCTTTGGAGAGCATTCTAACTTGGTTTTAGAAAATGTTGTTTATCCATTTTAGAGAGTTGGAGGAGGTGTTTACAGGATTATGGAGAATTTAAAGTTCCTACTCTCAAGCCTCATTTTCCACTTGCCCATATGCATGTTTAAGTTTTAGTCATGCATGGGTACTTAGAGTTCCTTAATAGGAACTGTGTTTTCCCTGCCCCCCCATCTCTAACATTTCGATGTTCTCTCCTTCGGAAATCTAACCCTTCTATAGAATTCCAGTCTCTTTTAAGATTGAGTTTAAATTGTAATTATTTGAAGCAAGTGCTCAATAAAATGTTAGATGCTTAATTTGATGGTTTATTATATGTTGATGTATTTTGCTTAATCTGGGACATTTAAACCTATCCAAGTTGTTATTTATAAGATTGGTTCTATCAGTCCAGTTTTATAGGTTAGGGAAAGAGGCTTATAGGAACAGAGTGTGTAACTTTGCTAACTTAACAATTTAGTCATCTAGTCATTTAGTGCTAGAACTGTTTAATCTTTGCTCTTTTTTGCTACATCACTTTGTATCTGTTGGATGTTTGCTAAGTGTTATTGATATTGTAGCTGTCATGTATATGTTTATGTGACTTTGGACACTCCTCTGAAATCTACAGTTTTCCATAAAAGTTAGTGTGGAAAGAACCATGTAGTCCTTATTCGAAAGGTCACTACAATATATAATTTACTTTCTAGCATTTTTCATGCTTAGTAGTAACAGGTTATCACTGATTGAACATTATCAATAGTTGTGTTTAAAAAAATTGTTACCATGGTTGTTTTTTTATTTTTAGAAAGAAATTTGGATCTTCAATTCAACTTTAGAATGGCATCTGTTTCAGGTTAGTGGAAATGATTACATTTTGTTGTTCATTCTGTTCTATTTCTAATTGTATGATCTTTGAAAAAAGTGTTTGTTTTAAAAATTCTTATTATAGAAATTATTTTTTTCAGTTTTTTTTTCTTTTTTTTCTTAGTAACCAAAGTACATTCTATCAGCTTTTTATATTGTGGTAAAATATACATAACAAAATTTGCCATGTTAACTATTATTAAGTGAACAATTTATTGGCATTAAATACATTCACACTATTGTGTAACCATCACCACATATCCAGAACTTTTTCATCTATCCAAACTAAAATTCCGTACCCATTAATTCATAACTCTCCATTACTTGCTTTCTCCCAACCCCTGATAGCTGTTATTCTACTTTCTGTCTCTATGAATTTGACTATTTTAGATTCTTCATATAAGTAGAATGAAACAATATTTGCCTTTTTGTGTCTGGCTTATTTCATGTAGCCTAATGTCTTCAAGGTTCATCCATTTTCTAACATGTGTCAGAACTTCAATCCTTTTTTAGGCTAATAATATTCCATTGCAAGTCTATACCACATTTTGTTTGTCCATTTGTCTGTTGATGAATATTTGGGTTTTTCCACCTTTTGGCTGTTATGAATAATGCTGCTGTGATCATTTGTGTACAAATGTCTGTTTGAGTCCCCACTTTCAGTTCTTTCGGGTATATATTTAGCAGTGGAATTGGTGGATTATATGGTAATTCTATGTTCAATTTTTTTTAGGAATTGCCAAACTTTTCCATGGCGGCTGCACCATTTTACATTCCTACCAACAATACACAAGATTTTTAAAGAATGATATGGATCATTTTTGGATTACATATGTTATTTTACTTAATAAGACTTTATCAGTGGGATATAATTTAAAAATAACTGAATAATTTGATTTTTTATTACATATTGATGTCTTTTGCATAATCTGGGACACATAATGAAATAGATACATTTTATTTAAGAAAAGATGCTTACTTTGAATAACTGCCTTCAAAATGTTGTGCCTTTTTCAAATATACCCACCTTTTCTGTTGTTCTACTCACTTGTTGAACTATATTTAAAATGCCTCTTTGAATTTGCCTTTGGGTTATTGCTTTGGATTTGGTGGCTTCTATGGTGGCAAATCACTTTCATTGTTAATTTCAGTTTGGGATATTGCTGGACAATGTGCTGTTTCTGAAGAATGGTGGCTCCCATACGTCATCTGTGAGCTTAGGAACATGAGTGCAATCCCCACTCAATTCAATACACTCTTGAGATAAAACAGAGGTGGTAAGCCCTGGGCACTTGCAGCCCCTCTCCATTATGGACTGGTGAAATCATTCACTTGACTTTTTAATCTCACCTCCTATAGTCTTGTGTTATACAGAGCAGCGTTAGAGATGGAATAATTTTGAACAAAAATGTTAAAACACTCTGATTGATTACAATGAGCTGTATTTTCTCATATTCTTAGACCATCAGGATTTTGTGTAAGACATGATGATTTTGACTGTGTAGCATGGTACACAGACATTAACTTCTGTATCAGGTAGAATTTGATCAGAGAAGCAGAAGCACTATGACTGATACAAGGGGTTTACTATAGGAAGTAAACCTTATGTGGTGATGGGAGTGGTTAAGCTCTCTCTCTGTGTATGTTGTCTGTGTGTCTGACACTGGGCCTGAAGTCGGCAGAGCCAGCAGGTGGGAAGAGAAGGATGTGAATGAGGTAGGGCACTCGAAGACAAACTGCTCCCTGTGAAGAGGAACTTCTGTTTCTCACCAGAACCTGTATTAGCCTCTCATTGCCTTGAAGCCTCGAATTTTGATGATGCAGGAGACCTGTCAGAAAGCTGGTGTGCTTCACCGTGGAGTTGCGTACAGTTTGGCTGAGGGTTCAGAGTAGCTGAAGGACAGCTGGTCACAGAGGAGCTGCATGCCATGCTGTTTCCCCAGAGTTATCTGGCAGCAGCTGGAGTTGTAAGTCCAGGTGCTGCCACATGCCAATGAGGTCACCAGCTCTGACCTTATACTGACCCTCTTAAATATGGAAAATATGGCTACTGCTTCATTTCTACTGTTTAAATCTTTGGCAAAGTTCCCTTGGGCACCTAACCTAGAGCTATGCAGGGAAGGGAATTCTAGGAACTGTAGTTCTAGTCTAGCTATCACAGTATAGAACCACCAGACTCCAACCCTTGTCTTGTTGGCACCCGTGTACTCCTTTTTTAGTCACATTTAGCTTCCAAATAAAGATAATTAGCAAAATCATGCTTCTGTCTAACACGATGTAACTATTCCTCATATAACCAAGTACAGACTGACCCTCTCCCTAAAAAAGAGGGTACAAATTCTCTTTATTCATCTTTGGGTGATACTCATTCCTCTTCATGCTGCATCACGTCCTTTTTCATAATTCTGCAACATAGGCGAGGGACCAAACAAAAACAAAAACCCAAACTTGTTTTATATAGAAATGCCAAAATAAGGAAGAAAGGGTTATAGCTGTTACAGTTTTTGTTTCTCAGCTGGTCATGTGATCATAGCTGATACTTTGTAGCTACCTTCTTCAACTATCTATTCCATATCCCTTTGCTCTCAGTTGTCATAGGTCTTTGCCTGGTGGGGACTTGCCTTAGCAGTTTGTATGTGTTTGGTTGTTGTAGTTTCCCGTTAACTTTAATCACAGGGCATGGGAATATGGAGAGGCATGTTAGAGGATCCTTTACATTTCAGACATACTCCTCCTAATCTCTGTAGTGTAGTAGCAATCCAATTTCCCCTTAGTAGTCAGGATCACTCACCCCAGCCAGGACAGTGACCCTCTTCTTTGCCTATTTATTTACTGGCATGAGGAACCCAAAATGGCCAAGTGGCAGTCAACTTCCAGTTTCATGGAACCATTGCTTTCTCCCCTGGTGAAAGCATTTCTTTCTTGGTAACTAAGACCTTTAGACCAGCAGAGTCCAATGTTTCAGGGATGGGAAGCAAGAACTTCACTAGTGCATCACTAGGGTAATAGTAAGGGGAGTCACTCCCATTTCCACCCCTGATTCCTGTAAATCGTGGCCATGGGAGAAACAGCACTATTCCCTGATGTGTAGCAAACCGTATCCTGGAGGGCACTACCCTAGCTTTTAAGGGGTTGCCGCTCAGCTGGCACCATAATTGAGTCTTCAAAATGCCATTCCATTGTTCTCTCCGGCCAGCTGCTTTGTGGTGTTAGGAACATAGTTAGATCAGCTCATTTCTTGAGCATGAGCCTTCTGTTGTACTTTGTCTGCTATAAATGAGTTCTTTGGTTAGAAGCAATTTGGTGGGGAATACGATGACTATCTATAGGCATTCTGTAAATTCATGGATGGTGGATTTGGCAGAAATATTGCAGGCAGGGAAGGCAAGTCCATATCCAGAGTAAGTATCTATATCAGTGAGGACAAAGTGCTGCCTCTTTCATCATAGAAGGTTCCAATGTAATCAGTTTGCCATCAAGCATCTGGCTGTCCCCCCAGAGAATGGTGCCACAGTGGGGACTCGGTTGGTGTGAGCTGTTTGCAAGTTGGCCAGTCAGCTGTGTTTGTAGCCAGATTGGTCTTAGTAAGGGGCAGTCCATGTTGCTGCAACATAGGCACTTTGTTCTTGATCTCATTGTGCAAGGACCGATGTGGCTAGGAATGAGGCTGCCTGATGTCCAGGTCATCTTGTCTACCTGATTAATTAAGATTTTCCTTTGTGGAGGTTGCTTTTAGTGAGAATTCACATGGGATACAAATATCTTCACACTCTGCCCATTCAGAGAGGTATGTATCTATTCTATGTTAATCTATTCTATGTTATATCTGTATCTTCCTCAGATCTCATTGCTACCAATTTTCCGATTTTCTTAATTCCAAGTTCCTCCTAATCCATTAGCCATTACCTATGAATTAGTGTGGATCTGTACCTCTGGCAAAATGAATAACCATGTGTACTGCTTACGGCTGACTGGGAAAATTTTTCATGCCCAATGTTCTTAAGGGCCACTCTGGAGTGATACTGTTGTGCTTTAGTTGTTCACTTTTAGGTAGTACCAATATATCATGCAGACTCTTCTGTAAATTAGGCCTGCATTTTTTTTTAAATTTTAAATTTATTCTTTTTTTTTGTTTTTTTAATTAAATTATTTCTTTTCTTTTTTTTTTTCTCCTGCAACAGATGCTTTAGAAAGACCTGCATTTTTTCTTTCTCAGTAATAGGGACTTTCCCGTGAGGTCATAGGTACAGGTTGAGGAGGAGGAGGGGGAAGGGAAGAGCATGGTGCGTGAGTGTTTGGACCACTTGTTCATGCTTTTGCTTAGAATCTGCTTGAGCTCACTTTTGCATATACGGCCTCTGTTGTGATGATGGAAGTCTGCCTTATGAATTGAAGGGTCAGAGGATGCCTGGTTGATGATAGGCAGCACAGGTCACGTAGTAACTTAGTCTCTTATAAGACCCAGGAGCAAGCCAGAAGTTGTTTCCAAAAAAAAAAAAAAAAAATGATAATAGTTACCTGTAGAGAATCTGTAGAGCATGGCATAGCTTTGCTCCAAAATCTTAATGGTCTGTGTTGTGACTCATCTGTAGGCCAAAGGTGGCATATAGCATCCCTATTCATCACAGACTTAAAGCACCAGCAAATCTGTTGGGTCATATGGCTCAATGGTAAGAGCAGAGATTAAATGATGGTATTCCCTCTTGTTCAGGGCCCTACTCAAAATGGGCAGGTTTTTGAGTTCCTTGGTAAATGAGATATATGTTGCCTCCCAAACCCAAATGATCCCACTAGACTTTGTGCCCCTCACTTAGTAATAGGAGAGCCAGATGTAGAAACTTGCCCTGCAACTTAGAAGGGATATCTCAACATGCTCCACAACCTTTGACTCCTAGACGTTCCACCAAGGTGCCAGACCTCTGAATTTTTGTGGGATTTATTTTCTATCCTCTGGCATGTATCTGTTTTAGCAGTTTGTCTAGAGTAGCTGCTACTGCTCCTTCTTGTTCAGCAGGTCAGATAAGTGTGATGTCATGAACCAGTGTGATGTCTGGTGGAATGAAGAGGCAGTCAAGGTCCCTGCAGATTACATTAGGTCTAGAGAGTTGATAAAGCTCTGAGATAGGATAGTGAAGTTATATTTTTGGCCCTGCAAATTGCTTTCGATGGTTTTTACTGACAGGTATACAGATATAGAGAATAGAACATTGAACAGATCAATAGCCATATGCCAGGTGCCAGGGGATGTGTTTGTTGTGTTCCATCCATGAAATCACATCTTGAACAGCAGCTGCTGTTGGAGCCACAATCTTATTAATTTTACCATAATCCGTTCTTAATCTCCAGAATCCATTGTCTTCTGTGTAGGCCACATAGGTCAATTAGGTAGGGATGTGGTAGGAGTCATTACCCCTGCATCTTTCAAGCCCTTATTGTAGCCAGTAATCTCTCCTGGCTACAGTCCCTCCAGGAATGCAGTAATGCTTTTGGTTTACTGTATTGGTAGGTAAAGGCAGTTTTGCTGGCTTCCTCTTGACCTTCCCTACCATAATAGTCCTTACTTATGGGCCAGGAGACCAATATGTGGTTTCTGCCACTTGCTAAATACATCTGTTCTAATCATACACTCCAGACTGGGGAAATAACCACATAGTGGGTTAGAGGACCCACTGAGCCAACTGTATGTAGGACCCAAACCAAAACTTCATTAATTACCTGACTTCAGTTTATACTCTGACTGATGGATCACCATGGAATTTTGGTTCTCTAAGAATTAGCATCAGTTCAGAGCTAATGTCCAGTAATTTCCAATGCACAGTTACCCTGTTAAATTTCTCTGGAGCAGACTAGTGGGAAGGTTTACTACATATGTTTTTAGTTGTGTAGTAGAGTCCTTCCTCAAGGGGTTTGACCTCTACTTTATTCAGGAGATTTTGGTTTTATAAATTGGCTCAATTCTGGAAATTGGTTGAAGGACTGTGACTCGGTTGTGGTGATTCAAGTCATACTTAATATTTACAAATCAGGTAATCATACGTAAATCAAGTAATCTGTTTCCATGTTGGGGACATCATGGTCAACTAGCCAATTGCCAAATTGGCAACCACATCCACTTTGTCATAGGTCATAAACTGAATTGCCACCATTTAGCCCCCATACCTTGGAATCCATCATTCTCATTGAATTCTAGTCCAGTCTAGTCTAGTCAAATTCTAGTCTAGTTTGAAGGCGGTATTTCCCACTGTCATTCCTTGCTACCAGGAAGAGTCACCCCAGAGCTCTTCAAGGATGTGAGGACCCCCCTCATGACTATATTTCTCAGTCTTTGTGAAGGGCGTATCCTCCTGGAGGACAGCAAGGGAGTGGATGATCAATCCACCTGATGTTCCACTCTAGCACTCCCATCTTCCTAAGCCTCTGGATGCCTTCCTTTAGAGTATACCCAGGGAGTTCTAGCACTTCACCTTCATTGGAATCTACACCTGTGTCATTCCATCCCAATTTTCTGACATGCATCTTTGAGCCCAGTTTCAGTCAACCAATCAAGCAAATTCTTAGAGCAATTCCTGGCTGCTATGTCTAGTACATTAAATCCAGAATTTCTTAGTGAGCTGATATCAACAAATCTAGCTTAATTCAATATATTCTATCTACCCTGATTCAGTACCCTTAGGATCTATTCCCACATATATTCCCTAGGTTTCTATTTATATATATTGGCAGATGCAACTCTTTTGATATATGTCATGTCTTCTCACAGGTCACGCTTTTGTACTTCATTCTCTAGGGCTTCCTGGACCTGGAAGCACTGAAAGGGTCATAGGGGCAGATTCTTAGAATTAGCAATCCCTAAGAGACAACAAGGACCCTTATAGGTATTTCAGGCGGGAGGAGATTGTCTCAGAGAGGGGACACAGGATAAAATATTCTTGGCAGTATTTTGTGGTTCAAGGCTCCTTGCTCCATTGGAATCTATTCTTATGTTCCCATCCTAATTTCAGAGTTTCACTCCTTCCCTATCAGTGCTCTATCTTTAGCATTAGAATCCTTGCAAGGTTGAGAATTCAGCTTGCACTGTAATTCAGCCACCTGCGGTATTCATACTTAGGCCTGGTTTTCAGAAATATTGGACTTGTAGCTACAGGAGATAAGGTTCTTTTAGAATAATCCTAGAAAGTTTGAGGTCCCTTAATGCAGATCCTGCATTTCTCCCTGCCAAGTTTTCTGCACACTTAGAAGCCATTATTCTCATCATTCTCACTCAAATGTTTTGTAACAGCAAACTTTTGGTCACCCAACAGCCTTGCTTTCTCTAGTTACTTATTTACTGTGTCTGTGAGTTATAATTTGAATAACTTTTTAAAATTGCACTGCATGCCATGGAATAACTATGTCCCCTTTACCTGTGGAAGCAGGGTTATTAATGCCTTTGAATTTAATCAGATCAGAGAACCAATGCCAAGTGGCCTAGCAATTCAGAAAACCCATTAAATTTCTGTTCCTCTGGATCAAAATTCTGTATTGGTTAGGGTTAAGCCAGATAAGCAGAACCATTATGAGTACAAAAAGAGATTTATTATAGGGATTAGTTAGACCTTATGTGATCATGAGAGCTGCGTAAGCAGCTGTCCCTGAGTCAGCCTCTGATCCTGAAGTCAACAGTGCCAGTAGGACGGAAGGAAGATGGGTGTGAAGTATGGGAAGGTAAGGATGAGCTGGGGACCTGCGAGGACAAGCTGGAACTCACAAGGACAAAGTGGAGCCCATGTGTCTCTCACCTAGACTTGTGTCAGTGTGTTATCACCCCAGGGCTCTGACTTCCAGGATGCTGGTGCCCTGCCGAAGAGCTGGTGCACTTGTCACAGAAAGTTGCTCACAAACCTGACCAAGGAAGAAGCTGTGGGCCAAGTTGCTGCCCCAGGAAGTTTAGCAGGAGCTGGAGGAACTGGCTTCTGCCCCATACCAACAAAGTGAGCTAGCAGATCCCTGATGATGTGAGTGACCTGCAGAAGCACTTGACCTTACACCAACAATTTCAATGCTGCTGTTTTATTTCCACCTTTCAAAGCTCATGCAGAGTTCACTTGTGGGCAAACCTAACCCAGAATCATGCAAGGAAGGGAATTCTGGCAGTTGGTACAATAAAAAGCCACCACAACATCCCATTTTAAGTCATAACCAGATTTCACCTCATGAGGAGGCATTAAGCCTATCCACAGATATATTAGAAATACCAAGGACGTATTTAAAATTTTTCTAGCTTCCACTGATGCGGTGTCAAAAAGAATCTCACTTGGATAATACTTGGATTGAATACAGTTATACACTGAGGCTTATTTACAAATTAGTTACAATAGAGTTGTAATGCCAATTCTAATAGTATACTTGATTTCGCTTTTTACTTACATCATCTTGTTTATAATTACCAATTCCTTATTGTCATCATGTGAGCCCAAATATGAATGTTTCATGAAGTAATGTCTAAGTGATTAGGGGATTAGCTCCCTTTTACTTCAAAGCCTGCTCACTTTACTTAAATGATTTAAGAGATTGTTGGGCAACTTCTCTACAACATAGGAAAAATGATAACTATCATTTATTAAATGTGTACCAGGTACGGTGTCAAGAACTTTCAGTATGTTATCTCACTAATTCCTTGTAATAATACTTTGAAGGTTAGGCATTATCTCCATTTTACAGATGGGGAAGTTGAGGTGCAGGTAAGTATCTTGCCTGAGATCACTCAGCAGGTAAGAGGAGGACCTAAGATTTAACCCAGGTCTGTGTGACTCCAAAACATAGCCAAAACAGTTCTTAGCCACTCTGCTATACTACTTTGTCTGTAATTTAGATGGTGAGAAACATCCAAAAATCAATCAAGAAACCTAAAATTGTAATTAACTCTGGTTATTATATCTCCCTCCACACCCCATAGCTCTAACTGAGGAACTGGATTCTATAAACAATGAGCTACATGCAGTAGACATTCAAATTCAAGAACTTCAGGAAAGGCAACAAGAGCTTATTCAGAAAAGAATAGTCCTGACAAAGAAAATACAGCAGTGTTTGGAGGGTTCTGATGCTGGGACAAGCAACGATTGTGATTCTTCACCTGCTGCTTGGAATAAAGAAGGTTTGCTCTTTTTTTTTTTTTCTTTGCTAGTTTTGTTTCTTCTTGTTTTTTTAAAACTAGAATTCAACTATTCTACATAGGCTAGTGCTTTCTCCAGTGGGCTCGGAGGTGAAACTGGCCACTCCTTCACTGGAATGGGAAACTTGGCAGGAATGGCAGACCATTCCTTCCTCACATTCTGTATGGAGTCTTTTTAAATTATGCTTTTATTATTCAAAAGCTTTATTTTTTCCCAATATGGTTCTAGCAACATTGCTCAATGCTTGAGAAATAAGATATCTACTTTAACTAAGTTTTCTAAGTTTCAACAGAGAAAAAAAAGAAGGAAAGAAAAGTATTATTCAAACTTCTAGCCAAAATCTAGTTCATTTTCCTGCCCTAGTGAACAAACCTTTCATGATTCAGATCTTGCCAAGCATCATGTTTATCATTAATTATAATAGAAGGAATTATAGTGTTTTTGTGGACATTGTTTTCCAGTGATTCACTTTTAAACAAGATATTTACACCAAAAATTCCAGATTTTAACTTTGTTCATGATATTTGAGTTTTTTATACTGTGAATTCCCTGATCAACATTCAAGCTGTTTTTCAAATACCTTTATTAAACACCTTCCTCTTCTGTGTGAGTTAATTCTTTACTGGCAAATGTTGACATTTTTTTCTGATGTACTATTTCTTACAATATATCATTTGTTTTTGCTTTGTTTAGCTTAGCGAGTTAAACTAATCTCACAATTATTATGAGAGTTCAATGATCTGTAAGTATTGAGCCCAGGAGTTTGAGGTTGCTGTGAGCTAGGCTGATGGCACGGCACTCTAGCCTGGGCAACACAGTGAGACTCTCTCAACAACAACAACAAAAAAAAATCTTAAAGTCTTATACATGTTTGTCTGATTCTTGTCTATTATAAAAGCAGCTATTCAAGTTGTGTCTCATTTATAATCCTAATAGTTCTGGTATTTTTAGCTTATTTTTCTCTTTCTAGATTTTCCATGGTCTGGTAAAGTGAAAACCGTTCTGCAAAATGTCTTTAAACTGCAGAGGTTCAGACTGCTTCAGCTTGAAACTATTAATGCCACAATGGCAGGAAAGGAGGTGTTTCTCATAATGCCTACAGGCGGTGGAAAGAGCTTATGCTACCAGTTACCAGCTTTGTGTTCAGATGGTATGTATTAACAAAGATTAATTTAAGTTGCAGAAGTGATTTCTCATAGTATATTTTTAATTCTTTTAAAAATGATATCTAACCACACATATATAAAAATCAGGTGTATTTTTGTTTTATTTATTCTTCTTTAATAAGCATTTAAGGTTTCACTTAGAGGGGGAATTTTAAAGACTTCTGAGAGTAATCCTTTTATCTGGTTCCTGAAACAATTAAAAAACATATTGTAGTGAACATTCAAAACTCTCTCATCTAGCTTTTTGAAAGTATACACTAAATTTTCATTAACTATATTCACCCTACAGTGCTACAGAACACTAGAACTAAAAATAAAAGGGGGAACCCCCCCAAAAAAATGATGTAGGAGAAAAAGCGCTAGAAAAGGAATCAGTAGACTTGAATCCCAGTCCCAGATCTTTATTAAGTGTCTGCCATGATGCTAGGACTGGGAGATACAGTAGTGAGCAAAGTGGGCATGGTCCTAGTTTTCACAGACTTCATGGTATAGAATAGTGATTTCTTAAACTTTAATGTACACAGAAGTCACCCTGGGATCAGATTAACGTGCAGATTCTGATTTAATGTGAGACCCAAAATCTTGCATTTCTAGCAAGCTCCCCCTGGTGGTACTGATGCTGCTGCTTGGAGAGTAGCAAGGACAGAGCAGGGGTCAGCAAACTTTTCCTTTTCTTTTTTTCTTTTTTTTGAGACAGGGTCTCACTCAGTTGGCTGGGCTAGAGTACAGTGGCATCATCACAGCTCACTGCAACCTCAAACTCCTGGGCTCAAGTGATCCTCCTGCCTCAGCCTCATGAGTAGCTGGGACTACAGGCGTGTGCCAACATGCCTAGTTAATTTTTCTATTTTTTGTAGAGACGGGGTCTCACTGTTGCTCAGGCTGGTCAGCAAACTTTTTCTTAAAAAGCTAGATGGTAAATAATATAGGCTTGTGGTCCATATGGTCTCTGTGACAACCACTCAACTCTGCCATCGTAGGATGAAAGCAGCCACAGCCAGTATGTAAACAAATGGGTATGTCTGTGTTCCATGGAAACTTAATTTACAAAAACAGGCAGCCAGCACTTAGTTTGTTGACTCTTGGTCTAGGGAATACAGATAATTGCAAGCAATTGTAATGAGGGTTTTGCAATGAAGGTTTTATTAAATAATAGGGAATTAAGTCAGTACAAGATCTGTTCTATGGGCTGTCAGGAAATGCTGTCCTGAGGAAGTGACATTTGAGCTAAAAGCTACAGTATAAGTAGGCTAAGGGGATAGGGCAGAAGAGTGTTCGTGCAGGGGAACAGCATGTGTGAGATCCAAAAGCAAGAGACCATTTTTTATATGGTACATTCAGTAACCTGGAGGAGTTCCTCTGTGGCAGTAGACAAGTGGAAAGAGTCTTATTTTAAAAACTTTTCCTTAGATTAGTGGGAAGCCATTGAAGGGTTTTATACAGGTAAGAGACTTGTTATTTTGTGGGTTAGAAGGATAATCCCAGCAGTTGGAGGAATTCCAGAAATATTTAGAAGACAGTTTCGATGGGACTTGGTATTGATTGGGAAGGGAGAAGGAATAGTCAAGAATGATGCCTGAATTTTAGGCGTGGACATATGATGAGATGGTTCACTGAAATAAGGTGTACTGGAGGATGAACTTATTTGGGAATGGAGAGACAAGGAAGGTGATGATTTCAGTTTGGGACACATTGAATTTACAATGCCTGTAGGACATCCAGGTGGAATTGTCCTGTGAGTAGGAGGATGTTTGGGTCTAAAGCTTGGGTGTGGGAGATCTGAGTTGGAGGCTGCTAATGTGGAAATGGCCATTGAAGCCACGGGAGTGAATTTTATCATCCAGAGCAGCATGAAGAGAGAAGAGGGCCTAGAACAGCAACCAGAACACCAAGAGTTTAGAGATAAACAGAGAGAAAGGGGCTTGCAGAGAAGGCTAAGAAGGAATAGCAACGTATAGGAGGATAATCAGGAGAGTATGGTGTTATTAGAAGCCTAGAGAAAGGAGTGTTTGAAGGAGGGAGTGGTTAATAGTGACGTCTGTTAGTGAAAGGTCAAATAAAATAAGGACTTAAAAAGTTTCACTGGGTTTAGTGACAAGGGACTCGTCTTGGCTAGGGCAATATCATTGAGATGGTTGGGTGGAAACCAAATAGCAATGGTTTGGAAGTGAGTAGGAGTTGAGGAAGTGGTTCTGGTGAGTGTGGGATGCTCTTTGAAAAAGAATGGGCTATGAAGGGGAGAAGAAAGGGGGCCATAAATTAGGTGTTATCTTGGTCCGTTTAGGCTACCGTAACAAAATATACTGGATAATTTATTGCTCAGTTTGGGAAGCTGGGAAGTCTAAGATCAAGTTGCCAGATTTGGTGTCTCAAGAGACCCGTTCCTCATAGGTGGCTTGCCTTCCTGCTGCATCCTCACCTGGAGGGAGGGGGCAAGGGCATGCCCTTCAACCGCTTTTATAAGGGCACTGATCCCATTCATGACTTAATCACTCCCCAGATACTATCACATTGGGTATTAGGTTCCAACATATAAGCCTCTGGGGGACACCAACATTCAGACCATAGCTGGTGTCTAAGGTTTTTTCAAAGGTGAGAGAGACTTGGCCATGTTTAAATGTAATGAGTAGGTGTCAGTAATGAGGACGAAGGTGAAAATACAGTAGAGAGAATAATTGAGAGGGCACAATCTCCAATAAGGTCTTTATTTGAGTATGTGTTTAAAACACGTCTTGCCAGAGGTTGCTGTAAGAAGCAAACTACAGAAATGTAAAGCCGTATAATTTTAACAATGTAGAATCACTCTTGTAAACAATTTCAGTTATAAGTAAGGGGGCATATTGCTACAGTTTTATTCAGCTAATAAACTGTTCCCTGATTTGTACTCAGAATAAATAAATCTGGTAAACAAAGTAGAAAAATAATCATGCAACTATCATTCTTAATTATACAAATTGCTGTTTTCTTTGAAAAGCTTTGAAGTAATTTTTTCCCTGATGTAACTGTTTGATATTTGACCTGATTCATAAAATTTTACTGAGATTACCAATACTTACTATTAAAAATGACAGAAGGGGAGGCTGAGGCAGAAGGATTGCTTAAGCCCAGGAGTTTGAGGTTGTTGTGAGCTAGGCTGATGCCACGGCACTCTAGCCCGGGCAACAGAGCGAGATTCTGTCTCCCAAAAAAAAAAAAATCAAACATTCAAAATGTTAAAATCTATCTCTATTTTTATAGGACTGAACAAGGGTGGAGGTTCTTGTTTAGTCTTATATTTGCTTATTTGGCATATACTCACCTTGTCTGGTCATTTATTCATAACTTTGTCCCTTACTAATGCGGGTAAGAAGGAGGTGGTATATTGCTACAGCTGCATTGAAAATGAGTCTGAATTGACAGGTGGTGGCACAAGTTACAAAAAAGAAGGTGAATGGTTGCACCTTATTCTGGTGGTGCTGTAAAGTTTAAAGTCAATTTTTTTTTCTTTTTTAGGTTTTACACTTGTCATTTGCCCATTGATTTCTCTTATGGAAGACCAATTAATGGTTTTAAAACAACTGGGAATTTCAGCTACCATGTTAAATGCTTCTAGTTCTAAGGTATGCTTCTGAGGCTTCTTTTTTTTTTTTTTAATTTTTAAATTTAAACTCTTCACTGAAGTAGGAGCCTTAGCTGAAGTTGAGTTGCTTATAAAATTATAAACTGTTAACTGTTTATATCAGGAGTTGCAAATTGCTGCTTATGGGCTTAGTTCTGGCCAACTGCCTATTTTTATATGTCCTATGAGCTAAGAATGGTTTTTATATTTTTAAATGGCTAAAAAAATCAAAAAAGAATAATGTTTTGGAAAATGTGCAAATTATTTGAAATTCAAATTTTACTGTCCATAATACAATTTTATTGGAACACAGCCATGGTCATTCATTTACATACTGTCTATGGCTGCTTTTACACTGTAAAGGCAGAGTTGAGTAGTTGTGATAGAGACTCTTCTAACCCACAAAACCTACTATTTACTATCTGGCACTTTACAAAAAACATTTGCTGACTCATTTTGGTTTTTTTTTAATTTTTTTTTTTTTTTTTTTTTTGAGGCAGAGTCTCGCTTTGTTGCCCGAGCTGGAGTGAGTGCCGTGGTGTCAGCCGAGCTCACAGCAACCTCAAACTCCTGGGCTTAAGCGATCCTACTGCCTCAGCCTCCTGAGTAGCTGGGACTACAGGCATGCGCCACCATGCCCAGCCAAAGCTGACCCATTTTGTATTATCCATTCTAAAATAGGAGGAAGATTTCTAATTATTCAATATATAATCAAATACAAAAAATTGATTACTAAGAAGATACCCTGTACTTGTGGATTTTCTTCTGTTTGGGAATGGACTGTCTTATCTGTAGAATAAAGCATTAATTAGCTATTCTTTTTTAAAAAGCACATTATTGAAATCTTCAAAAGTATACAAAAGTAGAGAGAATAGTATCAAAACTGACATCTACCTGTTATCTGCCATGTACCAGTTATCAACATATGGCTAATCTTTTTTCAACCGTATACCCCCAATTTTCCCTACCCTCTCTTCCTCGGTTTATTTACTTGGAACAAATCTCAGCTATCATATTTTAATTATAAATTCTTCAGCATATATCTCTAACTTTTAAAAAAAAGATAAGTACAATGCCATCATCACATCTAAAAAATTTAATACCAATTCCTTAAAATCATCAAATCAAATAAAAATATTCTAATTTCTCTATCTCATTATTTTTTGTTTTTTAAAAAGCCATGGTCCAGATTATACTCATGCATTGTATTGTATTTGGTTGATATAATCATAGGTTCCCCTTATCTCTGTTTTGTTTCTCATGCAAATTATTTGTTGAAGAAACCAGGTTAATTGTCCTGTAGCTTCCTACATTCTGGATTTTCCTGCTTGCATCCTTGTGATGTTGTTTAACTCGTTCCTTTTAGTTACATCTGAGGGCTTGATTGTATTTGGACTTTTTCTTTTCTTGGCAGGAGAATACTTCCTGTGGTGTCACTCAGGAGGTACATAATACCTGGTTATCTTTTTGTGACTTTAAGCTTGACCAGTAGGCTTGGGTGATGTCTGCCTGATCTATAATTACCAGCTTTTCATCTAATGGCTTCAGCAGCCACCGATGCTTATTGCCAACCTGAGAGCCGGTATTTCATTAGGGAGCTACACAGTGGTGATCTCTAATTCATTCCCTCCTTCTTCACATATTAGCTAGACTTTTTCTACAAAGACTAACTTTTTCCTCATTAACTCTTTGCAGGATGAAAATGCTTGATATTTTTCCTTTCTTTACCAGTTTTCAGAAAGAGTTGGTTTTCTAGCATTCTCCAAAAGTGGTTATTAAGTTTTTGGGGGTTTTCCCCCCAAGTTTCATTATAAACTTACTAGTTTTTAACATATATGATGTATTTTAGTCCATAGTTATTTTTTTATGCTGAAATAGTCTTATCTTTGGTCAGTGAGAGCTTCTTTAAGTTGGCCCCTGAATCTTTTGACCCCGTAGCTTTTGATTCCTTGCTTTCTTTCACAGTAAGATAAAATTTCCCACCCAGACCTGGAATCAGCCATATCTGTAAGAAGTCCTGGTTCCTTTAGTTTTCCCATATATTTTGTTTTATTTTCACTGTGTCATCCTATTATAACTGCTCTCTCATTCAATGGAATGTATTCTGTGGAGAAAATTGCCTTCTAACAATGGACTTTCTTGAAACTGAAAAAGTAAGTTACAGTAATAGAAAGTAGCTTAGAAAGTTGGAGATAATTATAATTTCATGCCATATCACTACTGTTTGAAAAGTTGGAGAGAGAAACAAAGGACATTTGGATCCTAGAGCATCTCCAGGAGTGAACAGACTGCTTCTTTGCTTGGATGAGGAAACCAGTTTTGATTGTCTCTGTCCTGGTCACCATAGTGTTTTTATACTTTTTTGGTCCTAATTAAGTTAGAGAGAAAAATGACATCTCATGTGCTAAATATTGTATAGAATTATATTGGAGCACTAAGAACCTAATAACTTTCCACTTAAGATTTATTTGTATTATGTACGTAAGTATATATATTTTATATTAGAAAATTTTAATTTAATGAATACTTTCTAAAATCCTATGGTTTATATTTAAATAAAGAGATTATAAGTAGATTTGAGAGCATCATTAAAATAGATAATAAGGAATAAATTATGTTCTCAGGTTTATAAAGTGATTACATATAATGTTAAAATTAATCAAACCTACCTTTATTACTATAATATTTAGCTCAAATTTTAGAATTTATGAACAATTTAGAATTATGCCTACATGGAATAAATGCTCTTTATCATAGTATCTTTTCATGTTCATTTTTTTGTTCTCTTTTTTGTCAAGTGAGATTATTCTTTTATCACCAACAGTTTGGATGCTAGTAAATAACTAGAATGCTCTTTATACAGCTGCCATGAAGTTTAGTACTAAGACATGGTTGCAGTTTCTAGAAGGGCCCAAGGCTGTTGCTTTTGAATAATGAATGTCTTCATTTACCACTAAGTGTTGCAGTCTTCCAGCTTACTTCTACCCTCATTATGTCTATTTTGCCTTGTAATAGGAGCATGTGAAATGGGTTCATGCTGAAATGGTAAATAAAAACTCCAACTTAAAGCTAATTTATGTGACTCCAGAGAAAATTGCAAAAAGCAAAATGTTTATGTCAAGACTAGAGAAAGCCTATGAGGCAAGGAGATTTACTCGAATTGCTGTGGATGAAGTTCACTGCTGTAGTCAGTGGGGACATGATTTCAGACCTGGTATGTATGTTTTATCTAGAAAACTCCCTGGTCTTGGGGACCACGTTTTTGCTTAGGTTGACATGATGGAAGTCTCTGCTTCCATTAAAATTATCCTCAGGTTGTTCGTTATCGGTTAAGTATACCTTATCCAAGATGCTGGGGACCAGAGTGTTTTGAATTTTGGATTTTTTCAGATTTCTGATGACCAGCCATTATTACTCAATTTCTCTTCCCTTATTCTGAGAAGGGCCAAGAGGCAAAATCTTCAGGCTCCTTATTCCCCACTGTAGTGTTTAGTCTAATTGCCTTTATCTTTTGAATGTATGTTTACTAGCCAATCTCATTACATCACTGTGGCATTTATGACCCCTAGGTACTGCCTCACATTTGTTGAGGAGTTTGCTTCAAAGTTGTCTTCTTTAGTCAATTGTTCTGGTTGTCTTTAGCATCCACACCCAAGTCTTCAGTGTTAAAGTTCTATAAGATACTTCAGTAACCCTTTTCATTCCACCAACCTAATCTTATTATAGACTAAGGCATGTTACTCAGAATTAATCTGTGCAAAAAAGCCTTAAATTCAAAAATCCTACTCCCTGGCTTCAAGCCAGGGACCAAAGTGTTTTGAATTTTGGATTTTTTCAGATTTCTGATGACCAACCATTATTACTCAATTTCTCTTCCCTTATTCTGAGAAGGGCCAAGAGGCAGAATCTTCAGGCTCCTTATTCCCCTAAGGAATTTTCCTTCTAAGCTTTTGACACTCATCAGGACCTCCTGGGTCCCACTTTTAATCCCAGCTTATTTGTCTATGGCTTGTGTTCCCACACAGTGGCAACTCCTTTTCCCGTCCAGACTCTGGGCCGTGCCACACACTTCTGTTGTACTTGTCCGGGACTGCCTGGCCATTTGACCCGTGCGCTCTGGGCATCGTGCCAGACCCAGCTGCTGGACCCATCCAGACTTCTGCTTTCCCCATTCCTGCTGTTTGGCTGCTAAACATTGTCAGAAAAAAAAGCATAACTGCTTTTATCTCCACCTTAGTTCAGCTTTTCATCATGCTCAGCTATCCTTTTACTTGTCCCTATTTCAACTTGATACATCTCTTCCAACAAATTTTTCATATCATTAACTTCCTCATATTTAGCTGATGTTTCCTACTCCCCAGAAAATGGATGTCACCAGGCACGAACATCTCCCCTTTCAAACATGAGTAATCTATTTTTGCTTTTCTTTCTTCAAGGCAAGAAAGACAGGGTAACCATGCCCACTCCCACTTCATCCTTTCCTGCCTTCCTTCCTTGCTCTGCCAAGTTCCTCACTGGTTCACTTTCAGGCTCTTTTATCCCCTCCCTGAAAACAGAAACTAAAACACACCTCTGGCCGTTTGCTCCCCTTTATGGTATTGTCCCATTTCTGTTCTTCCCTTTTCCATCAGACTTCTCAACTCGCCGTCTTCAGTTCTCACCTTTATTCCTTTCTGAATTCATTGAATTGTGCGTCTGCCACCACACTCCTGAAACAGAGGTCACTGATGACCCACCCATTAGTGGCTTAATCCAGTGGTGCCATCTCCATTCCTCTTCCCACTTAACTTCAATAGCATTTCAGACGTCTACCCTCACCTTGCCGCTGTCTCCTGCCATGGTTACTACAGTGTAACACTCTTGAATTTCTTCCCTTCCATTCCCATCTCCTTTGCTCTTCTTCCTTTGTCTTCTCCTTAAATGTTAGTGTTCTCTAGGGTTCTGATCTCAGTTTACCTTGTCTTACATTTCTCCAGGGATAGTGAGCTTGTGGCCTGAAGACTGAATTCTCTACCTTTTTTGTAATTTGACTTAAATGCCTTAGACAGGATGTATATTTTCCTTTCTACTAAGGACTCCACTATCTTAACCAGATTACTCGATACAGTTGTTACCGGGTGCCCCCTGAAGGCACCTGATTTATTACTCTTGCCCCATTTTTGCAACCTGAGTGGTTTGATCACTTGGAATTATTACCATTGCTTATTACCTTGACTTGCATAGTCTCTCTGGATCTGTTGCCAAGCTTTAAAACATTATTCCCATATCTTAACTTCTGAACTTCCATTTTATATTTCTAGCTGTTTATTGAAAATGTGTATCTAAATTAGCAGGACCAAAACTAAATCCCCCCAAAAGGACTGCTTTCCTCCCTTCTGTTATGCAACCGGGCATCACTATTTTTCCCATCGCTCTGCTCGATGTCCTAAGAACTTTTGATTTTCTTCCCTCCTCCTGCCTTTCTCCTTCTCCCCACTCCTCCTGAGCAGTTTCCCCTTAGAAAATCATCCAAAATTCTCACATTTGCTCAAGTCAAAATTTTAGCAATTATCTTTACCATTCAGGGTCCAGTCACTGGAGACAGAAACCATGTAAATTATTCGAACACAATTCTACATAAAGAATTGTTAACTAGGTAGAAAGTGGTTAAATAGATAACGTAAAAAGTAATACTCTAAAATACCATGGAGTTAAAAACTGGAAGAAGCACCTACCATCTGCAAGGCTGGGGCAATAGGAACTAATAAGATTAAGCCATACAGAGGAGGGGCCCTGTGGAACTGGCAGACCCGTGAGGAGACGTGGGTCCCTGGTGCTGGAATCCCCTGGTACGGGCAGAGCTGGGGTGGACCTGTGATAAAGCTGCTTCTCCAAAGGTTGGGAAAACTGCCAACCATATTCAGCTGCTCCTAAGGACAGACAGTGCTGCTGCAGGAATGAGAAGCCTTGCTAGGGTGACTGACAGTCATGGGAACACAAGCAAGCCTGCAGGAAGCAAACGGGAAGGAGCCAGACCCTTCTTCCTCCCCCAGCCTTGCAGTCTGCCCTCTAGGGCCAGCTGGCAAAGCTGCCGTGCAGTGTGCAGAGTCCCTGCCCCAGCATCCCAAAGCAGAGTATAGAAGGGTAGAGTTGGAGCTGAGAAGAAACAACCTAATATATGACTCATCATGCTTGATTTATCCGACCCCTGCAGGTCCAGTCCACCGTTGAGTGCTGCCAGCTCTGCCTCTCAAATGAATCTCAAGTTTAGCCACTTCTCTGTGCTGCTGTCTCTCAAGTCCAGCTGGGCACCTGTCCCCTGGTCTCCTGCAGCAGCAGACCCTACCTAGTGTTGGATTCCAGTCTTGCCCTTTTATAGTTCATTTTCCACCCAGCAACTAAAGTGATCTTTTGTAAATATTAATCAAATCATTTTTCTTCCCTACCTAAACTACCCAGCATCTTCTCCACGTGCTTAGAATAAAATCCAGAGTTCTTCATTGGGGCCCGCACAGTACTATGTGATTTGTTCCTATTTGTGTACCTGATTCTTCGTCCCTCACTCATTAAGCTCTAGCTGCATGTGCTGAATGAGGAGTGGAGAAGAACTAGAGTGAGCTAGAACTGGCTGGGCACTTCCGTGCATCATCCCGTCTGTCCAGAAAGACCTTCAAGGAGTAATGGCAGCTGGTCCACTTTTGCCTTCCAAGTCTTACACAAGTTTCTCCTTTAGAGCAGCTCCAATTTGGAACCTGACAGCGAAGGGGATTCTGGGACATATAATTCCCAGCTTAATGGATTGGACGATAGATTCATCCAGCACAACACCCTGTGATTGGGCCCCACTGAACTGCTTGCTGGTATCTGAACATCCTGAGCAATTTCATCTCAATGTATTTGCAGTGTATATGCGGTTTCCTCTTCCGGATGTTCCTCTTCTTCCCTTCCTGGTGAACTTGTGCTCATTCCTTAAGACTAAACTTGAATGTTATCTCCTTGAAATATTTACAACTTCCCAAGCAGTTGCCTTTTCCTCTTTGTTTTCATAGTAGTCCTCAACCTTTGCACTTAGCAATTTCTACCACATTTCCTTTTCACTTTCTTCTAAATAGTTTAAGTAGTTAAGGGAGATTAAGGACAACTTATCTAGTGCTTTAGATGTATATGACAAGTGTGAGCCCAAAATGGTTTTCCTGAAATAGGTTATGTAAAAGGCAATGCCTTTACCAAGCTTTTTCTGGTCCAAACTTGCCACTCCTGGATGACACGAGGTGGTAGAAGGGTTTTGGCTGATGGCTTCCTTTATCTTTAGTCAGCTGTATATATTCAAACACGATGGCTATTCCCACTGTCTCTTTAACTGCCTGTTCAGCAGGTGTAGACCAGTGCATAGCTTGCTGGAATGTCTAGATTCCCTCTCTTCAACCTCTAGTTCTACCTGTGGCCAAGAATAATGTTTCTGAAAAAAAGTATAATGAAGCCTGCTTATTCAAAAAGGCTAGGAGGCAGCTTCAAATGTACTGTTATAGATAGCTACGGAAATAAAATTATGGTAGACATTGATGATCTGCATGATGTTAAAAACTGTAATTTAATCCTTAAAGGATAGAAAGAGGGTCACTTTGTTTGTTTTTTCAGATTATAAGTCACTTGGTATATTAAAGCGGCAGTTCCCTAACACGTCACTAATTGGGCTGACTGCAACTGCAACAAACCATGTTTTGAAGGATGCTCAGAAAATTTTGGGTGTTGAAAATTGTTTTACTTTTACTGCTTCTTTTAATCGGCCGAATCTTTATTATGAGGTATGTAACTTTTATGTCAATTCATTCCTTTTGTGAATAATGACAGCAGAGAGGTTCTACCTTTTGACTGTTTATTTACATAACAGTTAACTATATATATAAGTTTTTAATATTAGGAGGTAATTATAAGCAGATTCACTAAATTAGTGCTTTATTCCTTTATCTGTTGTGCTGCATATTTCTGTGAGCTGTCCTTTGTTAGGTTAAATAATAGAAGACACTGTCTTGTTAGGTGACATACTATCTTTTATAAAAGATACAAGCAAGTCACATATATTTGCTAAATATATGTGCATCCTTTTTTTGTGCAAGATGGAAAAGATGGAGTGATACCAAGGACCTTAATGACATCTCCACTGAAATTAATTACCAAGTAATAGAAATATTAATATGCCATTAAAGATCTGCCAATACTCTCTATTTAGATTTTGATATATAAACTTGAAAATAAGATAACCTAACAGCTGTCTTTTCATTCTTTCTAAACTCCTTTAAGAATAAATTTAATCTTTTTCTGAGTTTTCATTGAAGGGTTATTTGTGTTTTTGTTTCTATAAAAGTAGCACCAGAAAATAAAAAAGTCTCCATCTTTACTGGTTACTGACTGCTTCTGTGGCCCCTCCTCTCTGGTAAATTAAAAAATGAGGATCAAGAAGAGAATCTGGGAGGTGGCAGGGATGAGTCAGATGGGTTGAGTCCTATGACACAACTGAAAGAGTAATAAAAAAAAAACACTATGCTCATGAAAGAACCGCACCTTGAAAGTTGTAAGTAGATGGCTACTTGGATGGTGCTCATTCATTTACTTTTTAATTTAATAAGTTAATTTTTTTTTAGGTTCGGCAGAAGCCCTCAAACATTGAAGATTTTATTGAGGATATTGTAAAGCTTCTTAATGGGAGATACAAAGGGCAATCAGGTAATATAAAAACAAGCCAACTTTGGAGACTGAGAGATAACTTTCAGAAAGTAACTAGTATTACACTGATAATTAGACTGATAAATGAATAACACCAAAAATATTAATGTATGGCAGAAGATACGTGAAAATGTGATAAAATTAATTCACTTGGTGATCATAAGAAACTGGGTGTGACATATGGTTATGCCACAGATAATAAGCCTTAAATTGTCTGATTTATATTTGCTTATTTACACTTAATTGCTTTAGAATGGATCTGATGACATAATGGTGATTGTCAATAGCACATATTAAGTATTCATTGTGTACGAGATAGAGGGTTAAGCAACTGATGTTCTAAAGGGATATAAAATATAGTCCCTTACAGTAAAGGACACATTAAAGAAATAAATTCAGTAGTACATATTGCATAGGTTAAGCATAGATGGAGTTGAGCATATATATACATGTGTTCTAGGACTAATGATGGGACAGATGTTAGTGAAGCAGAGTTTGTGTAAAAGTAGCATTTCAAACTGTTCTATAGACTTTTAGGAGATAGTATGGGTGTCCTGGGCAAAAGAAGTTCCAGGGTCAAGTAAGTTTGAGAAAGGCTGCAGCTACTTATCCCGCCTGGTGAGTCACAGCGGATATCAGCACATTAGAAACTCTGGCCAGCCCTGAAAATTGAGAAGCCTGTTTACCTGTGTTCAATATAGTATTCCCCAAACTCATTATTTGAACTTGAAACTCGTTTTGCACAGCACACTTGTTAACACCTTATGGACATCAGTTTGCGAAATACTATGTGGTGGGAGATAAAGTTGAGGAAAGAAAAATAGGTAATGTGAACAAAACTGGTGGCTCAGTGCTCATGTCTGCTCTAAAGCAAGCTGAGGATCAAACCCTACATTATAACAAAACATCAGTGTATGTCCAAGGCCTTGACATTTTTCATAACTCTTCCTCCCTGTGCATTGTGTTAATCAGTATCTTGAGCATGTGTGTATTAAAAATTATATTTCAGGAATGTAACATATATACCTAACAACTGGACATATTTTACTGCAGGAATCATATATTGTTTTTCTCAGAAGGACTCTGAACAAGTTACAGTTAGTTTACAGAATCTGGGAATTCGTGCAGGTGTTTACCATGCTAATATGGAGCCAGAAGTTAAGACCCAGGTTCATAGAGGTTGGGCAGCCAATGAAATTCAGGTTAAGTATATATATCCTCAAAAAAAGCCTAATATATCTTTAAAAATATTTAAACTTGATTTAATTAACCTATTAAAATGTTAAAATATTTTAGGTAATAGTGGCAACAGTTGCATTTGGTATGGGAATTGATAAGCCAGATGTGAGGTTTGTTATTCATCATTCAATAAGTAAATCCATGGAAAATTATTACCAAGAGAGCGGACGTGCAGGTATGTAGAACTCAAATCCAGAGTTTTTTCCAAAGCTTTTCCAGAAAATGCATTATAAATGTTTAGTAATTCTGTATTTTTAATCATCTTTATTGTATAGTATTTTTAGAATAATGAATTCTTAGCAGTTTCATACTTAAATATGGAGAAATTTTTACTTATGTTCTATTGTTATGAATTCTTATGTGTGCTAAGATAATTTGATGTTCATGTTTGTCTCCTAAATTTTGAGTTAGTGGTTTCACATCTATAGCTTAAATAACTGGATGATTTATAGACTATTTTTTAACTTAATAAAGCTGATTATTGATGTCTCTTTAGTCATTTATTTTTAAATTTGAGGGTATCTGTTACAAATTAATGTCACATCTCTAACTTTTTACATGTAGTATGAAGCACTGCCAGCTAATTTTACATGTTATTTTTGTATGTTTTGAATTTTTAAAAGCAATTATGCAATTTGAAGATTTCTCACACCACAGGTCGAGATGACCTGAAAGCTGACTGTATTTTGTACTATGGCTTTGGAGATATATTTAGAGTAAGTTCAATGGTGGTGATGGAAAATGTGGGACAGCAGAAGCTTTATGAGATGGTATCATACTGTCAAAACATAAGCAAGTAAGTAAGCCACATGCCTTTTTACAACTTTTTTCAGGTAAAGACAAGTATGATACAAAAATGTTGATGTTACTTTGAGTACTTACTAAATACATTAGTGTAAGACCAAAGTGCAGATCTATAAAAGCAGATGTCTGAGAGTGGGACCCAGTATATGAACCTGTATGACCTGCCTTAATTCGAGAAAAGATGCTCTATCTTTGGGATAATCCTCCAAAACTATTTTTTTTTTATTGAAGGTTTTGATACACAATGAGTTGAACTCTTTTTTCTCTGGCCCTGGTATACAGCTGTATGCTTTTAATAATTTTGAAAAGGTGTATGGTAAGATAGGCATTTTGAATGTCAAGCTCATTAACCCGTGCCATCCTACCAGCTAATATGTCAATGAAATAATTGAGTGCAGGGTAAAGTTTTCCCTTAAATAAGTTTAGATCTATCTAGGTGGCTTTTAATTAGACCACATGGCTTCCTGATAGCTCCTTGGTCTTAGTCATCTTTGCACTCGTATTGCTTTATCACTTAAGAAGGGTTCAAAAATGTTGCAGTGGTAAGCATTAATTGGACAGTGATGGTAGTATTTCTCTCCAATAGATGTTACAATAATCTAGTTAAAAGAAAAGGGAAAGTGAAAGTTTCTTTAAAAACCCACTGAGGCTGGGCACAGTGGCTTATGCCAGTAGTAGTCTTAGCACTTTGGGAGATGGAGATGGGAGGATTTCTTGAGGTCAGGAGTTCGAGACCAGCCTGGGTAATGTGGTGAGACCCTGTCTCTACAAAATATTAAAAAATTAGCTGGGTGTGGTGGTGTATATCTGTAGTCCCAGCTACTTGGGAGGCTGAGACAGGAGGATTGCTTGAGGTTGCAGTGAGCTATGATGACGCCACTGCACACCAGCCTGGGCAACAGAGTGAGACCATGTCTCCAAACAAATAAACAAAAAAGGCCCAGTAGATGACTCTCATGAAGCTTATTTTGGGGTTCAGTTTCAAATATTGATATTTTGAAACATAAGAAACTGCTTTACTGTCAAGAATATTCTCCTAATAGTTCAAATATTGAATTTAAAAACAAAACTCAATTTCTTAAGCAGTGTTTATCAAGAGCATATGGAAACAAAATCTTATGTGGTGGGCAGAATGCCCCCCCCCCAAAGATGTCCATGTCCTAATCCCTAGAACCTGTGACTATTTTACCTTATATGACAAAAGGAAATTAAAGTTGCAGATAGAATTTAGATTATTTTGGTTTATCAGGGTGGGCCCAATATAATCACATGGGTCCTTAAAAGCAGAAGGAGGTGGCAGAAAAGGTCAGATAAATGTGATGTGGGAAGGACTCAACCCACTGTTGTTGACTATGAAGATGGAGGAAGGGGACCAGGGGCCAAGGAATGCAGGCAGCTTCTAGAAACTGGAAAGTCAAAAACAGATTCTCTCCTCGAGCTTCCAGGAGAAAGCCAGCCTTGCTGAAACCTTGATTTTAAGCCTGTGAGAACTATATTAGACTTCTAAACTATAGAAACGTAAGATAATAAATTTGTTGTTTTAAACTACCAACTTTGTGGTAACATTATGGTGGCAAAAGGAGGCTAATACAATATATAAACTGTATTCTGAAATAGGGATCCTTAAAACTTTATTAGATCATTTAATAATTTGTATCTCTAAATATGTTTGCAGATGTCGCCGTGTATTGATAGCTCAACATTTTGATGAAGTATGGAACTCAGAAGCATGTAACAAAATGTGTGATAACTGCTGTAAAGATATTTGTAAGTTCATTGTTTTTTAAACTCTTATAGGCTAATACAGTCACACATAATTTAACTACAGGGATATATTCTGAGAAGTGCATCATTTGGTGATTTCACCATTGTGCAAACATCGTAAGAGTGTACTTATATGAACCTAGCTGTATAGCCTACCACACACTCAGGCTATGTGGTAGAGCCTACAGCTCCTAGGTTACAAACCTGTATAGTGTGTTACTGTACTGACTACTGTAGGCAGTTGTAGCACAATGGTAAGTATTTGTGTATCTAAACATAAAAAAGTACAGTAGAATCATGGTTTTTTAATCTCACGGGACCACGTATATGTGGTCCTTGTTGACCGAAACATTGTTATGTGGCGCAAGACTATATATACAGCTAGGACTATAGAAGGGAGGTATTATACCTCCAAATTGACTTAAAATATTTAACGAAATGTGAATAGAATTTTCCAGATTCAAAAACAACAACATGAAGTTTTGAAACAAAGGTAAATAAAAGGAAAAGTCATGCGTATACACACATTTTATGTTGCTATACCGAGGACATGAAATTTTTAAGAAATGAAAGAAAATAATTCCTCCGAATAGAAATGTCATTATGTGAGAAAAGGCTTCTCTTGTGATAATCTCTAATACTTTATAGTCACTGATTAGGAAGAAAATTTAGTGCAAAATAGAGATTATAGTGAATCATTTTTGGTCCAGATAATGGTTGTCTACTCATAAGAAATTAACCGAGCAGTGTTTCGGGACTGTATTTTAACTTTTTTTCATCCTGTGTGTATGTATTATATTTGAAGAGCTGGACTAGCTGGTTCCTCATGCAAGACCTGAGTTCTGATGCCTTGGTGGGTAGAGGCCACTACATTTTTAACTTTGAGGCTAAATAAATTTATGAGTTTATTAAACTATCTTATACTGACCAAATTAACAAGAGTCTGATATATAAATCGGAGTGCTAGTCTCTTAATTAAAAATTGGGGATATCTGTCCAGGACATTCTTGTTGCTAAATCAGAGTACACAGGAACTCATACTAGTTTTTAGGACTTTACTTAATAAGCACAAATCAGGTAAGCAAGTATGAGGAATAGATTGACTCCCTATAAAGCATACCTCTTGGTAATTTAATAATTCTGTCTGGTGGACACTTTGTGATTCCTAGAGCATATGGCAGGCCTTGTGATAACCAGATTGTTTTCCTCACATCACTGTAAACTCCATAATGTGTTGCAGAAACTATAACTTGATCTAGTGACAGAGACTTGAAGAATGGCTTAGTCTTAATTCAAAATACATTAAAAAAAATTTCAATGTTTAAGGTGGCTTATGATAACTAGTTTTAAACCAGTTTAATTACTTAGGATAGCCTATCCTTGCCCTCATTTCTAAATCCCAGTTGCCTGTATCCATGTCTGTTTCATTTTAGCATTTGAAGAAAAAAATGTAACAGAGTATTGCAGAGATCTAATCAAAATCCTGAAGCAGGCAGAGGAACTGGATGAAAAACTCACTCCATTGAAACTGATTGATTCTTGGATGAGAAAGGGTGCAGCAAAATTAAGAGTAGAAAGTGTCGTTCCTCCCACACTTCCTCGTGAAGACCTGGAGAAAATTGTTGCACACTTTCTTCTACAGCAGTATCTTAAGTATATACAAAGCCATTTCTTGTCCTTCCAAGTTGTCTGTATGATTGTTTCTTTTTTAATTGCAACAGAATAAATGGTTTTGCACTTATTTCATGTGAACTTTTAAATGCTATAGAAAATAATTACCTAATAAACTTTAATTGATACTGTAAGTTAAAAAAGAACAAAACTACTTTCTGTAAAGATTGTATTTACATTCTTATAAGTTTTATTATTTCAAATCAATGTGTTATTTAAAATTATTGCACACATAATTATTTCTTTTATAAATTTCAGTTTGTTTTCTGTAACTCCTTCAGGAGACTCCTTTCTGATTGTTGCCCTTTATCTTTTGCAGAGAAGACTACAGTTTTACAGCTTATGCTACCATTTCGTATTTGAAAATAGGACGTAAAGCTAATTTTCTGAACAATGAGGCCCATGTTATTACTATGCAAGTAAAGAAGCCCACGCAGAGCTATTTCAGGGTAACTGACTGCCTATTAATTCCAGTTCTGTATATTTAAAAAAGTATATTAACGACTATGGGAAAAAGCATCCAGGTATAGCTGAACCCAAGAAGAGATAAGTCAATTTTCTTCTTAGATTCTGGGTATGGAAGGGAGAAAATATAACATTGTTTTCAGGGGAGAGAGTAAGTGGAAAAATTTAGACTAGCCTTATAACATAGACTAGGGCTTCCAGCCTCTTGGAATATGAGGACTCCATTTTAATATCCGATTTTGTGATGTACCCTGCTTTCTTAGTATTGATTGTGACCAGCACTGGTTGAGAAATCTGTGCTGCTCCAGAGGTTGAAAACCAGTTATAAACCAAGCACTATCAAGTCTGCAAAAGCATGCCAAGTACCACTGTCTAAGGGTACTTCAGGCATTCTTCAGAGCTTCTTTGACAGCCTAGCTCCTTTTATTCAAGATAGAGCTTATATTTGAGTAGAAATTTGGAGATAAAAAACAAGACCCCGGATACTTAATTAAAGAGTTAACTGATACAGAAAGAGTATTTTGAAATTATTAATCTCATGAGAAAACTGAATAGCTGAATTTTTACTAGAGTGTTTGCTTTGTTATTGTTTTTGTAGGTTGAACCATCTCAAACTTGTTATTCTGAACAACCTGATAAAAAGGAAGAAAAAAAATCAGGTAACTTCCAGAAGTCCGCAAACACGTTTCAACAATCTGGTTCTAAGAATACAGGGGCTAAGAAAAGAAAAATTGACGATGCCTGAAATGTGTTACTAAATTTTCCAAGAAAAGATTAGTTTATGCATGTATACACCATTATTTTTATAGTTAATCAAAAGTTTAATTTTAAAAACAATTTCATTGATATTTTTTATATATGGCGCTATATTTTCAAAGCTTATCTCTGAAGATTTGAGCTTTCTTTTTTTTTTTTTGGAGACAGAATCTTATTCTCTTGCCCTGGGCAGAGTGCAGTGGTGGTGTCATAGCTCACTGCAACCTCAGACTCCTGGGTTCAAGCAATCCTCCTGCCTCAGCCTCCCGAGTAGCTGGGAGTACAGGTTTGCACCACCACGCCAGTCTAATTTTTCTGTTTTTAGTAGAGACAGGGTCTTAGGCTGGTATCGAATTCCTGAGCCCAAGCAATCCTCCTGCCTCAGCTTTCCAGAGTGCTAGGATTACAGGTGTGAGGCACTGCACCCAGCCTAAGATTTGAGATTTTGAGAACCTGAAAATTGGAGATCATAAATTACATAATTTTAAAGCATGAAACGGGAAAAAATAAATCATTTTTTATGTAAAATCCTTTAAAGGTAAAATACTTGAGAATAAGTTCACATAATTAAGTTCTTTATGCCTTAATATACTTAGTTGCTTTTTTTCTTTTGATATAACTTTTTGATAGCAGTGTTATAGTGACAGAAGCTCATCATTAAATGTGAGTGATATTTTAAGCTGAATAATGTAGATAATTTGTTATAAAACCAGTTTCAGAAACAAACAGAAAGGGAATAAGGCATCGATACAAATGATATTAGCAAATAAGATACTGCTAAATCTCTATTTTAGTAAAATAAAAGTATAAGCTTCCTGAAACCACAGCCCTGTTTTGACATTTCACAAAGAATGGCTCTGGTGTACTACAGCTGTGGTCTCCAACCCTTGGGCCATGGACCAGTATTGGTCTGTGGCCTGTTAGGGACTGGGCTGCAAGAGCTCCACCAAAACCTCCCACCACGGAAAAACTGTCTTCCATGAAATGTAGGAACTGGGGGTGGGGGGGAGTGCACAGCAGGAGGTGAGCCACTGGTGAGCCAGCAAAGCTTCATCCTTTACAGTTGCTCCCATCACTGGCATCACCACCTGAGCTCCACCCACCCCACCTCCCCAAACATTTGTCTTCCATCAAACTGTACTAGAGTACATTTTGGCTAAGTGGATAACTTAGCAAAATTTGTTCCAAAGCTAAATAACAAGTGAACACGTACAAGTTTAAAACATAGAAATGAAAAACTTAAGACTTATTATGGAATTTATAAACGGTCAATTTTGTATTAGAAAAATATATCTGTCAATAAATTATTTGAACTTAATTCGTACTTAGGAATTTATTTTTTTATACTTTTCCATTAATATCATTATCATTTCTGTATTCTTAACTTAGTGTAGTCATTCCTTTTATTGACTTGTGATTTTTCTTGTCTCATTTGGAACTTTATGTGATTCTTGAAGAAATTCCCTTCTTAGTCAAAATAATCTTCTATATCAATATTTGGATCTAGCAGATCTTCTCCATATGATGAAAGATTCATTTGGTTTAAAATTAAGTTTTCAAATGTTTCTTCTAAATCAGTTTCACCAATTAAGACAGCTCCCATCATTCGCCCATTTTGCATGACGACTTTGATATATTCTTGTCCTTTGGTACATCTCAGCATTAATTCATGATCTGAACCTAAACCCTGTGCGTTGTATTTTCCCAGCAATACAACCTAAATATAGGGATAAAACAGTTATCCTCGTGAGTGCCAAAAAGGAAACATAATGTGTAGTTATTTTGTGTCACGCTAGAATAGACAGCAGAAAAATTATTTAATAAACTTTTACAGCTAAAAATGTTATTGGGGACGATTCCAAAGAAACATCTGAATGGCATGCATTAATTCTAAAGAAAACACTACCACACAATCTACATTAACATTAAAAATATCTAGTGAATATATAAAATATGTAAGATGTGGACTACATTAGCCTAGAGTCATGGTTTAAAGATTTAATAAGGTAATGAATAGATCCTTCATGAACAAATTACTTAACTTCCTTGAGCCTTGTCAATATGTTTCTCTTTTTTTGTAAATTAAGGGAAAAAAAAAAAACCCGCCTCAGTGCAGTATAAAGAGGATTAAATAAAATAATATGTATCGGCTAGCACCTCGCTCATTTTTGAGTACAACAGTTGTTAGTTCCCCTCACAAAGAAAGGATCAATCTCAAGTAAAATTTAGAAATGCACCAACAGGGAACAAATCCTGGAGATTTTTCTTTTTCTCTTAACTATAAAATAGTATAATGGTAAGCTGGGTAGTGATTACCAGATGATCCTGATCATCTTAATTTCTAATTAAGATCAGCAGTAATATCAGGTATTGATTTGCAAAAAATGAAAAAAATATTTTTTGAAAAATGATTAAAACTATTTAAATTTATATTCAAGTGAGAAAATTAGATGATCTATCAGAGTTATAAGACTAACAAGCAGAAAAAGCATTAATATGTTTAACTATCTTACCTTATAGTTAAAAAATTTTGTTACATGAGCAAACAGTTCAAAGCTGAAATCCATGTCAATAGATTGTCCTAAGCTAGCTGCAGCCATGCACTTTGCTGCATACCATCCCATCTGTCTGGCCTGAGTCCACAGCCTCATCTGAAATAATGAAAAAAATGTCATAAACTATCATTTTTCATTATCATTATTTGAAAAATGTTACCATCTTAACCTCATAAACTCCCTTACAGGTATTCAATATTTGACAGTCCTTCTATCATCTTTGCCCTACAAGTAGCCACCAATGCACCCTAATCAGACTGATGGTATTTTTTAAATTCTATCTAAATTACTATCTTTAAAATTAAAGGATGACACTAATCTTATATGTTTTAATAGAATCTCTATTAAATATTATGAAAATATTTTAAGTTATACCAGGTGAGAAACACATTTTAATTAACCAGTCCCCTCTTTAAAGTTTGTCATTATCAGTAATAGAGATGCCAAACTATCACTAAGAAATTTGTTCCATTTTTCAGTAACCTTCATTTTTAAGCGCTAGTAAAGGCTTGCCGTGCAATTATCCAAAGATCGGACAAACAGATCAGCTGGCGCCCGGCCCTAAGATATCTTATCAGATTCCAGCACCTGATTCTGAGAAGTCATTTAAATTTTTCCCCATAGTATTAATTTCCCCTCTGTTTTTGTTTCATTTCTATAAAGTTTTGGGTTTCCCTGTTATAAAAAACACTGGCTTTGGAAGTCACAGTGGATTTGAGTATGAACTCTTCTACATATTTAACTTTTCTGAGCCTCAGTTTCTTCATCTGAGACAAATATAACAACATCTACCCCATGGCTATTAGGAAAATTAAATAGCTTAGCCTATAATAAGCAATTAGTTTCCTTCCACCCTATGTGTGTGTTTATGTACCTAACTAATGGTGTCTTTTGTGGGCATGGACATGATTATGGTATTATTTTTGCTTTGAGCATTTCTAGTAGAAGTGATAGATTTTTTTATTTAGTCTCCTCTCTGTAAAAGAGGTAGATTTGATGATGTGAAAGGCAGTCTATGGCAAGGAAGCAGAGTAAACTGAGCATAGTAACAACTTGAGAACAGCTAACAGAAGTGGCCTGCATCTTGGGCTATATAAAAATAAATTCATTAGCATCCTTGTTACTTGTGCAAATTAAGAAATACGGTCTACTAGATTCACTCAAAACAAGGGACACCTATTTAGTTTTGGCTATGTCTTCCCTGTATCAGATTATAACATGCATTAAAGATATAATTTATCCTAGAGGGTTTAAAATGTTAAAAAATTCCCACAAACTCCCAGCTACTAATTGAAAGCACTCTTAACTATTGATGTCTCTGCTGTCTGTAAAAATACAAAATGATGAAGCTGCTTAAAATATTTAGTTCTTCCACTACTTTACACTCCACAGTTAACTGGAATGAATAATCCCTAACTGTGGAGCTGGTCTTAGCAAAGATAAGCGTTAACATCTACCTAGATCTCTACCCCTCCTAAGACCACCTCACTTCTGGTCATTGTCTTTATCTTCTAGTATTTTTGTTGTACCATTAGAAGGATGTAGGCAATGCTATGAGGTGCTATGAGGGCAGGAGGAACTGTAGATCCAGGTGGGAGTTGTTAAGGCTGAGGAAAGTGGTTCACTAGAGGAACATTTTTCAGTAATAATTACCACAGGACAGAACAGGTTCATCCAGGAACAGAATGTTTTGTCTACATGATTTATTATCTCAGTAGTTTGTTTGTTTGTTTGTTTGTTTTAAATCTAAAGCTGTGCTGTCCAATACGGTAGGCCACTAGCCACATGTAGCTATTTAAATTAATGAAAAGTTAATAAAATTACAAATTCAGTTCCTCAGTTACATTAGTCACATTTCAACTGCACATGTGACATATGGCTAGTGTGACATCTTGACTGGATGGATGGTGCAGGATTATAGAACATTTCCATCATCACAGAAAATTCTACTGGACAGTGCTGATACACATATGGGAATGAAAAACAAAGTAATAGCCCATAATTTCTTTTAATTAAAAGATATCCCACTCTACCACTATATAATAACTTATCAACAAGGAAAAAAATTCTGGTCTTTTTTTAAATATCACAAAACAACTCTGCAGTAGCTTCCTACTTAAAGTAGGAAAGTTGGAAAACCAGAAAGTTGGGTTTGTTGGTAGCAACCACTTTATTTTCAGATGGGATCTCTGATAAAAACATGTGATCACCGGTTAAGCCCAAGAGTTTGAGGTTGCTGTGAGCTAGGCTGATGCCATGGCACTCACTCTAGCCCCAGCAACAAAGTGAGACTCTGTCTCAAAAAAAAAAAAAAAAAAAAAAAAACCAAAAAAAAAAACATGTGATCACATACGCTAGCTCACCTGCTGCCAGACTGGGCTCGGTTGCCAGGATGCAGTGCAGATGTCACCTGCAGCGTAGACATCAGGAAGGGATGTGTGCATATGATCATCCACTTTTAGTCCACCATCGTCTCCTAGATCAAACTAAACAATGTTCCTCATAAGCATAAGCAGTAAGGAAATGCAACATAACATTTCATACTAAAGTAAAAGAATAAATCAAATTTTTATACCTTGGTATGCTGATCTTTAATGAGGAACTGAAAAATAGCTGTAAAGTTTAAACACCTAAGCTGGATTTCTACGGATCAAATTTCTACTAAGACAGACTCATAAAATTCTTAGAATTTCAACATCAAAAATACTCAATAACCATATGACTACCCTATTCATAATTACAAAAACACTCCTCTGTTTTTATAAGCTTCGAATGCTAAAAAGCAAAAAATACAAGATGTTTTCTCTAAAAGAATCACTTTTGAGAATTCATAGGAGCTATCAGTCTCTTGCCAAGTTTTAGATTAATAATGACACTTAAGCTAGGATGTTAAATGCTTCAGGATTTTAAGCAGTAAAGAATACTATAAATCAAGACTTGAATATAAGCCAAATTGTTTCAACCATCTTAAGTTACAGTTTTGTACTAAAATAATGAATAATTTTTTATGCTTGAGAATTAGAGATCTTCATAAAGAATACTTTAAAAATATTCATAGCTGGACAAATAATTTCACCTTACACTGTTACCGTGCAGAAAAGGTTCTATATTTGGTGTAACTCCTGTAGCACTGACAATGAAATCACAGCCATATATCTTTCCACTGGTCAATTCCACATATACGGGCCACATCTCTAAAAAAAAAATAAAAAAAAAGATTTTATTCTCAAATGTAATCATCACCAAATGTCCTAGCATTATGTGAATACAATAACTAGAAACAAAGAAAGAAAAAAGAAGGCAGGAAATGACTTTATAGCAATACCCCTTAATAATTTTTATAAGGCACAGCTGCTATAATAATTTTAATGCAAGCAACATCATCTCCTTGTTTTGGGCATAATTAAAAAACCAAGTCATTCTAAATGTTTTTCCTTCAATTTGGACATGCAAATTTTTACAAAGTAAATTAAAATTGATAATCACTTTCTAAATTAATTCTTCAAAAATTGTTACTAATACTTCACACTCCACTTAGTGTTTAGTACAACTAGGTTATACTCACTTTTTAATGTTTGCCCTCACTATTCATATTCAAACTCTAACACTCCCTTTTCCTATGAAAAAATTCGAAGAATTCAGAACAATGGAATATTTTATACACTGGTGGCTAACCGTATTTCTTTAAAAGATGGTAGTTCTCACAGAAAGTGTGGAACAGGAGTTAGGAAATATGCATTTGAGTCCTAATATATACATTTCAGTCTGATTTTGGAGAAGTCATTTCACCTTTGAGACCTGCAGGTTTCTGTTGTTTTTTGATCTGCAAGATATTCTGATTGATGGTCAAAACACTAGGAACCCTATGTAAGATGCAAAGCCCTATACAATTTAATTTATTAGAAAACTTAAAGAAGTGACTAAATTTTATTAATTATGGTTTTATTTTTATGTTTAAATTTTATATGGAAATTTGAAGTTTTTAAATATAATGTAGCAAGTTTAAATTATTTTCCTTTTAATTAAGTGGTTATATATTTTTTTATTTCACCACTTACCTTTATCAGTTGTAACTGACTTCTCATGATGGTCTCTTGGAAAAGGCAAGGACTCTTTATTTAAAATTCTAAATTCTTTCTGAAAGTAGATATTCTTTACTTCACATGTAGTTTCAATGTGAATCTTATGAGAAAACTAAAAAAAAAAGAAAAAATACTGGTCACCATAATACTTCAGAAAGAATGACTTGGGTTATTGATGATGAAGAAAAAATTCCTAATGTAAGTTGCAGAAACATATGGAAAACATAATTCTTATAATATAAATAAAAACACATTGGGTACTCCCAAATAAGCCTCTCAATTTCTATGCATGAAAGGAGGAGAAATTCATTCAGTACTTAAAAGATCTAGAAGTTGCATTGGCAAAAAGTATGAAGGGCATATTTTTTAGTTTAAGCCTCACTGATGATTACACATATACTTTTTTTTTTTTTTTTGAGACAGAGTCTCACTCTGTTGCCCTGGCTAGAGTGCCGTAGCGTCAGCCTAGCTCACAGCAACCTCAAACTCCTGGCCTCAAGCAATCCTCCTGCCTCAGCCTCCCGAGTAGCTGGGACTACAGGCATGTGCCACCATGCCCAGCTAATTTTTCTATACATTTTTAGTTGTCCAGTTAATTTCTTTCTATTTTTTAGTTGAGACGGGGTCTCGCTCTTGCTCAGGCTGGTCTCAAACTCCTGACCTCGAGCTATCCTCCTGCCTCGGCCTCCCAGAGTGCTAAGATTATAGGCGTGAGCCACCACGCCCGGCCTTACACATGTATTTTTAAAAAATTACAATGGTTATGGACTACTCAGGGAAAAACTTACTCAGGGAAGATCTATCATTGTCATATTGTAGAACCTTAGTAAAAGGCCAGGTAGACAGTAGAAATTCAATAAATGTTTACTGAACTAAACTGTTGAAGTTCTTGGGTTAAATATACAACTAATTTTAGGATCTGAAGGTGTGGAAAGAAAGGCTTTTGCATTACTTCTATCACAAAATTAAATATACCATGTAGTCAGTCCTACTCTGCCCTATCTAAAGCCGAAAACCAAAGCTTTAAACAAATCACACACGGTAATGAAGGACTGCATGTGTGCTTCGCACTTTACTTACATTTACCAGATTTATTATAAAGGATATAACAAAGAAGAAATAACACAGGACAAAGCATATGAGAAGGCGCATGGAGCTTGCGTGCCCTTTCCAGGCTTGCCACCCTCCAGGAACCTCCATGTGTTCAGCTATCTGGAAGCTCTCTGAATCCTGTCCCTTTGGGTTTTTATGGAAGCTTCATCACATAGGCATAATTGATTAAATCAATGGCCATTGGTGTTCAACCTAACCTTCAACTCCTCTCCCTTCCTAAGAGACTGGGGGAAGAGGGGCTGAAATGTTTGAACCCTTCAATCTTGCCTTGGTCTTTCCTGTGACCACCCCCAACCTGCAGCTATCTAGGGGCTTCAGCCACTAGTCAATTCATTAGCATAAAAAAGACATCACTTTGGAGATTCCAAAAATTTTAGGAGTTGTGTGTCAGAAAAGACCAAATACAGGCATACCTCCTTTTACTGCACTTCACTTTATTCTGCCTTGCAAATATTGCATTTTTTATGAATTGAAGGTTTGTGACAACCCTGCCTCCAGCAAGTCTACAGGTGCCATTTTACCAATAGCATGTGCTCACTTTGTGTCTCTGTATCACATTTTGGTAATTCTTGCAATATTTCAAACTTTTTCATTATTATTATATCTGTTATAGTAATCTGTGATCCGTGATTGCTGATGTCACTATTGTAATTGTTTTGGGGTGCCAATAAATGTTCTGTGTGTTTCGCCTGCTCCACTGATAGGCCATTCCCTGTCTCTCTCCCTCTCCTTGGGCCTCCCAATTCCCTGAGACACAATAATACTGAAATCAGGACAATTAATAAACCTCTAAGTGGTCTCTAAGTGTTGAAGTGAAAGGAAAGGTTGCATGTCTCTCACTGTAAATCAAAAGCTATAAATGATTAAGCTTAGTGAAGAAGGCATGTCAAAAGCTGAGAAAGGCCAAAACCTAGGCTTCTTGTGCCGAACAGCCAAATTGTGAATGCAAAGAGAAAGTTCTTGAAGGAAATTAAAAATGCTACTCAAGGATCATATGAATAATAAAAAAGAGAAACAGCCTTCCTGAGAAAGTTTGCATAGTATGGATAGAAGATCAAAACAGCCACAACATTCCCTTAAGCCAAAGCCTAATTCTGAGCAAGGCCCTAACTTTCTTCAATTCTATGAAGGCTGAGAGAGGTGAGAGAGCTGCAGAAGAGGTGGAAGCTAGCAGAGGTTGACTCATGAGGTTTAAGGAAAGAAGCTGTCTCTATAACATAAAAGTGCAAGGTGAAGCAGCCAGTGCTGATGCTGAAGCCATAGCAAGTTACCCAGAACACCTATTAAGATCGTTGATGAAGGTGGGTACAATAAATGACAAATTTTCAATGTAGATGAAACAGCCTTCTATTCTAGAAGAAGCCCTCTAGCACTTTCATAGCTTGAGAGGAGAAGTCAACTCCTGGCTTCAAACTTTCAAAGGACAGGCTGACTCTCTTGTTAGGGGTTAATGTAGCTGGTGAATGGCTGTTAAAGCCATTCCATTTAACATTTGAAAACACCTAGGACCCTTAAGAATTGTGCTAAATCTACTCTGCCCCTGCTCTATAAATGGAAAAACAAAGCTTGAATGACAGCGTATCTGTTTATAGGATGGTTAGTGACTATTTTAAGTCAACTGCTAAGAATGCTCAGAAAAAGATTCCTTTTAAAATATTACTGCTCATTGACAATGCATCTGGTCACCCAAGAGCTCTGATGGAGATATACAAGGAGATTAACATTGTTTTCATGCCTGCTAACATAACGTCTATTAATCTGCCCATGGATTAAGGAGTCATTTTGACTTGCAAGTCTAATTACATAAGAAATACATTTTGTAAAGTTATAACTGCCATAGATAGTGATTCCTCTGGTGGGTCTGGGCAAAGTAAATTGAAAATCTTTTAGAAAGGATTCACCATTCTAGATGGTATTAAGAACATTTATGATTCATGGGAAGAGGTCAAAACATGAACATTAACAGAAATTTGGAAGAAACTGATTCCAACCCTCATACGTTATCCATATTGAGAGGTTCAAGCCTTTAGTGGAGGAAATAACTGCAGATGGGGTTGAAACAGCAAGAGAACAAGAATTAGAAGTGGAGCCTAAAGACGTGACTGAATTGGTGCAATCTCATAATAAAACTTGAACGGATGAGGAATTGTTTCTTATGGATGAGCAAAGAAAGTGGTGTTTTGAAATGGCATCTACTCTTGGTGAAGGTGCTGTGGGCATTGTTGAAATGACAACAGAGGATTCAGATTACATACACTTAGCTGATAAAGTAGCCACAGAGTTTGAGAGGACTGACTCCAGTATTGAAAGAAGTTCCTCTGTGGGTAAAATGCTCTCAAATAGTATCAAATGCTACAGAGAAACCTTTTGTGAAAGGAAGAGTCAACTGATGTGGCAAACTTCCATTGTTGACTTATTTTAAGAAATTGCCACAGCCACTGCAACCTTGAACAACCACCACCCTGGTCATTCAGCAGCCATCAGCATCGAGGCAAGACCCTCCACCAGCAGAAAGATTACAACTTACTACAGGCTCACATGACTGTCAGCATTTTTTATCAAAGAAGTATTTTTTAAATTAAGGTATGTATTATATATTTTTTAGACATAATGCTATAGTACACGTACAGATTATAGTATAGTGTAAGCATAACTTTTATATGCACTGGAAAGCCAAAAAATAGTGTGACTCAGTTTACTGTGACATTTGCTTTACTGTGACATTTGCTTTATTGTGGTGGTCTGGAACTGAACCTACAATATCCCTGAGGTATGCCAGCATATATTTCACAATATCACACCTGGAGAGTTAAAAAAGAAGGCTGAGAGCCAGTCTTAGATGAATTTGATATTCACCCATGTTTGGTGGGCAACTGGGCCATGGGGCTTTGAAGTCCTTTCCTAACCCTGTGTATTTTAAGTAAAGTGACCTAGCAATTCTTTGACTGTATGTTTGTAACCAGTCTTTAACAAATGGCTCAAGAATTTAAAATTACATCTAGACATGTTTAATCAGTATATGAAAACATACCTCTTTTGTTCCTTTAAGATTCAAGCCTTCATGCCAGTCTGGTCCCAAGGCACTGCCTACATTATCAGCTTCAGCTTTGGTTCTTACTTCCTTTTTCCTTCCTAAAGAGATGAATCAAACGATATATAAATTGCCAGGCAGAGAATTATGCCTTGAAGTTTTTAGGCAATGTAATATACATACATATATACATACAGCATGACTATACTATGTTATCTATATTAATCATTTTATTCATTATTATATTTTCTGATGTAGAGCTAAACAATGGATGATCTTTCAATTGAATGTTGAATATAAAAACAGCTTACCTTTTGGATGTTACACTGGTTAATTTGAAGGGTAAGAAGATTAACTGTCAAATTTTCAAAATTTTCTCAATTTGTAACACCTTGAAACCTTACAAAATTCTTGTTGAATTTTGTAAGCTATGATTTTTGTAATGCTATTAAACTAAAAAAAAGTGAAGTTTGTTATTAGTTTTTAAGTGCATTACATTTTTTACAAAATTGCCTTAGGTGTTGCCCAATTGTAGCATCTGTTTACAAAGATGCAGATGGCTGGTTTACTTAATTCACTTTAAATTTCCCATTGTAATTGTGTGTGTGTATGTACACATATATATACACACACATGTATTTATATATGTTCTAGAAAATCTGAAAACTTCATGTGCAGGTATAGAAATACTGTCCATATTATCTCCCAAATATTTTTACTAAATTTTCTTATAGCCCTTTTCTATAAAAATAGTTTCATCTGAGAATTAATGAGCTAGATGTCATGCTTACCTTCAGTTGTATATCTGGTTCTCTTGTGTGCAATTTTAGCCTCTGGTTTTTCAGCAATGAGCTTTGAAGTCAAGAATTCAGCTGCTCCTGCATCAAAGAAAGTGTTCCCTATAGCTTTATCTTTAATGGCCCAGATCACTTCACAACCTTCAATTTCATACCTAAAAGGAATGTTAAAGTTACGTAGAGTAATTTCAAAAGTTTAAGTAGAAATCTTTGTATCTGCAAATCATAACTATCTCCTAAAGCAAAAGTGCACAACACATTTTAAGGCAAATTGGTTAAGACTGATTATAAAGAGGAATATCACATTATTTAAGGATATTAAGAGTTAGCATAAAATACTAAAAGAAACTTAACCAGTTTACTGAGGGAACCTATGTGACAAATGTATGAAAATCACATAAAATTTCATTATAATGAATGTCATTTGAAAATGTTCAATTTCTCCAACATAGTTATATGAATGTTCCCCAGGGTTCCCAGGGGTAAGCAGTGCTTTGTTTATCTGGTTATAGCACAATTAATGATGGATGGTGTGTATAGCTGCAATGTTGAGAACTGTTCATTTCTTTGGGAACAATTTTTTTTTATACTCAAAGCACCACATTATGGAAAGGGTTAGAAAAAGTACAGAATTAGAGTTATAAGCTAAAACCTTGATTTTGTTATAAAATAACCATTACCTTGCGTGTAATGACCTTTATCATAGAAATTCCCAAACCATCTAGCTAAAGAAAGATCTAGTTCACACAATGATCAAGGATATTAGAGGAAGAAGGGCAGGGACATGGTATATATAAGCCACCTTCTATTACTGTTTACCATCTAGTCAGAGCTCCTGGGCATCTGATGTTTTATTCCTAGGTTTGGACACTGAGAATGAGCATGTGGTTTTCTTATTATTCATTTCACAAAGTCCCTGAAGTCCATTATAATTAAGGGGATCATAAAATTTATCATCCAACCTGGGACATTATTTGCTATTAATAATTGTTTTGGTACAACTGGTATAAAGGGGGATAATCCCAGACTAACAGGACACATGGCCATCCTAACTATAATATGATTTTACCTGAACTTGCAATGGGAAGAATACTGTGTATTAATTTTAAACATTTCTTTATAGTACAAAGTATTGCCATCTTTATTTCGTAGACTGATATAATGTAACAGGTTATAGGACTTTTCAAGACTAATCAATAAATACATGATAGAAAAAAGAAAGTTTAGCACATCTGACTCCAGGTCATCCAATATTCATACTTTTTGACATATGGTAAAGGAGCCTCTTACCTCACTTAATAAGCCTTTGTGTTTCCTGTTCTCCTGTGCCAGTAACCATTTACAGTCACTAAATTTCAGATTATTGGGAGAACTTTCTACTTTATGCTGCTCAGGTCATGTAGCACTGCTGACCAGCAGGAAGGCGCAATATACACACACTTGGTAATACATTTCATATTTCGATTTGCACATAGGCATATAGTTATCAAGAAATGCTTTCTTTTTATACGTTGGAAATTTCTATCATTTTTCATGTTTTAAAGTAATATAAGTGGCTAGTAGGCCAAGTTATTTATAAGTAAACACAAGTAACTGCTATAACTTGCTCTACCACACAGGATACCCTCTATTCCTCCTACTTGAACTATGTGCGCAGCAAGATGCAGAAGCTTGCAGGGGAAATACTGCTTTCATTTATAAGACCACTTTAAAAAACAGAAAACAGTGAAGTATTATATAGTTTTGTGAAATTATGAAAACTATCTGTTTGAAAAGGAAAGGATTAACCTACACTTGGAAAGAAGAAAACAGTAATAACTAAAAGAAAATAAATACTGAAGAAAGTGGCATTCATCTCAGTGGAACATGGGTGCTATTAAAGAGTAGAAAGGGTTTGGATATGTCACTTTTCATCATGACAGACAAAGACCTAGTACTTCAGTGGACCTAAATTCAGAGAATAACATTATGTGGGACCTTTCTTAAACTATCAAAGTGCTTACTAAAAACAAAATTATGAGTTTTATCCAATTATACAGTCTTCAGTCTCCAACCTAAAGAAAATGAGGAACAGGATTAAATGTTGTAAGACATTTTTAAACATAGGGAAGTTTTTAAATGTAAATAATAATAATTATTATAATATTAAGCAATACTTTTGGTGATAGCTAATGGAGAAAATCTGTCACACGTATGCAAGGATTTGAAGCCATTTTATAATAAATATGTACCTCCCACCTCTTGGCCCATATTTTGGTTTTGACTCTAATTTTCTATAAAGAAATTTCTGCAATTATGGAATCCATAAAAGCTAAAACATAAAGTGGATTTTTCTCCTTGAAAACGTGACAATTATATTTGTCTTTGATTTTCAGGATAAAAGATGCTTTCTAGTCTGCCAATAATCACATAAATCACACAGTAATTGTTAATATTTTAAAACATACTTACACTAATTCAAGTGCAATACCACCATTCCCTATGATCATTATTCTCTTAGCTTTGGTCAGCTGTTTCTGAAATTCCTATATTAAAAAGAAATTCCTAAATTAAAGAGAGATCATGTTTTGTAATAGTGGACAACACCCGAAGAGGCTTCACTGATAATATTCTAAAAATGTAATTATTTCATCAAATTTATAAGGGAACAACAAAGTAAGTCGCACTTTCCCACTCTGCCAGGATGCATCCTCCAAATTAATATTACAAATATCCCCCTTTATGTTCCATCCCAAACTGCCTTTATAGCAATGCCTCTCCTGATTTTCCTTGCCTTTTATATCATTACATTTAGAGTACTTCAGAATTTCAGCAAGAGGCACTGTTTTTAGTTTGCCACATTCTCAACTATATCACCAAATCAATTATTCTTTCTTTTCTCCTAGACTATCAGTTGACATGTTTCCTTGGAGTCACTAAACACTTAAAACTCTCAGGAATGAGAGGCACTGCACAGTGGTTAACGGCACAGATTCTGTAGTCACCAGCTCTGGCAGTTACCAACTGGACGTCCTTGCGCAAGGTGCTAACCTCTTGGCACCTCTGTAACTCCTAAGGTTTCTGTAAGGATTATGTAAAATGATGTAGATAAAATTGTGGGGGAAAAGGGGTTTTCAGGCATATAATAATATCTAACATTTATTGAAAAACTGTTATTGCCATTATAAGACAGCTAATTGATGCCTGCAGCCCCCAGAAAAAAGATCACGATGAGCTTGGAGAAACTTGTGGTAATTCCTATGGCACTTTCAAAAGTACAGAATAGTCTCATTGCTTCAGAATGACATCTGAACAGAAAAATTCCTTTTCCTACTAAGTTACTATTTCTATTAAATTGACTCCAAAACTTAAAATATTCACTGATATTGACTTCTTTAAAATTCTATTTAAAAAAAAAAAACCCTGAAGTTAATTTTAATTTGTTCTTCAGTGATGGTACTGCAATTTAAGAAAGATCTGTAAAGGCCAGGTGTGTTGGCTCACACCTGTAATCCTAGCATTTTGGGAGGCCAAGGCAGGTGGATTACTTGAGACCAGGAGTTCGAGAATGGCAAGAGTGAGACCCCATCTTTACAAAAAATAGAAAAATTAGCCAGGCATGGTGGTGCGTGTCTGTCATCTCAACTACTCAGGAGGCAGAGGTGGGAGGATAACTTGAGCCCAGGAGTTTGAGGTTGCAACAAGCTATGACGATACCACTGCCCTCTAGCCCAGGTGACAGAATGAGACCTTGTCTCAAAAAACAAAACAACAACAACAAAACAGAAAAATCTGTAAAGAGCAGTGGACATAGAGATGAAAGGCACATGTTTAAATTGCACATCTGATAAACTTTATAGCAATTTAGTGTAGGTAAATACTTAATCTCTCAATCTCAGTTCCCCATTTGTAAGTAGGAGTGATAATTGTCACATAGTATTATCATGAGGATTCAATGAGTTCATGTATGCAGAAGGCCTAGCTGAAACAGTTATGAGCCCAGCCTCTGATAATATGAACCTAAAATACTTACAAGAAAATAATCAAATTCTTTTTGTTTTCTCTAAATTCCTAATTAAAAGAAGAATAGGCTGGAAAAAACATTAATTTTCAAGAATATACAGTATTATATAATGCAAAATCATCATCTCATGGGACAGAACAACAAGCTTGAGGTAAGACAAAGTACTGTGAAACCAGGAAAAGATTCTTGACAATAAGGATTAATGAACCCTGAATAAAATTACCAAAAGAAGTTATACAATGCTCCATATTCAGAAGTTTCACCTTACTGGGATAGTTTATCACTGTTTTAGGGCAGAGGAATAAGCCAAGGGACTTTTTCAGTTCTATGATTCTATCATGATTTCATACCACCACAAAGATCTTCTGAATATTAATTTCTTTGTTAGGGGCTGGGCACGGTGGCTCACGCCTGTAATCCTAGCACACTGGGAGGCCGAGGCAAGCAGACTGTTTGAGCTCAGGAGTTCGAGACCAGCCTGAGCAAGAGTGAGACACTGTCTCTACTAAAAATGGAAAGAAATTATTTGGACAACTAAAAATATATATAGAAAAATTAGCTGGGCATGGTGGCACATGCCTATAGTCCCAGCTACTCTAGAGGCTGAGACAGATTGCTTGAGCCCAGGAGTTTGAGGTTGCTGTGAGCTGGGCTGACGCCATGGCACTCTAGCCCGGGCAACAGAGTGACACAGTCTCAAAAAAAAAAAAAAAAAAGGATAATTTCTTTGCTGGGGAATAAGATGAGTAAATTTTGGATATGCTTTACCATTTTAGAAAAAGATTGTTAACATTATTCAGTTGCAAATCATATATTCCCAAAATAGAGTAACAAATATGTGTGTAATGTAAGTTGTAACATTCAGCACAGGCATTACATTTGGGGTATCTGCTAACCAAAAGAACACAGGACATCAGCATCAACTAAAAAAACAAGGAAAAATATCAACTGAAACCAAACTGAAATTTGTAGTAATAAAACATTACAACTACTCTGGTTTACGGGTCATGAAACAAAAACCTCCCTTCTGCTACTATAGTTTAGAATTTAACATTATAAATGGAACACTTTCCTTCAGATGTAGAAAACTCTAAGGAATCTTCAAGTTCCCTTCCCATGACCTAAGCTTAAGTGTTACCTGAGCACTGTCTGTATCACGGATTCCTAATACGTAAGGATTTCCTTCACATATCAGTTTTGGTTTAGCTCCAGCACACAGACAGAGTTTCTTATATAAATGCTGATTGCCATCTTCTGTTACAATGCACTGCAAACACAGAGCCATGAAAGGAAGAGGGGAAACAAATTTATACATGGGTACAATTTCATTTGAAAATAAAAATTCAATAAGACATAAGCAAAAAATAATATATTAAGGTTGCCTCTTGGTGGCACTCAATGCTTTGATATAGCAATTACAAAACTAAGCATGAGAATACATTCTCTATCCAGTGATTCTTAATCCTTTTAGGGTCATGAACCATTTTGGGAATCTACGAAAACTTGTCTTTCTCCCCTGGAATAAAAAGGTACATCCACACAAAGGTTTGTATTAATTAAACTTCAGGGAATCTCATGATGCTTGAAAAAGGTATGTTGACCTCAGGTTAAAAATTAAACTTTAAGTTTTAAAATTGAGCATTCGTATCATGTTATACTTGAGACAGGCCTTGATGAAGATTTCTCATCTCAATGGAAGTTACTGTAAGAAGACCTAGTGATTCTAATATATCATACTCTAATATCTGTTACAAGTACAGGAGAGTACTGGGTAGTAGAAGAGTTTACAATATGTTTTCTTAATCTAAAAAGATTAAGAGTACTAAAAGCAGTATTTATATTCTTAAGTACGAATAACAACCACCTGACTAGCAAACTAAATGCTTTTGGGGGATATTTTAGTATAAGTGAAAAACATGTTAACCTTTAATCCTAGCATGTGTCAGCTTTAAAGTTATTTATATTAATTTTTAATAACGAGTCTAAAAACATTAGAGATCTATTGGTTTTATTCTTTAATACTGAATGAAAATCTACATGTAAGCACTAGACTTTAGAAAGTAAACATAAGTACATGCTACTATAAGAAATCTGCCATCTGACTGGGTGTGGTGGCTCACACCTATAATCCTAGCACTCTGGGAGGCCGAGGCGGGTGGATTGCTTGAGCTCAGGAGTTTGAGACCAGCCTGAGCAAGAGCAAGACCCCGTCTCTACTAAAGATAGAAAGAAATTATCTGGCCAACTAAAAAATATATATAGAAAAAATTAGCTGGGCATGGTGGCGCATGCCTGTAGTCTCAGCTACTCGGGAGGCTGAGGCAGTAGAATCGCTTAAGCCCAGGAGTTTGAGGTTGCTGTGAGCTAGGCTGACGCCATGGCACTGACTCTAGCCCAGGCAACAAAGTGAGACTCTGTCTCAAAGAAAAAAAAAAAAAAAAGAAATCTGTGCCATCTATTTGATTTACAAAGCTTGGCAAATCATATCATAGCACTTAATACCCACTGAGACATTTATAACCCAACTTAACTCTTCAGCTGCATAAAAACACATAAAACCAACAATCTAACATAGCATAATTCACATAGAAATTTTATATAAAATTTTTAAGTTGGTCAATTATGGGCACTGAACAAACAAAATAATTTGCATTTATTTACTGTAAATGCACAAACAACACAAACATAAAAACTCTTTTCATTAGCTATTGCTAAATTTTTGTCAGTAGATACTATCTCTAATTCACTAAAAGGTAAAGGACGATGGATAAGAGAATAGACATGCACTGCATGTGGGATATTTTTCAAATGGTAATGGAAGGCACTCTGATTCATTCAAATGTCTTAATATGTCAATTTCCTCACCATTCATTTAGTATACTTCTGAAAGCCCACCTCAGTTTGCAAAATTAATTGACATGGATGTTCTTTGGAATATGTATTACTACTGTAAGTATTAGGAACTTACTCTGGTTTTGTGATTCAAATTTTTTACTTTTTTCTCATAAAACTCAGTACTTTCTCTTACTTTTTTTCCTCTAAAATTATTTGTTTCAAATATGGTGTATATATGTTTTCTCCCAAAGGGACAACTCATAAATTAGAGCTGCCTTACAGAAGCACCTACAAACCCTACTTCCCACCTTGCCTAAAGCTCATTTAAAGATATTATAAATCATCTGACAGCATCCTTTCCTGAGACTGCCTTATTCTTTCTCCCGTGCAAGGGGTTACTGAGTCCTGCTGAGTCTATAGTAGAAATCTCACACAAATCTGGGATATTCTTTCCAACTACATTGTCTCTGTCTTAGTTTAGGCCTTACATCATTTGAGATTATTGCAAGCATCTCCTAATTGGTTGTTGGCTACTAGCCACTTGCTCTACCTCAGTTCATCCTCAACATTGCTGTCAGATATATATTCCTAAAAAAAAAAAATAACCCAAACCCTATTTTATCATCACTACCTCCCACTTACAATCACTTTACAATTTCTCCTGAATATAAAATATATTCAACTTCATACCATGACTTAAAAAGCCCTTTAGAATCTTATTTACTTATTTCTCTAGCTTTCTTTGCCAATGTCCTTTACTTATTCACATCCCAATCTCTTTGACATCCTCATTATTCCTCATACCCGTTTTCTTTTCTTTGGATCTTTGAACATTCAGTCTCCTCTTCCTAGAATGCCCTTTTCCACCTGGAGCACTCTCAATTCACTCATCTTGTAACCCCCAACTCAAATATATTACTCCCTCTGCGAAGTCTTCCTAAATCACTAATATCAGAGCTTTGATAATATTTTAGTTACTGTGCATCTCACATGTCCATATAATTGTAGTATGCATGTCTGTATTCCCTATGACACTCACAGCTCCGAGGGGCAGGCAACTTGTTATTCCTACTGTATCCCAGCATCAATGCAGTACCCAGAATACAGTGGACACTCACAAATATTAATATAATCTGAAACGTGGAAACTTTATATGTTAGGGATTTAAATAGTGGTGGTAGTAGAAGTGGGATCAAAAGAAGGCAGGCAAAACCTCACCAAGATTTAACAATGGAAAACGTCATTAAGAAAAATATCTTACATGTTCTTCACTCTTTAGTTGCTTTACTCCAGATTCTATAACCTTAATGTTGGGAAAGCGATCTTCTAACATGGTACTTGATTGTTCTTCAACATCAAATTCTTCCAATATTTTAGAAATCTGTATTAGATCAAAGAAGTTAAAATGTTATTTATTTTAAAAATATTGTCTTTTAAGAATCTTAAATAAAAATACTTTCATTTGTACCCATATACTGCTGTTTCATGTTTATAAAAGAAGAAACTTACCTGACTCTATCATGTATAGTAGAAAGATGACTAGACTCAGCATTTTAAGACTTGAATGCAAATATTAGTTCTGCCACTCCTGGGCAAATTACCTGAGTCACTGAGCTTGTTTCCTGGCCTGTAAAATGAACACTACACCACTTCTCTACAGTTTAACCATCAGCTTATCTATTTCCTTATCCTTCTAGCTTTCTCTCTCCACAGACTAGCTAACCTTATTATGACGTAATCTTTGAAGTCTTCTTTCCTTTTCTCTAAAACCAATGCAGAATGCTCTTGTACTCACTATCCTTCCTTTCCAGCTAAAATTCCACTGTGGATCATTTCCTCTTTTGACCAAAACCTATTATCTCCTTGCTCTCTTATTCTTAACTATTAATTAATCTGAAAAGCCCTAACCATAGATCTACCTACCTAGTTTCTTAGTCCTATACCCAGTTTGCTATAGAAGGTCCACACATCCTTACAGATTGATATCTGACCTTAGCTACTCCTTAAACACTGTATGGAAATCCTACCACATGGCACTAACAGTTTTTCAAATTTTTTGGTCTCATGACCCCTTTACATTCATAAAAATTATATAAGAACCTACTTCTTGGGTTATTTTAAGGACTAAATAATATATTTAAAATATTTAATATTTATAAGACTGCTTAGTGCATAGTAAGCACTCCATAAATAATGGGTTATTATTACTCTTATTTTTTCTCTTTTAAAAATTACACAAATCATGAATGCATGTTCTTTTAAACACTAAACAATACACAATATGGTGTAAATGTTAAAGTCCCTCTTCACCACTCTCTAAATCTCACCTCCCATCTCTCAAGATAATCCATACTGACTTTGGTCTTATGTTCTATATTTTTAATCTCTCTATCTTGTGTGCCTAGTACATTGATTGATATGTAATACAGGTGTTCAATAAATAAAAGGGTGCCATTTCCTACTGCTGACACTTAGAATAACTGACATTCGTATGTTTGTTATTAATATTTCAGTGCATTTTCACATATATTAATACATCTTAATAAGCTCACAACTCTGTGTAGTAAAAAAGGAGGATATTATCCTAATATTACAGGTGAAATAACTAAGATACAGAGGTTCTCCAAGGCTACAAAACCAGTAAATAACAGAGTCAAGTCTAAAACCCAAGTTTTTTTCCTTTTACTGTACATAAATTACGGAATTGGTAAAAACTAGACAGAGGTCTCATAGCTCTAGTTAATATTACACCAAATGAAGTCTTCTGGAAAGATAATTATTACACCCAGCTATCCATCTTCCACCTATGTATGTTCTCTTACCCTCTAATTAAATATATACTTTTTAAAGATTAATAGCTATAATTTGTTCTCTGCTTCTCCAAATTCTGTAAGTCTTTTGGCTGCACATAGATACTAAGATATCTTATGCCACTTTAGATCAGTTATAAAGGGACAACATGATATATGATACTAAATTACCCTTGGCCTTAGGGGTTTATAACATGAAAAAGTTATATTCTATTATCAGAATATTATAAGGGAAGACTTGTATTAAATGAAAGACTATGGTAGTGTATTCACTAAAGGGTGGAAAGAAAGATTAGAATTTATGTTTACCATTTAAAAAATTTCATTTTTTTGCACAGGTTTTAAAACGTTTGTAATTATAGCTGTTGTTCATACATGTACACATAAATTATACACATTCACATATATGGATGTGAGTGCAAAACTTTTTAACAGCTAAGGTATGGGATCAAAAAGTTTAGAGGCCGCTCTTCTATGATACTATGACCCAACTGATGTTAGACCCCTATTATAATCCATAATATAAATTCATGGAATTACAAAGTATTCTGACATGCTTATTATACATCTGAAACACTAATTATTTACAAGTATAAATTGACTTGGAAATACTTTTATTCCAATTTATAAACACACATACAGTGGAAGGGGGAAATATAGAGAGACAGAAATACCCTAAAAGACTTCAATTTAGGAGTTTCCTAGACCTGACATCACACTGTTCACCATTTCATGGGTAGGGGTGTATGTGAGGTAATGCGTATGTTAAGTAGCTTGATTTAGCCATTCCACAACATACACATATTTCAAAACATCATGTTGTATAACATATATATAATTTTCACTTGACAATTAAAAAGGGAAAAAAAAAAACCACTACAATAACCCTAACTGCTATTTAAGTTATTGTAAGTCTTTCAAATTAATATTAACAAAGTTATACAAAGATTCTTACCTGCTTGAAATTTGTAACTGCTTTAATAACAGGAGAAGCTGTTACCAGGAGAATATCTTCTGATGGAAAGTGAAGAGCCAACTTATTTTAAAAAAGAGAGAAAAAAATATGATAAATAAATTTAGGCATTGGTATACATGGTGTGTGTGGAGGGGTGTGGGGTGGAAATAATGAAACTTTAATAATGTAATCAACCCAGGAAATTAAAACTCCACTGGTCCTCATCTAAAGGTCTCCATTATTTTGGGTCTTACTAATATTTATGGGGCAGTGGTGAGTAATATTAAACTCTGATATTGAGAAAATGAATAACACCTTTACCCTAAACACTAACAAAGACTTTCTGAACAAGAAAAGTGATATAAAGAAGAATCCCTTATGTACTTCAACTATTTGGTACACCAATTTAGAGTTACCATACAGAGGATTAGACGAAAACTAGCCTCCTAATTAACAGTTAAACCAACTTCTATTTATTTTAAAATAATATTTAATTTGCCTTAGATGGGATGAAATTAAAGCAAACCCTCAACATTAAACACTTGGAATCTTAGTCTAACTTTTCCTAAGCCTTGATACTATTCTGCCTCTTCCAATCAGTGTATATTCTGGGAAGACAAAGCCATTTTAATAACAACTTTAACAAAATTTAGAGGTGTAACTTGCTATTGTTTCATTATTTTCCTCTAGCTACAACCTCTATTTTTCTCATTTTGAAGTTCTTGAAAGCACTTTCTTATCTCAAGGTCTGGTTCCTCCACCAACCTCTCTAATCTGGCTTCCATCCCTACTCTACCACTAAAACTGAGCATGTTCAAGTTTCCTGTCCATCCTCAAAACCCATGGGATTCTTTTTAGCCTCACCTTACCTGAACTTTCTATAATATTTCACAATATTATTATTCTGTCCATCTTTTCTTTGTATATTCTGTAATTTATCTCCCCCGTTTCTGTTTCCACTTCTAGATCAGGTCCTCAAAATTTCTTTATACTACTGAAATCAACTTCAAATTGGCTTTCCAGTCACATATATTAACCAGTTGCCTCTGCCCCAAATATAACTAATCATCTTTCAAAAATTTTCATTTGATAACTTTACTCCACTGCTCAAAAACATCTGACTACTTGTAAATTCTTGTTAAGTTCTTAGCGTGACTTACAAGACTATGACCTGGTCTGTGCCAACCTTCGCTGCTTCATCTGTGGTCACCTCTCCCAAGCACTATGCGCTTTTAGCTTTGCTGCTCCCAGGTGGTGCCAGGCTTTTCCACTGAAGACTACACTGTTAGCCTCCCTTTCAAATGTCTTTCTTTTCTTCTCTACCTGGCGAACTTTCACTCATTCTTTGATAATGAGATTAAGGGATACCTCTTCCCTAATTCACTCCCTACCAACTTTTTAGGCACCCCACCCTAAAATAACAGCTCGATGTCTCTTCCACTAGACTGTGAATCCCTAGCACGGGGTACCATGCTGTTTATATCTTACTACTCAGCCCTTAGTAGTGTGCCTGGATCATAGGTATTGCTGACTTGATAAATAAATGGAAAACACACATTCAAAGATGAAAAGTTGAAAAACTCTTGAATTTCTTGCACTATTTATGATATCAGTGATTGCTTATGTTTACTTTTTATCAACAAAATAATCTAGTCCTTGGGTCAATCTATTCATCATAACCAGAAAAGCACTGCCCAGGTGCATTTAATTCTTTCCTGATTGTTTTCCAAAACATTACTAAAGTATGTTCTATCTTGGGAGTTCAAAGTACAGGAAACTTACGTAAGGGTTTATTATTCCCTAACGACTTGGGAACTATCTGGAAACTGAACTCAATCAGCTAAGACTTGGGGGTTGAACTTTCTCTGCAAACACAAAGCGCTCTTGTCTGCTCTGACATTACACTAGGATCACAGCCTGCTTCCGCCAGCTTTGGCTTCTCCGCTAATAATTTGCTCCCCACTCCTCCCTGCGCCTGACATAGAGCTTGCGAGGTTCTAACGACACCACCTGGAGGCCACCACGCAGTTCCTAATGCCTTCGAGCAAGCAGGAGCGCGGAGGCAAAAGGGAGTCGGCAGAAAAACGAGGTCGGGGGCGGAGGGGAGGCCTCCGGCGCCGCCGCCTCTGGGGTCGGGGGAGAAGCGGAGCCGCCCGCGCGCGCCCTACCTGCTCCGCGCAAGTGACGCCCGCGATGCCGCCGCCGACCACCACGAACTGCCCCGCCGCCGCCGGGGGAGGGCGCGCTACCTCCATGCTCTCGGAGGCCTAGTGGCTGACGGAGGGCTGCGCGGAAGCCGCGCCAGTTTGTATTAAAGGCCAGGGAGCTGCGGGGGCACGGCTACTTCCGGTGCCGCCACTTCCGGTGCCTGATCAGAGACTCCGACCTACGGGTGCCCCGGAGCTCACACTTAGTCGTTTCGCGGATCTGCCGCTTGCCGCGTGTTTTAACCACGGAGGCGTCTCGTCGTTCCCAGGGCTTTGTATAACTGTTATTACTACGCTGAATAGAGCCGTCCCACGAAGATTTGATAGAGAAGGCAAAAAATGAAAACAAAGTAAAGGTGATGAACTGCCGAAAGAAGTTTGGCCAATTGCTTGTCTTAAACATAGATAATTCTCACGGGACAGAGCATGCATAAAATAAATGAATTGCTCTGAAGTTCTATTTGCTCCTGCAAAAAATTAGACGTGGGCGCAGGTCTTAACCTCTTAGTGGTAAAAGGAGCCTTCGAGAACATGCTGCCACCTACTCCTGTCGTTTTTGTGCACGAGGAAACAGACTGTTTTGAAAACCACTTGACTGTCGCCCTTCACCTAACAGCCCAAGCACAAGCATTCTTCATGACCAGGCAAAGCAGCCGCTGAATTGTCCTCTGATGACTTATGGCTTTCATTTACAATGTAAACCTAAGCTAAGATTTCAGTACTGTAGAGTTGCTCGCCGTTTTGTCAAATCACACGAATATTTCAACTGTTTCCAATAAATAACAGCATGTGTGAGAGCTGAATGAAATATTCCCAGTCTTAATTTTACTGTTAATGCCTTTTTGTGGTGTTCATTTGTTTTGAGAAATGGCTAAATTATTTTTATAGCTATTTTTTACTATATTTACTATATTATTTTACTATTTACTATTACCTTTGCTGTCTCATGTAATAGTAACACTTTCCCTAGGAGTTGTATTGTAATATTAAGGTACTATCTCTCAAATGGCTCACTCTAAAACCGGTAATTACCCTTTTAATTCTTTAAATTCTGAGAATAACCATTCTATATGAACAGGAAAACCTAGTACCTATCTAATTACACATATTTACTGATACCCATAATAATCATTGTAGTTTGATTTACTAAGTTAAATGTGAGTCTAATTCCTGTTACTAGTTTAGACAACCAAACAAAGCATTTCTAGGAGGAGGAAATAGTACTTTAAGCCTATTTATGTCTAATCTTGCTTCTCCAGTTTATTTTCACATGATCTCACTCACACTTTGCTCCATTCAGACTGAACTACATTTGCAACTCCCAGGATATGACATTTTATTTCTTTTCTGAGCATTTCCACATATCTTTTCCCTAACTACTTTTCCCTGGCTAACTCCTCATTGACCTTCAGTTTCATCAAGCCATCACTTCCCCTAAGAAGCTTTATCTAATGTCCTCAAGACTGAGTTAGGTGTCCTCTCTATGTGTTCTAATAGTATCCTGTCATCCTCTGAATTTAGACTTATTACACTTTATTCTAATTATTAACTGACCCCCCCACCACCATAAACTCCTTATTTAATCTAGGGATTATTTCTTGTCTCCCTTTGTATCTCCAATATTCAGTTACTGGTAAGTGTTCAACAAAAATATGCTGAAAGAATTAGGAAATGGATGGAACATGAGACTGCCCTGAAGTGTCCTAAAGACTTTTAAGATTCATTCTCCAGAGTCACTGATCCTCCTGTATATTGTGACTGCTGTTTCCCCTTTATGGAGTTCAGAGAGAAGAGCCGACTGGAATTTAAGCTCCTAGAGGAAATGGAAGGAGATCTTTGTAGATGAGAGGGGAAACAAAGCAGCAAATGTAAAAGGATGGTGACCCTCACACTCCCCTTTATCCTTCCCCTTTTGAAGGCTGGCTTTTATCATGGAGGTGTAATGGTAAGATCTAGCTATTGCCAGGTCTGTCTCTTGGCAGACTGTTGTCCTGATTCTTTGGCTTCTTGTTTGGAAGAATCACAAGCAGGGCAATTCGATGGAGTGACTGCATACAGGAGACAATTACACACAAACACCTTGTATTGCAGAAAAGAAGGGAGCTACATAAAGCTGAAAATACCTTCCAGAGAGAGGAATGGGTAAGGACCACCAACCACGAGTGGTTTTAACTATTCTACAGAACACGCACAGAGAAGGCTTCACCTTTTTTATATAAGAGGGCAGCCATTCCTGAACATGGACCCTGTAAAAGGTCAAAAAGCTCGATTGTGAATGCACATATTTCTTTTTTCATAAATATGCATGACTCCTCCTATAGCTTGTTAAATATGTACATTTGGGAAAACTGCTCAGTATAAATTCCTGTCCCCATTGCCCCTGCCTCACGGCACATGTTCTTGACTTCTGGCTGGGGGCACGGCTTTCCAGCCTGTTGGAATGGCCACCCACAGGCTGCATCCCTTTATGAGAAATAAAAGCTCTCCCTTCCAAATTATGAATCTGTTATGTCTTCAGTTTACAAAAGAAAGAAAAAAAAGTAGTTGGGGAGTTCAGATTCATCTGGAAAAACTGAAGGAAATAAAACAGTCTTTATCTTACTTGTATTTACTTCCTAAATTTTCTGAAATCTGATTTCCATCCCTACCTATTTTCTTGAAGGTCATCCCTAACTTTTACACTATTAAAACCTACCTTCCCGTTCTTCTCCAAGAAGATTTCAGGAATGTCTACAATAAGGTCATTTGGGTTAATTTAGACTGCTTGATTGAAAATTAGGAAAGAACAGTGAGATTTCATGGAGTAGTTCATGACTAACAGCTTTTGAGTCAGATGACCTGGCTTCAAACGTGGCTCCAACATTTCTTTGCTGTATGACCATTTCATGAGTTACCCCACTGAAAGGGAAATTCATTTGTACAGGGAATAGGTTTCTTAGGCCAAACTAAAGTAATTGCCGGCCTGTCTTCTGCCGGCCTTCCGGGGAGACATAGGTCAACACACTTATGTAATCGAAGTGTCAGCTCCTATGTGGACCCACGTGATCACACTTTCCCATGGCATGTTGCCAGTATTGTTCTGAGCCATATATAAGCATTCGCCATGTTCTTGGCCACATTCCCCAGGCAGCTGTGTCCCCCTAATAATAAAGAACATGTCTCATCTGCCTGCTGCCACCCACCCCTTTTTTCAACACCTAGAAGCCTGCTCCGGTGCACTCAATAGCCACAGTACACCACTCCCCACACCCATTTAAGCCCTAGTTTCCTCATTGGCAAAGATGTACTTTGTAGAGTTGTTTTGATGTACATATGAGATAACATTTGAATTTCCTAGAACAGTGTGTGCTACCTAGTAGGATTAATGGTCAAGTTGCCCGCCTGTGCTCTGCTGAATAGTATATATATCTCTCTCTCTCTCTGAAAGATTTTATCTATGCTCATACCTCAATGGGCTTATAATGCTTTTAACTGCCAAATGTCTATCTCTCATATCATCTACTATGAATCTTCAAACCTGAAATTTCTGAAGCTTCCTGAATATATTCTTATTGTTATCCTGGTCTTCTCAAATTCACTGTCAGTTCAAACTAGATTCATCGGTCTCTCAAAACCTCTTCTTTGTTTTTATTTATTTATATAAATTTTATTGAACAAACTGGACTTTACAGAGAACAAATGAAAGGGAACATTTTTACTTCTCAACACTTTTCCTGTGGATGTATTTTGCTCCTTTAAATTAAGTCCTTGTTAGGCCTCAAAGCTTTTCTTGATCATTCTCAGGTAGTAAGTCTGGTGCTACTTGTTATCAAAACTTCAGAATCTCATCCAATTAAGGCTTCACCTAACTGCAGGCAGTCAAGGATGGTTTCTTTTTGCTATCTTGACAGTTCTTCTCCTGCCTAGGAGCTGATGTTTTTGGCAGCTTTAAAATTGGAGGGTGGATAAGGGGAAAGGGGAGGAAATATCTTACTTCACTGCTGTTCCTTGGTGAGCAAACCTGCCCCCAAAGGCTGAGAGGCCAAAGAAAAAGGCTGACAAATCCATTTCTCAGAAAGAAATATGTGGCCAGGCGGCTCACACCTGTAATCCTAGCACTCTGGGAGGCCGAGGCAGGAGGATCCTTTGAGCTCAGGAGTTCGAGCCAGCCTGAGCAAGAGCAAGACCCCATCTCTACTAAAACAACAGAAAGAAATTAGCTGGACAACTAAAAATATAGAAAAAATTAGCCGGGCATAGTGGCGCATGCCTGTAGTCCCAGCTACTTGGGAGGCTGAGGTAGAAGGATTGCTTAAGCCCAGGAGTTTGAGGTTGCTGTGAGCTAGGCTGACACTGCGGCACTCTAGCCCGGGCAACAGAGTGAGACTCTGTCTCAACAACAACAAAAAAAAAGACAGAAAGAAAGAAATATGTAAATATGTAATAGGGGCTTATAAACAGAAGTGATGTCTCCGATGGCCATGAGATAGTGGATGCCCACACCTGCACTCCAGAAAATATCCTTTATATAGCAAGCTTTTTTGGTGCAGCTGGTTATGTCTCAGACTTTCTTGGGAAACTCATGAGTACTGGGGAGGTTCAAGAGGAATTTTTATGAGGGGTTATCTATGCTACAGGCATTATTTAAAGAGCTTGCTGCAGAACACCTTGGTATGTAGAAGTCAAATATCAGTCATCATGGTGGTTTCACTTCAAGATAGCATCATTCTTGCTGTGCAACTTGCTGTTTTCCTACAGCTATGAATCAGTGGTGTGGTACAGCTGTGAATCTGTGAGAGCTGACTGATAAAATTTAAGGAATTGTATGGACTGTTAAAATAGCTCTTGTTAAACATTAAATTGTATAAACTTATAATCAAATAAGTTATATTAAGACAAAGATAATAAATATTCAAAACTGATTTTCCTAATTATTTTACTATTGTCTTTACTTTTGACGGTCTTTACATACAGTGTATCCACGGATGAAAATATTATATAATGTTGTGGTGCTACACATTCCTTCCCAATGCCTCATTCAGTGATGTGTTGATAGCTTGAAATCACCCCTGATGGGAATAGTTACATCATAGAAAATGGCAAATGACACAAACGAGGATTTGATTTATTATATTGTTGATTGTTTAGACTTTAAAAAGTAATGAGGAAATGTTAATAATAATGAAATTAAAAGAGTGTTGTATCTATTGTGGTACATTGTAGTATGTTGTGAATAGCACACAAAAAAATTGAAGAAGTATTCTTCCAGTGTAAGAGAGCTGCTATCCAATTTAGCAAAGAGGTCACTGACATCAAGGCAAACAAGTGAAAGTTCAACCTACACTTTCTTTATTTTACTTCCATCTTACTAGTTAATATAACTGGAAATGTCAAGCAACATTCTAACTACACTCATTCATCAATTGCTATTATAGTTTCGCTAGGATACAAGAATTCAGCAAAAATTAGTGAAAACATTCCATGAGAATCAGTTGGCTATATGGAATTTACAACAAAGAGTATTGTATATTTATTATTATTTGTAAAATATTTGCTATATATCTTTATATCAGAAAAATTTATAACAAACTGTCAACAGAAAAATTCAAACTCTGTAAAATAAAGATGTTTATTCTGAGCCGAATATGTGCCACAATGTCCCAGGGAACATGGTCTCAAGAGGTCTTGAGAAAAATATACCCAAGGCAGCCAGGTTATGTTTTGGTTTTATATATTCATGGAGACAGGAATTAAAGGTAAAACCATAAATCAACACATAGAAAGTATACACTGGTTTGGCCTGAAAAGGTGAGGCACCTCAAAGCGAGGGCTTACAAGTCATAGGTGGGTTTTAGCAATTGGTTGAAAGAGTCAAGCTTTGTCTAAAAATCTGGAGTCAGTAGAAAGGAATGCTTGAGTTAGTATAGGGGGTCTGCTAGAATGCTTGAGTTGAGATAAGGGGGTCTTCTATCTGTCATGTGACGCTATCCAGAATCAAATTGGAAAGTAAACCACATTATATCAGGTTAATAAAAACCCATTTAATGAGATTTTATTATTTGTAGGTGTGACTCACCAGCCCTCTTAAAAAGAGTTTTGGGCAAGAGAAAAGAAAAGGTCAGAGTTCAGTCCTCAAAACATATGAATACACACACATACATGTACATTCATGAATGCATTTTTTTTTTCACAGAGCCATTTGTTAAACATTTACCAGCACAAGCATTGGTTATTATCTAGCATTGGTATTTTCTTGGTGTGGCTGACTATAAATGCGGATTCTTTCTCTTCTGGGGTGCTTTTATGGGTGTGTCAGAATTTCCACATCACTGAGGATTTCTCACTTACAGTCACTAGGGACCTCTCATTTGCAGTTTTTGGGCCATGCCTTCTCCAGATTCAATCCCTCTTAAGATGACACAGGGTCCACAGTGGACTTCTGGGAAACTCACTCATCCTTTAACCACCCCAGACCCTGAAAGTGCATATTAAACCAGCATAGCAGCACCTCTCTTCTGCTGTCAGACCATCTGGCTAGCCACACCTTCTTTCCTCCCGCTGAATCAGGTACCTGTTCGTGTGTGCATCCCTCAGACTCCAGGGGACACATATAAAGCCCTCTAAATAATTCTCTTGAAGTCCTCCTCACCTGTGTTAGGGATAAGGATTTGATGGTGGGGTGAAACATTTTTCCTTCTCCTTTCCCATGTGCACTGTGAGCAGGTTGGGGCTGGATATAGAGAAGGAGAGAAGACAGCATACAACTGTCTCCAAAGAATTCTTATTACAGGCTTCTTTAATTCATCAAATCATTATTTATATTTGCTTATATAGTCTCAAGGAATGTGATGGGCTAATGCTGGCAGACCAATTTTACAGTCTTTTAGCATGTGCCACCTAGGTGGTCTAGTACCTTGTGTTGAAGGTTTAGGGTTTGGAGCCTATTATTATATTGTCCTTAGCCTTTGCAACCGAATTAACCAGAAAAATCACATTTAATCCCATGGTACAACCATGTTTGTTTTACAAGTATCAGACTCATGTCATTTAGAAAACTGAAGACATTTCTTATACTATACACGCTCAACCTCAAAATTCAGTTTATGAAATCTCACCAATTCCAAAGTGCTTCCCAGTTTCTTCATTTCAGTTTTGATTGTGACTGTGCTATTTTCAGTCTTCCTCTCCCACTTGGACTATTAAAAGAGGTTCCTCATTGGTCTTTCTTCCTCCATTCTCTTTCTAAATCTGTCCTCCATGGTGCCAGAGAGTTATTTTATTCAAAGGGAGATACAGTTATTCTCCCTCCCTGCCATTTTTGCTTCTGGCACATTCCCCCTTCCCTGAACACATCAAGAATGGTCTTGTCTCCTCCATTACAGGCCTCCTTTCTCTACTTATAGAAGCCTATGAATCTATGCATGGCGAGCTCAGCTGCTACCTTTCCCACCATCCTCAAGCAGAAATGGTCACATTTGTAGAACTTTACTGTATTTAACAGTGTTTCGTGTGTTAGAGGTTATGTCCCCATTGGGCTTCTTTGAGAAAAGGCAATGAATTTTATTCACCTTTGATTTTTTTCACTTTATGCCCCTAATCCCAGCACTTAGCACAGTGACTTCAGTAATATATATACTCAATAAGTGTCTCGTGAGGCTTTAAAATTAGCATAGACAACTTAATCTTATAAAGACTGAGTCTTAAAAGTATGGCTGGATCCACCATTTTGAAGTATGAATTTGCCTTATGAAATGTTCTTTCTTAGTTTGCTGTGATATTTCTAGACTAGGTTGTTCTGGGTAAACAGATGTTGTTGTCACCCCACAGTATCAGGATGGAACCCCCATTTAAAGTTTGATTTGGATGTGAAGATTAATGATCACACACACATACACTCCCAACCCCCATGAGGGCATGAAAAGGCTTATTACTTACATAATAAGGCTTTCTGGGGAGAGCAGGACAAGCTTACAAGCTGATCCAAAAATGGCTTGAGAGAGCAGAGAAATAACAGGCTCTGCTTTTAATGGGATTAGGGGATCGAGAGGGTGTGGGAGTTCTGGCACATATGGGCCAGGCCTTGTTAGGTCTGAACATCTTGTGGGCACCGAGGGAGGGCACATTCAAACTCCCTCAGCTTGCCCAGGTGTGGGGGGGCAGGAGAAAGGGGGATGGTAGGGGATGGAAAGCTGCCAGCAGTCAAACATCAACCATGGAACCAGGATCGTTATTACAGTAGGTAGTTTTCCTTTTTTTGGGGGGGGGTGTGTTCCAATGTTTTTTGATAGGTTTATAAAATTTCCAAGTTCTTCTCAAACCATACAATGGAATTTCACAGTTCAGTTTCAATTTCAAGTCATATCACCATAAAACACACTCATTACATGATATATAAGTAGACAAAATTCCAAAGCCAATTATAAAATCTTTTTTTATTACCTATATATTTTTTCTGTTATAGAAAATTGGAAATTCTCTTCAGCCTTATAAACTTTTTGAATTATGATTAAAACTTTTAAAAAATGTCCTTCATCGTGTGAAATGTTATTACAACACAATTTACATGTCCTTTTATGAATCTTCCATAAATAAAAAATTAGATTTATAGCTTTCATGCTATTTTTGAATAAAACATTGCTACTTATGTTCATGGCATTTATTTGTTAATTGCCATGCTTTCCGCATATAAAATTATTGTGACAGCACTTGAAAGAGTTAATATTTAATTATTTGATGCTTAACTACTTTCCATTTTAGTGTAGGCAACATTTTAACATCAGTTACATTGAAGATCAGAGAAATTTAAATTGTTTATTCAAAAAAATACATTAAATATTTTCCACAGCTAGTTATTATACTAAAGAAATAGGAAGGAGCAACACTTTCTATTTCTGTTTTTTTGTTTATTGAAATCACTTGTATTTTATACAAAATAAATTAAGATGCAAAGAAAGTAAAGCATATTTTTTCTAAATGAGTAAAATGTGAAATTATGATATCAAATGGATATGGCTAATTTATTTTAATTGATATATAGTACTGAAATTAGAGATAGTTTGTATCTCTTAAAGAATTTTACTTCTTTTTAAAAGAAAAATAAAATAGTTTTGTTGCTATAAATAAATAATGCAGCAAACATTAAGTTTTTTAAAATTAACATGAACCCAAAACAACAGATGTATGTGAAAGCTTAAGTAATTTCTCCTTTTTTTTTTTTTTTTTTTTTTGAGACAAGGTCAGACTGGAGTGCAGTGGTATCATCGTAGCTTGCTGTAGCCTAAAACACCTGGGCTCAAGTGATGCATCCTCCTGCCTCAGCCTCTGGAGTAGCTGGGACTACAGGTGCTTGCCACCACTCCCAGCTAATTTTTCTATTTTTTGTAGAGACAGGATCTCCCTCTTGCTCAGGCTAGTCTTAAACTGCTGACCTCAAGCAATCCTGTCTCAGCCTCCCAAAGTGCCAGAATTGCAGGCGTGAGCTGCCATGCCTGGCCAGTTTCTCCTTTTTAATCTTGAAAATATTTTCAGGTTTACATGAGACTTTAATGTTTTAGGTATCAGTTCACTTATGGTTAAAAATGATTCCTATTAAGCATGCTTGACCAAACACAGCAAGCTAAAAATGAAAAGAAACATTCTCATTTCATTTTTAAACTTTGGAGATGCCAGTCACCAATTTCTGATTTGGTCCAGGTCAGGTCATTTAGTGCATAGAGTATATTTTGCGGAACAGCAGTATAAAAAAAATTTGATATAACAACAAAAAATTTGTTATTGTTGTGGCTGTGAAATTGCTTTCACAAAGGGAAAAGTTTTTTTTCTCAGTAAGGGGAAACATTCATTTGAAGAAACATACCAGCTGGCTCTACCGTGATTCATTTTTTGACATCTTTGCAGTAATCTAAATTTTTATCAATTGTAGAATAGTTAGCTGCGGTCCCCAACCCTTGGCACCAGTTAGGCCTGCTAGGAACTGGGTGCACGGCGGGAGGCCAGCGGCTGGCCAGATAGCGAAGCCCCACCTGCACCCACAGCTGCTCCCCGTCGCTCGCATCACCGCTGGAGTCCGCGGCCGCCCCCATCAGCCGGTTCATCAGACCCTCATAGCAGCGTGAACCCCACTGCAAACTGTGCATGCGAGGGATCCAGGTTGTGCGCGGCCCGTGAGAATCCAATGCCTAATGATGTGAGGTGGAGCCGAGGCTTCGCCCACCGCTCCTCCACCCCTCCACTGTCTGTGCAAAAACTGTCTTCCACGAAAAAGGTTGGGATCCCTGAGTTACAGCATCTGGTGATTGTAGAGAATTGGGCACCCATTCATTCCCTCCTTTCTTTTGCCCCATTTGCCTCAGAAACCTCCACTCTCCTTTCCTGTATCGATCATAGTTCCCTGTTAAAAAGGAATGTCAATGTCAATTGTCAGATGGTTGTGACTTATGGTATCATAATGTAACTACCTTCCTTACCTTCAAAGGGAGTGGAGAAGTAAGTTAAAACATTCTACAAACATAATAATATTACAAAACCATGAATAATTTTTTGACAGTATTCATGCTTTCCTTTTACATCTTTGGGTACTTTTTCTTTCTTTCCTATGATAATTCATTTTCTTTTACCTGTTTCTAAATGCAGTTGTTTCTTAAACCTCTATACTTTACCGAGTTTTCTTCTCTTTCTATGCTTCCTTTATTAGTACTGCTCCTAGTTGCCTGTCAAATGTGCATTATTCCCTAATTCCTTACTAATAGAACCCTAATTTTCTTTGAATTGACAATGTGCCATCTAAAAACACCTGTCTTGCCAGACTCTTTGACCTGCACTGAACATGTGACACAGTTCTAGCCAATGAGTAAATTGATGATCAGGCAGGGATTTTGGGAAAATCTTTGCTGTTCTGATACAGGTACTTCTAGTTTCTCCTTTTCTCTTCCTCCTTCTTCCTATCTGAAATGTGGGTGTGAGATTAGGGTAGAGCAGTCATCTTGCAGCCATGAGATGGCAATGAAGATGAAGGCACACATGCTAATGATGGAGAGGGGAGAGATGGACAGATCCTTCTCTAAAACCGTAATCGAATCACTTTTTAAATTCTGGATTGTCTACCTCCAGGCCTGTTGTTGCCTGAGACAAATAAATCACTGTATGTTTAATCTGCTATGAGTTTTCTGTTGCTCATCACTGAACATAATCCTGAGTTGCCTTTTATTTCATTACATAAGACCATATGCATTTGATTAAGCCATATTTATTCTTCTTGCTTATCTCTGCTTTCTCTTCAATGCACTATTTGAAAATATAAAAAACTGAAGGCAACATCCTGCAAAGTCACATAAATTGCTCATAGTTCAAAGGAGTTCAGTAATTTACTCTGGCATTTCTCGGTGTGATTTATCTGCAATGTTTTGTTGTAGACATGATGTGATTTATAATTTGGGGACCTTGATAACAGTTTGATTTCCTCTCATCATTGCTTGGCCACACTGGTGTCAGTTCATGTTAACTGCGTCTACAAATCCAGTCCAAATTAATCTTTTTGTAAATTTACACTATGAGAGGGCGTGACATGTTTTATCAGACATAGATTCCAATTGGCCACCCTTTCTATAATAAGGTTGCTTAGCAGTGAGTGGAAAATAGGCCACTATACAGAATAATTTATAATTAATACCTGTGTGTATTTATAGACATATCTACATCTATATCTATATCTACTAATATATATCTGATTGGGATATCAAATAGTTATATAAAGAAAACTATTTCTAGGGCAATGGCTTTGTTTTATATCCAATCACAGTGGATTTGTATTTAATAGTTTAATATGGAAAATTTCTAAGTCTGAATATGTTTTGTAGAAGTTTGTATTAATCAAAATTAACCAAATATGCTCAATAAACATGTTTTACTTTCGTGATGAAAGAAATATAAAATAGATTAAGAGAAGTGCATTTGGGTTACATAAATACAAATCAGTACAGCCATTCTAATGTCATCTGAAAGCCTTTGAACTGTTACCTTTTCACTCATGTATTCAAATATTTATTGAACACCTGCTATGTGCCGGACATTGTTCCAGGCACTTGGGATATATCACTGAATGAAACAAACAGAAATTTCTACCATATCAGGGAAAGACAGACAATTTAAGAAATAAATAAATACATAGGGATGTTTGTTAAAAAGTGCAAAAAGTGCTAAGTGCATAGAAAACAATTAGAACAAGAAAGGTGGGATCAATATGTGTGGAGGTGTGGTGTTGAAAATTTAATTAAAGTCAATAGATAGGTCTTATTGAAAAGATGATATCTGAGCTAAGACATGAAGAAGGTGAGAATGCCATGGGTATGTCCGGGAGAAGAGCTCCATAGATGGTGAGGCAGGAGCATGGCGGTGGGCAAACAGTGAAAAGGCCCCACAATGGTAACATGTCTGGCATGGAGGAGGCAAGTCTGGTTGGAGCAGAGTGTACGAGGGGCAAAGAAGTACGATATGAGGTGAGAGATGATCAGGGAAGGTGTGGGCAGATTAAATAGAGCATTGTAGGCCATACAAGAGCTTTGGCAATTATTTAGTGAAACAAGGAGTCATTCTAGGGCTTTGAGCAGAAGAGTGACATGCTCTGAAGGCAAGGTCAAAAGCAGAGAGACAAAATGCAGCAGGTGAGAGGAGGTTGTGGCTTGTACCAGTGACAAGTACTTAGATTCTGAATCTATTCTGAAGAAAGAATTAATAGGATTTAGGGAAATTTGTAATATAATTTTTATCATCCATTCTAGATAGTTCTAAAACTGAAAAGGGATGCTATTAAGTATTATGCCGAGACAAGATACAAAAGCCCAGAAAAAACTGGCCATAAAATCATTATCTTCATTAGTGACCTTGAGAAAAGTATTTCCCCCCTTTTCAGAACAACTTCTACTTTCCTTCTTTCTTGAATCCACTCTAGTCAGGCTTTGCTTCTATAAAGCCGTATAAATCGATCTGTTTGTTATTTCTTCTCTGTCGCTCAAAGGATTTGCCTTTCCATTGTTTGTGGAGCTAATTATTTGATCTTAATCGTGTACCTAAATTGAAGAACATTTTTCTCCAGGCAGGATTTTCTTCTGCCTCTGCTGATACCCGGGGTCACCACTCACTTGGAACCTTCCTCTGGAATTTTGGCTCAGTGTAGAAGTCTCATGCTTAGTTTCCCTTTGTTGGCTGTGGCCCAAGGTGTAGTATCTAAACACATGAAGTTTGACGATCTTTGTAGACCTCTTCTCCCTCTGTGGAGATCCACGGTGTGTCAGAAAAGTATGTTTTCTTGCCAGAAGCTGAGTGTTCTTTAGTGGGAAGGTCTCACAATACTCTCATCTGAACTAATACTGGAAGCAAAGGTCAGTGTTCTATGTCTACATGTTTATTGATTATCCTTACATTTTAATACTTTATAAACATTATATTTTTCTAACAAGGTTTAAAATTTGTCAATGTTTCCGTGGTTCTCCCAAACAGTCCAGGAAGCTTAGCATGATTTAACTTCTTGATATCCACTGAATCCCATCTTCCACATAATTTTCATTGTTGAGTATATTAGTTCAATATAGTTTTAATTTTTTATGTTTTGTTTGAAATTGACTTTTTATCAATTATGCATGCACACATGTCAAATAGTTTTACGAGACTTGCAATAAAAATAATAGTCCCTTCTGTCACTTTTTCCCATTTCCAAATTTCCCTCCTTTAAGGCAACTATTTTCAATATTTTTTGTTTTCCTCTGGTATTGCCTCTTTTTTAATGGTTGTTACTAAGTAACTGGCTTTCTGTTTTATTTTTTAAATCTATTTTCTACTGTGAAAGATGTAACTCTCTTAACTAACCCATTCTACATGTTTTCCCATATATTTACACACACACTCCTTTTGATAACATCTCAATACAGTCAACCACAATTTTGATTAAATCAGTGTTCAATGTTTAGATGATTATGACTGTGTAAATATTATTCATAGCTAATGCACATATTGTACTATAACTACATTTCCTATACAATTTTTTGTTTTTCCTTTTCCTGAAAATTGCTTTGCTTTTTTATTTACTTAGGTTTCTTTGTTCTTGTCACTAATTTCTTCCCAAACTCTCCAGAAAAATGAAGTCATAGCAAGAATATAGAAAATTAATACATTGGTACCATTATGTGCTACTTATTGTCCTCATGGAGCTTACATTCTAGATCAGTAAGTTCACACACTTAACATTCTAAATCACTAAATTCAAACACTTAACACTCCAGCTCAAGAAATACAAACATGATCAGGTAACGTATTAGTTTTGGCTTTTGCTTGGAAATATCCTTTCTAGAGACATTTATCTTCCTGATCCAATTAAACCATTGCTCCCCACTTTTTTCTGCATAATAATTTCTCTACATTGTCATACCAGAAATTTTATTCACTTGAGTTGAATCCCTTGTTTCCTGAATCCAGTGATTTTTTTTTTTTATTGGTTTACTCCTTCATTTGTGATCAGCATACCCAATGCAAAATAAAAATGTGGGGCCCTTTATTTAAAACTCCAGTGTTGATCATTAGCAAGATTGTACCTATGAATAGTCTCTGTACTTTAGCCTGGGCAATAGAGCAAGACCTTGTCTCAAAGAAGAAAAAAAAAAAATTCCAACAGGCAGAGCCAACGCACCATTAAACCAAACTTGATGCTCTCCATGAGCATGAGGCCCTGGTGACTGGACAGGTCACATATACCCATGAAGCTGGCTCTGTTCTCAGGTTTGGGAAATTATAACCTAAAAAATATCTTCCCCTATTCCTATTTCTACCTGGGGAACAAATAATAGAAACTTGACCTGAAGAGTTATTTTGAGAGAGGGGGTGATTTATTGTGTGTGGTTTTTTTTATGTGCCTGAGATTGTACCTCCAAGGGTATATCATTTCCCAGTCCTGATTTAATTGTGAATGGCAGAAAATGAGGTCTGATCTTCCTTCCTAGCATTTCCTGACAGATTAGCCAGTATCTCTAGGGTAAAATGAGCTCCTAAGCGCAAATAACAAGACATTTGAGAGCACAGCTATTTGAAAAGAAAAATAACAGATTAGGTTGCAGGTACAAACAGAAGCAGAATATTAGAAGAGATACAACAAAAATTAAAGTTGAAGTAAAAAACACAATAAAAATATAAAGAATAATTATGAACAATACAAGAACCGTAAAACACAAAAAGAACAAATAAGGAATATTATGTATGAAATAACTGCAAAATGAACATAGCAGATGGGATAAGTAGCAGGATGGATAAAGGTTGAGGAATGAAGTGCTCAAGGAGACCAGATTGAGGGAATCTTCCAGAGGGAAGAAGTCAAGGACCAAAAAAGTAGGGAAATAACAAAGAGGAAGACACAGGAAAAGTGCTAACCTCCCAGAATTAAAAGTTTCTGAACGACTTCAGCATGAAAGAGCTTACAGAATGCTAAAGAAAAGAAATAGTGAAAAACACACACAAAAATACTATAGTGAAATTCAAGACTAGCAAAGACAAAAGGAAAAATATAAAACCTTCCTGAGAGAATGAAAAATTCACATGCAAAGATATAAGAAAAGCTTCATCTCAGGTTCTTCAGCTGCAACTCTGGGGTCGAGAAGTAAATGGAGCAGTATTTTTAAAGTATTGTAGGAAAAGATCTTAGATTTTATATGCACCAAATTGCCCTTCAAAAATGAGGGCATAATATAAAAATAATATTCTCAGGCAAACAAGATCTCAGGTTTGTTGCACACTGAAAACAATTTTGGATAAAATACATAAACAAGAGAGAAAAATCCAGGAAATAGAAGAGATATACGAGGTGAGGATGATTAAAAAATAGTAAACATTTGTTGCTGCCTTAAAAATTGCTAGTTGGCCCTGTTCCTCAGATATATTCACAAAAACTCAGACTTGGAATTAAAGTCTAGATAATGATGATATGATAGGGTTTGAGAGGGTGGTTCTTATTAAGGGTGAGATACCGATATAAATTTAAAAATAAAGTAAGAAAGTATTAATAAGAAATTTAGAAAAAGTGGGACAAACTAAAATAATGAATTAAGACAATAAAAACAGGTCTACGTATATCAATAATTAAAAGAACTTAAATTAGACTGAGCTTACCAATTAAAAGATACAAGTTGATAAATGCAGTAAATAATCTAAATGTACAGTGTTTACAAGAGAAATGCCAAAAAGAGTTGGGCACAGAGGCTCATGCCTGCAATCCTACTAACACTTCAGAAGACTGATGCAGGAGGATTGTTTGCAATCAGGAGTTTGAGACCAGCCTGGGCAACATAGTGAGACCCTGTCTCTGCAAAAAATAAAATAAAATAATTAGCTGGGCATAGTAGGATGTGCCTGTAGTCCCAGCTACTCGAGAGGCTGAGGCAGGAGGATTGCTTGAGCCCAGGACTTCGAGATTACAGTGAGCTATGATCAGGCCACTGCACTCCAGCCTAGGTGACAGAGTAAGACTATGTCTCTAAAAAAAAAAAAGAAAAAGAAAAAAAACATGTAAAGTTCAAAAGTAAAATGTGAAAAAAAAGAAAAAAGGATACACGGGGACAAATGTTAGCAAAGTTGGTATAGTTATTTATATCCAATAAAATAGACTTTAAGGTAAAAAATAGTGATTCAGAATAAAATAGATCATCAAATACTGATAAAGATTCAACGCACTGAGAAGATGTAGAAATTTTAAGCCTCAAAATACATGAGTCAAAATTGATAATATGAGAGATGGATAAGTTCATCATTATACTGAAATTTCAGTACACCCTTTTAATTACTGATAAGTTAGATATATAAAAGGTCAGAAATATTGAAAATATCTAAGCAATACTACTAACAAACTAACAAAATTAGAGATTTACATATCAAAAACAAAATTTTAAAACATCTTTTTAAAAATTTAGGATTTTGTTTTTTAACATCTTTGGGCAGGGTAAGATTTCTTAAACCAGTCACAAATAAACATTGTCTATAAAAGAAAGAAATGAAAAACTTGACTATATTAAAAGCAAGATTATTTTCCCTCAGGCCCTACATGGCTGCTACAAAAGCAAGAATTTTTGTTCATTGAAAGCCAGCACAAAGAATGAAATGACAAATAAGTAGGAGAAAATATTTACAATGCACACAACTAACAGGTTAGAATCAACAATATACAAAGAATCTCTACCTATCAATAAGAAGAGGACAAATAATCCAATAGAAAAATCTAGAAAAATCTAAAAAGCAAGAGAGATGAACAGGCATATCACAGAAGAAATGCATATAGCTAATAAAAAGTGTTCCAGCTCTTTAATAATCAAGGGAATGCACATTAAAAAAATGAATGTGCATAAATGGAAATGCAAAACTATGTAAAAATGAAAGAAAGGGAATGATAAACAAAAGATTCATCATGAACTCAGGTTTCAGGTGGATGGTTATTTCAGGCTGGAAGAGACAGGGGGGTAGTAGGCTGGTGGGGAAACCAGATTGTTAGATGTAGTTTATTGACAAAGTTTTAGATTTTATAAATACAAGTATACCATGCATGAATAATGATGAAAGCAAGTTGTGATCCAAGGATTATGATTAATTCAATTTTGTGCTCCTGAGATCCATCAGTTAAAATATTCTCCAATGAAGGATTTCCTAGAAGGCTTACTTTCCACATTTTAAAAAAAGAGCACAGAAGAAAAAATTATGAAGGACCACACCTGACTAATCAATACTCACTGACAGGAAAGAACTTGTGCAATGGGGTAAAGAGAACACCTAAATGTACAGTGTTTGATGTTTAGTGTGATATAAGCAGAATGTGCAGACTCTGAAGGAAGCTCGTGTACTGTACAACTCAGACACATGCCAAGGATCTCAGAAGTTGTTTTCGAAAGCGAGAAGGGTAGTGGTGTCACCATCCACGTGAATTTATTACAATACTCCATGTTGGTACATATCTGTTTAGCCATAAGTCCCAATTTTAACTAGAGCATCCGCAGACACTATCACAAACTAGCCACTACTCTACCAGAAGCATTGTTCCACACCAGGCGTTAGTGAACTTTTTTCAATACAGGTATAAATAGCAAATATTTTAGGCTTTGTAGGCTACAATATCACTGTTCCAACTATTCAACTCCATGTTGTATTTGTAAAGGCAGCTATAGATAAAATTTCAATAGTGAGTGTGGCTGTGTTCCAATAAAACTATAATTACAAACAGAGGTGGCAGGCCCACAGGCTGTAGTTTGCTGACCCCAGTTTTATACTGTCCCTCCAATAGTTGGTCTCTGCATCTTACAGTGGGGAGATACGAACACAACATGCTTGCCAGTATGGTGAGATGGTCTTTAGCCCATATCTTAGGGTCGAATCAATTAGACCACAACAGTTGGCTCATCTTCCGATACGAGAAGAAATAGAACTCTGATCCACATTATAGGAATTCTTATAATGGAATTATCATCAAGTGATACTATCTTCAGAGTTGCAAATTTGAGATCAGGGTTTGAGAGAAAGCAAACAGTAAAAGAATTTAAAAGGGAAGACTCTCAGTTTACTTTGGGGAGTGAGACTTAACAGTGCTTTTAGAACCCAGGATACATTTCTGAGGATGATCTACAAACCCTGTCTGTAGACCCTCACTGCCTGTGCTTTTATGAGTTTGAACCAATTTGAAAAAAATAAACAGTTTAGTTCTACCAGGCATTCAGAGGTTATTTTAGGAGAGCTTTGGTGGTCTTTGGACATATTTTTCTTCATTCTGTTTTTTTAGGATGGAATGACAAGCTCACTTTTCACAGTGATTATGCTCTGTCTTGTCTATAAGCACATGGGTGAACACACACAAACACACACACAGTCAAAACATCTCCATAGCTTGCTACCCTGATTCATATGCTTGCCTAGAACTTTTACTTGACATCTTATAGGTCCAGTATCTTTAACATAATACTGACCACACTGGATTTTCATCAACAGAGAAAGGGAGTGGGACATTTCTTTAGTGGGCAGTTGAGGGTCATTGGTGGGCTTGGCAGCAAATTGCAGAGGAGAGCACACCCAGGTCTTTGGGTACAACATTATATGTGATAAGAGAGTACTGAAAGTCAAGAAAGCACATTGAATCTTACAGTCAGGGGATATGAACAAAGGGAGCAGAGGGAGGATCAACAGTGACAACTAAAAGGATACTGTATTTCACTGCTGCTCAGGGAGGAACGATTACCTAGGGGTAGATATTTATTCAAAGAAGAAGCATTGTTCCTGATTAAAAAAAGAGGGAGCCAATAGAAACAAAGAAGCAAGAAAAGAATGTCTTGTTTATGCCCAGGAGACAATTATCAGTGTTTTAAAAATACTTTCCCTATAGTTAATAAATTGTTGTGCAATAACAGTTATTTTTGTCTATTTGGAGCAAGTTCATCTACATCACTGGTAAATTATTTTGTGTGAAAATTTATAGAATAACTAAAATACTAGAGGAAATAATCTGGTGCCTTAACTACTGGGATCCTTTACCCAAGGAGCTGCCACAGAGTTTTCTAAACATTTCCCTTATGGAAAGCCATCCAGAAAACTTGGATCAGTAAGTCCTTCAGCCTATCTTCTGAATATAATTGGAATGTATTCAGATATTTACTGCCAGTGCCACCACTTCTATCCAAGCCATCGATAATAGCTTGCCTGGACTATTGTAGTGACTGTTTGGCTCTACTCTTCCTTCCCCGGGGCCAGCCCTTTCTCCATATAACCACCAAATAGGCCTTTTAAAAACACAAATTTGAATAACTTATTTTCCTGTTTCACACCCTCCAATGGCTTCCCATTTCCAATAGAATACAATCTAAACTCCCTGCTGGGCATACAGTGCTGTACATGACTTTGCCTCTGCTCAGTGCTCCAAGTACATCCTGTTCCCTTTGCCCTCAGCGAGTATAGCTTCCCTTCTCCAGCTATGCCTTCTAGTTTTCTTTCACCCTGGGGCTTTCGCACTTGCTGTCCCCATGCTTGGAGAGCTCTGATCTAGATATTCACACAGTTCCTTCTTGTAGTTTGAATTGCAGTTCAGGCATTAATTATTCAGGGGTCTTCCTAGTCCACCAGCCCCCAAAATGTAAACCCCTGGGGACCCCCAATGCCATCATTCTGTTTGTTTTTCTTCATAGCACTTTTATCTTCCTGAAATTATTTTGGAATAATTGTTAAATTGTTTCAGAAGCCTTGGATGATCTTGGCAAGAAGATGAAATGGGGAAAGGAGGTGGGTGGGGGCAGGAGGCAGGCATGGGTCTGGGGTGCTTTTGGACATACGCAATGTGATTATTTTTTCTTTTGAGAAAAGATGGGATATATAAACCAGGTTAGGTTATTTTTTTTTTTTTCCAGAGTATGGTTCTCTAAGGCTTTGAACCTTCTGAGAGTTTATACATACTGCAACAAAAGAAGGAAAGAGAACATGCAATTCTCTACAAAATTATTTTAAGGCTCTCTTTCTTACGTGTTTGCTAATTTAACTGCAGGTATTGAGAGGCAATGTAGTGTAGTGCTCTGAAGCTGGGCTACTCTTCTGCTTTCCAGCTGTGTATGTAAACTTGGGGCTGTTAAAGCCTGTGTTTACCTAGGTGTCCTGCTCCTTAAAAGTGGGACAATAAAAGTACCCCTCTCAAAAATTTGTTGAGAGGCTTAAATTAGTTAATACATCTATGCTCCTAGAATGGCCTGCAGCACATAATAAATATTCAATAAATGTTAACTATCATTATTACCAGGGAATAAAAAACAACCCTGTCTCTTGGGGCCAAGAGAAATGAAAGGTTGGAATTCCTATTTCTACTCCAGATGAGGTGCCAGGAGGGAGTGCAACCTGCCCCTCACTTTTGAAGCAGTTCCCGGGGTTTTGTCCACAGAGCTTCTCTGTGGGCAGACATTTTGGGGTCTGTCCTTCTTCAAGCTTCTTAAATAGTTGAAAACAATGAGAGATGTCTCACCAACAGCAGCTGAGGAGTAGTACAAGTAACATCTGGGACATATTAAAAGGGAGTGTAGAAAAAAATGTTCTAACTGATTTGGTTGCTAAGTGTTCACTCTCTCAAGTGCCCCTCGCAGCATTCTAAATATATGTGCTAACCAGACCCAGCAAAGGAAAAGGATTCCCTCTTAATCTTATTTGTTGACTTGTTTATTTTCCTTCTTTCTTCAACCACAACAAACAAAATTCATGAGTAGGAATCTCGACTCTTTTTTATTATGATGTCTCTAGAACCTAGAAAAGTATTTGGTATAGGATGAGCACTCAACAAATACTTTTTTTTTTTTTTGAGACAGAGTCTCACTCTGTTGCCTGGGCTAGAGTGCCATGGCGTCAGCCTAGCTCACAGCAACCTCAAACTCCTGGGCTCAAGCGATCCTACTGCCTCAGCCTCCCAAGTAGCTGGGACTACAGGCATGCGCCACCATGCCCGGCTAATTTTTTCTCTCTATATATATTTTTAGCTGTCCAAATCATTTCTTTCTATTTTTAGTAAAGACGGGGGTCTTGCTCTTGCTCAGGCTGGTCTCGAACTCCTGACCTTAAGCAATCCTCCCGCCTCAGCCTCCCAGAGTGCTAGGACTACAGGCGTGAGCCACCGTGCCCGGCCAACAAATACTTTTTTGAATGAAATAATCTGAGCAAGTCTTTGAAGTAGGTGCTGCAATTATCCCATGGTACAAATTTAAAAACTGAGGCTAATGAATGTGTTCAAGAGCATAACTAGTCTGTGCTAGAGATGGCTTCAGCCAGTGCTTTTAAACATCCCATAGCATCCCATCATGCTTCTGCCTTTAAAATGTCAATCCAACTGTTTTTTCTACTCCATTCCAAATTCCACCTGTCTATGACCACTTCATTACTTTACACAGCCCCCAATCTATCACTCAGCCAATCCAGCTAGAAAGTTACTGATAGAATAATATGTAGACATTGGTTTTCTCACATCAGTCCACTGTTCAAAAATGTCAGTGGCATCCTATAGAAATGAATATTCTTGTCTATGTCAACTCTGTTCTCCCAGGTTTATTCTTGTTTTGGTGAGATCTTTTCTTAGGTTATTCAGATATGCTGATAATTGAACTCACGCTTAAATATATATGCATCTTAATTTACTAAATGAGTAAATTAATATGTTGTTCTTTGCTTTACAAGAAACTTGTTAAAGTCTTCTTAATCATGAAAGACAAAAACTAAGAAAACTGGGGTTCAGCAAAGTTAGGTGACATTAACCGAGATTTTTGGTAGTCTTTTGATAGGATATTACAGTTGGAGCCAAGGTCACATAAGAGTTAACTTTTAAAAAAAATAGGAAAAGAAACAGAAGGAGGAGCTTTTGGTTCCAAGTGACTACAGTAATCTTGGAACCTGTTTCCAAGATTAAAACCTGTTTCATAAAACCCTCAGAGCCAAAGAAACTACCAAAGGATTAAAACTTATGTAAACAAAGATCTTTTTATTTACAACTCCACTTCTCTGAAGAACAAGAAGCTTCAGCTTACACATTTGCAGTGTGTTATTCTTACTGATTACTCAGTATGTAATTTTTTAAAAATCTGATGATTTTACTGTGTAGAAGCAACAATGAATGGAGCTGTTGGTGAATGCTAAGGTAAAAGTCGTTCATTTATTTGGGTTGTTGTGGGTTGCATTCCAGTCAATTTTGCTTGGAAAAATACAAAGTAGATCTAATATGGATAAAGTTATGAATATAAGATTCTTTCAGTTTTCTAATTACCTTGTCTATACTTTCCTGATAGCAATGGCAATTCTATTTAAAGCAGGATGTGTTTTGTGCAGTAGTAATAATATTGTTTGATTACTCTGACACACAGATATATACTTGGAGTTTTCAAATATGTATAGTTGTTACAAGTGCTTTGGAGTTTTAGAAGTCCCAGAAGTGAGCCTAAATGATTCTGGATAATGCTGTTTTCCTCCTGCTTTGTCATTGGCCTAAAAGGTCCCTTTTTGTTTATCCAGTTCTTCCACATTCATCCTTCAAATTCTGATCAAGCCCCATGTCCTTGACTCCAGAAATCCTAGAGCATTAGTGTCAGATACATACCAACACATTTAGCACTCACATGTACACATTTCATTGGAATTTTCTTTCAAAATTAAAAAATGAGAGTGTTATTTTAAAATCAAGTAACACAAATATTAAAGGAAAAACTCAATTTGGTGCATATCATTTAATGTTTTTTCCTATGCTCATGTAAAACATATATAGTTATGTGTAGTTATATACGTATATTCCCCCCTACTTTTATTCACAATCATAGGATCATCATTAGAGACATGACTTGTTGCCGTATTCATTTAACTATGAACTATGGACATCCCTCCAGGTCAGCATGGATATCTAAATCATGCTTTGTCCATATTTCCTTAGATAGGAACATTGATTTCTATAGAATGGATTTTCAAAAGAGAAATTACAGAAACATTGTCCACTGCAACTCACAGCCTCACTGCTTCTCCACCCCATTCCATTATATGTTATAATTTTTAAAAATGTTTGTTTATTATATGAAAAAATAGGGGTATTGTATTATTTTCCATTGCATTTCCTTGGCTACTAGTGAGATTTAGGATCTTTTATTAAAAGATTTAAAAAATTTGTCCATTTGCATTTCCTCTTTTACAAACTCCAGTTCATACATTTTACCATGTTTGTTCTTCTCTTTCCAATTTGTAGGAATCCATTTTTTTTTTTTTTTTTTTACATTAGAGATAGAAACCTTACCTCTCATATATGTTTAAAGTATTTCCTCTATTTTTTTTTTTTACCTTACGGTATTTTTTGCCTCTGTGTAATTTGTATTATTATAAAGTAGAGTCTTCAAATTTTTTTCATTATAGCTTCTGTAGTTTTTGTTTTTAATCTTTTGAAAGAAGTTTTTCCTTACCCTAACATTTTTCTAATGTGTTCAAAAAAATTTTTTTATGTTAAAATCTTTAATCCATTGCCCTGTTTATATTTGCACATGGTATTAGGCAGGACTATTATTCTTTTTTTCTTGCCAGATGGAGATCTAATTACGATATCAAGATCATTTATTAAATAAGTTATACTTTTTCTGCTGAACTATTATTGAAGAATTTTATCATATATTACATTTTAATTTATACTAGATCTAGTTATGGACTCAGTTCTGTACTAGCAACCTGTTCGTCTATTTTTGTGCTCACAACATGCTGTTTTAATCAGATTACTGTCACAAAGGTTTTAGTATCTCCTATGGCATGTGCCTACTATCTTCAATATTTTTAGGCAAATCTTACATATTTATTCTTCCACATAAATTTTAAAATCATTTTGTTTTATTCTAAAGTCAAACCCCAATAAAAACCAGTACCTTAATGAAATTATGATTCAAATTGCATTCAATATTTATATTTATTTAGGAAAGATTAAAATTTTAATAATATCATTGGGGTTTTTTTTGTCCAGTAAGTATGGTGATTTTTCTTAATTTATTCAGGATGTCCTTCGATATACAATTTTGTAATCTCTTCATACAGTTGCTGTCCATCTTTGTTAAAGTTTTACAAGGAATTTTATAGTTTGATTGTTATTGTGAATGAGATTTTATTTTTATTTTAATATCTGTATGGTACTGCTAGTATAAAGAAAAGCCTTCAGTTTTGTGTATTTATTTTGTATCATGTCACTGTATCAAATTATTTCATTAATTATAGCATAAGAATTTCTTCCTGTGTTTTACAAGTAATAATAATTATCTACAATGAAAGAAATTTTATTTTTTGATTTACAATATTTACGCATTTATTTCACTTTTTTGCCTTCTTGCATTAGCTAAAAATACCAAAACAGTGCTGAATAACAATGCTACTAGCAGGCAAGCTTTATTTGTTCCTGATTTTAATGGGACTAGCTAAGTTATTTCACAGCACATTTACGGTACTTTGCAAAGTGCCTGCTGTCTTCTGTTATCATATTCTTGCCAAGATGGTAAACAATTGCTAGCACAGTATTAGTGGAAGGATCTGTTATTGTATGTAAATCATCTTTTCAGCCACTGAATAGCAGGAGCTTGACTGTACCATCCACTTTAGATATTAGAATTGTTTAAAAGTTTGAAGAAAAAAATACTGTGTTACATACACCTCTTGCTGGAATAATTTACTATTGCCCAGAAACAGCATTCTAAGCACATCTCCTTTGTGCAGAGCTGCATTTGTAGAGGTGGCCACATCATCTTGTTCAGGCTCAGCTTGTTCTAGCTGTAGTATGTCTCCCTGAAGAGAAGTCATACATTTCATATTGGTTCTGGGCCACGAAGGCACCTGGCCAGAATGGGAAGGAAGACTCTCATAGACTCGGTCACACAGATAGAATTGTTTCAAGAGGTTCTAAGGATTGTTTCACTGAGTTTTAACGCATTGTTTTGTGCATGTGTCCATGCTTCTTTCTTGAAATCTACCATCACCTGATCTAGAAAGACAGAAACTCTATCTTTTCTCTGTGAAGATCACTGAGCAACTGTTGAACCATGGCTGTGCTCTACTTATTGCTATTGGTACAGAGTTCATTATCAGTTCTGTTATTATTTCATAAGCACTAAGAAATATTTTTACATGAGGATGTAGACGAGGGAAAGTTTTTATTATAGTAATGTAACTCAGTTATTTGAACTCTTTATATTGATAGTTATATGTCAAAAATCAAATAATGTTCTAACACCAAAAATTACTATCAATTGACAACTTGATTTTCCTTCACATTTGTTGAAAGCAATTAAAATTTTTACTGAATTTGTTACTGAGCTATTACAATTATTCACTTTGTTGGTTTCTGAGAAATATACCTAACAATTTTATCTAGACTTATAAAATGATTATTAATTATTCCAGTTCTCTTTTACTTATAGTCACCTTATTTATGAAGCTAAACTTAGATGATATTGACTTAAGATAGGAAACATTAAATTGGGCATTGTTTATTGCATAGGCTGAGCAGAGATATATTTATCTTTGCCAAAGTTAAAATTTTTAATCTGGCTGGTCTCTAAGAGGTTTCAAAAATCTTGACAGATGGACAGAAAAATAGATTTTTGAGAATTTTATATCTATATTGATTAGAAATTTCCTTTATGATTGAAAATGGTTATGTTTCTAATTATGCACTTAATGTAATTATAGAGTTTTTTATCCTCTTAATAGGAACAATTGATCCTAAATAAAGAAACTGATTTTCTAAGGTTTAGGGCATTGTTACCTAGATCACTTTTTGGGATTATTTTGCCCTTCATCTGTATATAAGTAGATATTCTGATTTTAAGAGTGTAATAAAGTCTCCTGTAGGAAAACTAACTGGAAAAGTATAAGGTATTTGGCCACTACTAAGCAGGAGACTTAGAGAAAGTATAATCTCATGGGATTCTACCCCAGGAGGAATGAATTCTTTGATAACGGTAGGGGAGGATGGAATGTGCCACAGTAAGAATTAGGGTTGGTGAGAGGTAAGCCTTTTCTTTTGCGATTGGAAAAAGAAAGTATACAAGGGCAGGTGGGAAAGAAGGACTAGCCTGATGCCTAAACTGCAGTTATATTTTCAGATGGATTGGTTTTACAAAAGAGTCTATCTGGAAGATGAAAAACTGAAAGTGAATTCCCTTAAAACTATTCATGCCCACGTTCCCCTTGGAAAATTTTGTGCACTCTCAATATTCACATACCTTGGTTTGGAGAATACTGCTCTAGACCACCTATGAACTTGTGAAAGAGATGTGCGAGAACATGTTTTATGAAGATGTTCATTGCCAGCATGTCTACAGGTTGCATAGAGAGCTGAGCTGGAGATAAGAGGGGAGAGAGTTGTTTCTTTGGAGAGAGTTGTGGTGTGTGTCCTGCTCCCACCCCCATGAGGGAGGGGCAGGCTTGTCTTTCTCCTGACCTCAAGCCTAGTGAGCAAGACTTTTTTTTTTTTGAAATATATATTTTTTTATTTTTAATTTTTTTTATTCCAGCATATTATGGGGGAGCAAGACTTTAAGAAGTTTGCTCAGAGTGCCTTATATTTGTCCTCTGCAGTTTGGAGGACACAGAGGACTGTTGTCCACCTCATGCTAAGACATCTAAAAGGCAAAAGGCTGTGGCTGGATCCACCTACCAGGTGGCAGATTCAAGAGAGGGCTACATTTTAAAAAGGAGCTGCACTCCATTCAATGGTGGGTTAACCAGAGCTAGTTTGACGTTGGCTTAGATCTAGAGTGATTGGGTCATATGGATTGCTGACAAGAGTTCTATAGAAAGAGGGTAAAAGTGTATGGTGCATGTCTAAAGTTGTAGGGAGAAATTGCGCACGATTCATCAGAGTAGCTGTGTTTACCCTGCCAAAGATACTCCAGGTGGCAGATCAAGAATGAGGGGTAGAATCTCCAAAGAATCCACAAAAGTGGCCATGAGAGAAAGTGTTACTTTTAAATATCTGCTCTGGCCAGGGGCAGGGATGAATTTCTTACCTCGTTAACTCCACTTACCTAAGTTTCAACTCTGGAGGAGATAGAGCAGCTTTGTTCAACCCTGGGAGAAGAAATAATGGGTAGAGACAGAAACTGGGATGGAAAATAGAGAAACAACATGGACCCTCTTTCCCAAATGTAGGCTTTGGACCTGATGTGGTTGGAGGGGAAGGAGATTTATTTTAAATAACGTGTAAAGTGAACTAGATATATTAATCCAGAAATGAGCCTTTTGATGAGACTAAAAGTGACCAAAGGGCTTTCTTTTTTTTCTTTTGAAAGTCAACAGAAAGTAGTGTGACCTGTTTGAGATTTCATTTAGTGTCAGGAAAAGAACTGGCCTTACGAAATGAATTGGATAGGCCATGGAGGAAGAAGGGGAAGTGTGTTTTCTGATATCACCACATAAATCCCATTTGTTCAAGGTGCTTGCACTTACAATCCATTTCAAATGTATATTTTGCTTGGGTGCACAAGAGTGGATTATTTCAACTTCAAAGTCTTTTTCAGTAACACACCCCTTTCAGTAAATACTGCCCTTCTACTCAGAAAGACATCAGTATTATCGTTTCTCCTTCCTGCAACTCTCCTTTCACTTTAGCATGCTGCCGCTAGTTTTCCAACTCACAGATAAATATTTTGCCATCTAACCTAGAGACAACATTATGAATCTTGGGAATAGATTTAGCTTCGAAGCATGCCATCAATTCCATGGGATGGAAATCAGTAAGGACAGTCAAAGCATCTGAATCAAATTTGGGCTACTCTATAAAAAAGGAATTTTGCAAGTAGAATTTATCATTTACAATAATGATGATAATTTCAGAAATTTATATAGCATTTTAAATCTTTCAAAATACTTATTTCTTGTAGGAAAGGAAATAAATGGGATTACACGTCCTGTATTTGAAATGAGGACAGAAAGTAGAAAATGTCTTGGGAGTTATTCCATACAGCTACTTAGAGGCAGAACAAGGACAAGATAAAGCTCAAACCTGACAAGTTTTCAGTTATTTTGTCTAGCAGCAGGAGCTACCAATTACTGAAAGTTACAATATGTTAGGTTCCCTGACAGGCACTTTATATTATTTATCTCATTTTTTATTACATGCCTATGTGGATATCTCGTCTATTTAGTATCTGGCCAAGGAAGATTTAGATATCTCCTATTTGAGTCAATTCCAGGAAGCCTAAAGAGATCTACTGAGATGGCCCCTTGAGCATCCCAAAGCAGCAGAAAGATTTAGGTTATTTTAGTTTAAAAGTTAGAAGTAATTCAGATGTGGCAGCAGCATGGGTGGCCCAAAATGCCATCCAAGTACAATATATGATTTAAATGTTGGCAAAGTGGGAAAATAATAGAAAAATGTAGACTGGGAAAGGTTGATGGAGAATTTAGAAGATGGGAGACAAGAGAATAATGTCTACAATCTTCCCTAATCTTCTGCACCACATTTTGAACACTTTATCATTATTTTAACTATGAACATATTTGAATTTCAAATTAAAAAAAAATCTATCTTTTACAAGTTTACATTCTTTTCCTTTTTGTGGACATTAGACACTCTAAGTTTTATGTGACCATGTTTGTTGAATAAAATGAAGTATGTGACAGTACTTTAGGAACTCAATGCTATATAAGACCATCTTTGGCTGTATGTTTTGTATGCCTCCTGCCACTTCAAATTTCTTTACATGACTAAAATTTTTCTGTAAAACTCTAGTAATACACAGTTTGGTAATATGAACATAGTTCACCAACATTTTTGTCTTAGAAACTATAAATTTTTTGATAATAACAATCTGTGATTTTATCCACTTTTATAAGAATATAACATGGTAATCTAGTGCAGTAATAGAAATTTGTTTGTATTTTAAAATGGAAAAACAGCACATGAAGTAGTATATGAAGAGTCCATAGGAAGCACTTCATTTTGAAGACGCAACTTGATAGTTCCCTTTCCTATCCATTTTCTTTCTTTTATCACCATGGGGGTAGAATTGTTTTCTTCATTTCCTAGTGGCACTTATGTTATTTGTGGGTTATGCACTGCTGTTCTTTATTCTATAAATTCTTGATGTTAAAACCCATGCTCATTGGGGCTCACTGATAGAGCTACCTAATATCTAAATTCAGTATGAACTATAATGTCAGAAAAATACACTTGAGTTGAGAACACATCTTTGATTTTGCTGTACTACCTTTTGTTATATTCACATGGGAGAATAAGTTGTTTATGTGCATATGGAAGAGTGCAGAGTTTAGACCATATTTTGAGTTTCTGTTTTCCAGTTGGGATACTGATCATTTGCTAACCTCTTAAGCTGATATTGGATCTTAGCTTGTTAATAAGTTTTACCTGCATAAAATTATGGTCACACTTGTGGGTATTTCTGCTGGCTAAATTAAGTTTGAAAGTTCTAGCCTGGAAAAGGCTAGAAAGATAAATGAGTGGGTGGTAATAACACAAGCTTTTCAGAGGCAAAATTCCAGATAAAAACATATAGTAAAATGTAATAAATGATAGTTATATTAAATAACTATTTTTTAGACAAGTTAACATTATAGCCTGATGCCTTATTGTTTTATAGACAGAAAAATAATTTACCTCAGATTACTGGTCACAGTGACCAAGCTCATATTTGGTAGTAAAATGGTGCATTATCCATTTTAGGTGAGTCAGCTCCTAAACTCAAATATACCAAAAGGGCAACATGTACTAGAGATGTGTGAGATTTAAAAGATATTAAAGTCCCTTATGTCTTAAAATAGTCACATCAAGCATTGCTGTATTATGGTGTTTACAATGGTGAAGTATGAAAGGGTCTACATTCAAATATACTCTGAAAGTCTAATCCTACACTTGTATTAATAATATTTTACCAGTTGTAGCTATTAGAATCTCCTAAACATCTTGACTTTTTACTTTTTTTCTTATTTTTAACTCAGAAGTCTTAGAATCAAGGAGGGGCCAAATATGAAAGTAGTGAGGTTGGTGTTAGGGACAGAAAAACAGGAGGTAATAGAATGTTAGGGACAGAAAAACAAGAGGTAATGGGATGATAGGAGCAGAAAAACAAGAAGGAGGAAACCCTTAAAGAAAAACAACAAGAAGGAAATAGTTACAGAAAAATAACCAGGGAAAACAGTTATTTCAGTCTTAAAAAATGGGGTAAATAGACCATGGAACAGTGACCACCAATCAGAAAATAGAAAAACACCATAAAGAGTGACTTTCCCCATCACACGTATAGGAGAAAGGAATGTCTAGAACATAAACTTTAAGTTACATCCATACCTGGAAAAATCCAGACCCCAAAACAGTGACGTATAGTTATGAATAATTATAACTAATCTTTACATAAACTAGCTTAATATAAAAGGAAAAACGTACAAGTAGACAGTGTCTTTTCCACTCGCTGAGACGGACGCATTTCCCCTTTGGAAATGTACCTTCACTTTACGCCCTTAAACTTTCCTTACAATAAATTCTTCACGCATACTTGCTGAGTGTCTGTCACGTCTCTCCATCACGTGGGTCAAGGCTTGCGATTTTTCCAAGCCAGGAGCCCAAGAACTGGGGAAACACTTCAAAGTCCAGCCGCAGACAGGACCGCGACAGTGATATAACTTTTTTTTTTTAATACTTCATGCTTTGGTCAATGCATAATATCACATGGTTCATAATCACCGCTAACATCTACTAAATGTTGTATTGCCAGGTATTGTTACATGCTAAATGCTTTTTCTACATTATCTCTTATCCTCATATCTCTGCAAGGCAGATATGGTTTTTTTCATATATAAATGAGGAAATTGAGGCCAAAAGAAGTTAAGAAATATATCCAAAGTTTTGCAAAAAGGGCCAGAATCCTAACAAAGTTCTGCCTGATTTTCAAAATCCTGTCTTTCCCACTATACCAATGACCTTACTATAGTGGCTTTCAATGTCCTATTGATTTTTTTGCTCTTCGACATCACAATAGGAAGTCCTTTAAATGCTTAATTTTACTGTAATATTATGAAAGTTGAATATACTCAGACAGTATCTCCTGCTGTAGACAGATAGTAATTACAAACTCAAAATCACATAAAGCTCCAAAAACTGAGTTTGAATTTCTGGGGACTTGAAGGACTTGGTTCTGTTTCATAACTTCTTTCATTTTTCAGTGGCATTTCTGTAGGAGGGGATCTGGAAAAATAGGATTCTTAAGCACCTCCTAAAGATTATCTTTAAAAAATTCTTTTTCTTTTTTTTTTTTTAATCAACTTGTGTAAAGTTGATGCTAAAGATCAAATACTGTCTAAGGAACCTGATGAAGCTTCAAGAAAACAATGTGTTTCTATTGTCTTGCTCCTTTCCCTGTCTTGTGCTGCCAGCCTTCTCCACTCCATTCCCCAGGTTAACAATGTAGGATCTTCAAAACCACAGTAGAATAGGTGCTTTCAATCCTGAACACACCCAGCTGTGCGGAAGAAAATGTTTGCAAACGTATGTGGGTCCCAAAGCCCAACCAGAGCCATAGTAAGGTAACCAGGACTCTTTTATGCCCCTGTCTCTGCTCCTTCTCCTTTTTACTTTCCTTTTACAGCTCACCCCTACCCTTCCCACATCATTTTTCTCACTGAAAGGGCCTATCTTGTTCTCTTAGGGGTTTGCTCTTTGCTGTTAACTAACCTCAGCTATTAGTTGATAATGATAAGGATTTCCCCTTTAAGAAGGATTTGATTTTTAATGAGGGACTCTTGAACTAAAAAGTGGATATCATGCACGAGAATGAGTTCCAAATTATAGAAAGTTAGAGGGGTTAATTCTGGACAGGATTTCTGCTTAAGACTGGTTGCTTGATGAGATTATTCTTATTTATGAACATGGAGCCGTGGATTCGATAAAAGGAAATGACTTATCACCAAGAAAAAGTTTTATCACAGTTTATAGCTGTACGTGGGACCATAGCCTCCTAGCTTTCATGTAACTTCATATTAATTTTCTCAGCATTTCATTTCCAGAGGTTCCATATTTAGGTGTTTATAGGATAATCAGCCATTATGTCCGGGAAGGTGAAAAAGGGTAATTTTTAAAAAATCTAAATCTATACATTTTTTGATAGATTTAATTTCCTTTTTATAATACCTGTCTATGATTTCCATTTTTAAAGTGTTTCATTTATTAATATGGTGTTTATTATATATGTGGTGAGATTTCTGCCTACTTAAATTCTATCCTTTTAGAATTTTAGAATTTCCTCCTACTTCTAATCTTCTTATAACCCAGATAAACTCTACCAGATGTGTTGTTTCTATATTGTCTGCTATATCCTTTTAAGGATTTGTGTGCCACTTCTTACTGATCATAACCTTTGTTATAAATAACAAAGAAAATGTTCCCACAGGGAAAAGGGTGAATTTTCAGAACCTGTATCTTGTTTGGTTCTGTTAAAATTTTGTAATTCTAGATATGGTTGCATAGTACAAGTGTCTTTGTGTCACTTGGTTATTGGAGCCGAGAAAGAATCTAATGATGCAAATCTTATTTAGGATTTGGGTAGATTATTCTCATCATGCTATTTCCCTTTTTGTTTATCTTTGAAACTTTTCCTGCATTGTTTTGTACCGACTTTTGTTATCTACCTTTATCTTTTTTTATTCTGTCTTTTTAAATCCTTCTAGTTAAAAACAAAAGTACCCATCATAATACCATATCATTCCCTTGTTTGTGTATAGTCATTATAGTTAAAATAGCTACCACTGATTGAACATCAAAGATATGCCAGATATTTTGCATATTTTATTCCAAATCTTTAATAAAACTGTACAAGGTAGGTATCACAATCTTATTTTACACATTCTATCAACTTCATCACATTGTGTTAAATCATAAATTTATATTAAAGTTCATTTGTTCATTATTCATAGAGTAAATGTAGTTAACCAATATACATTGAGCACCTGTTATGTGTAAGTAATGGGCTTACATATTATGGAAGTACAAAGATGACTCTTGTATCCTGACCTCAGAAAGCTTACAGGCTAGATGAGGAGATAACACTTGTGACTGCATAACCAAAAATGTAAGGTAGAAACTATGAACTTCTTCAAAGTAGTCCTGAAACTCCAACCACTAAGATTGAATCAAATGCAAAAGTAAGCTAAAGAAACATTTATTCAGTGACTGAGTGAATGGTTGAATATACTGATATTGGAAGAGTAATGCAGATAAAAGTCTCTGTAAATTCAGAAGATAGCTGAAAGGATCATGAGAGGTTCCATAGAGAGTGTAGCATTTTAGAAGAACCTGGGTATAGCATAGATCCCAGAGATGAGGAAAGGATATTTTCAAGTGAGCAAACTGTATGAGCAAGAGTATGGAGGTAGGTGAGCGTGAGGTACAAAATGGAGAGAAATTTAATGCACAGGGGAAGCAGTATTGATACCAGTGAAAATGTAGACTGGAGTCCCATGGGAAGGACTTTAAGAGACTGGCTAAAGGATGTGGGCCTATTCACTTGGCCAAGTTTTCGTTAAAACACAAGAGAAAGTTATCTTAGCTGTATACAGGACAAAGAAAATATGACAATCTCATCTGGATTTTGGGAGAAAAAAATGCACCGCCAACAATCTTTCAGTGTTGGAAACAATAAGTTTGTTGGATTTTTCCCCAACTTTTTTGTAGTTGAAACCTTAAAAAACAAAATAAAACAAGGCCAAAAACTGTCTCATACTGGGTAGGGTAAACATTGTTATTCTCAACATCAGACAAGTTCTTCACATTCTGAATAAATATTTTAGTCCTATTATTATTTTGCCTGACTTTCTTGTCCAGTTCCAAAACAAATTGATTTGGCATGGTCTGACGTATGATAAACCACAATGCACAGTGGAAGCAGAAAAAAATATTTTTATTTGTACATGCTATGGAGGAATTGTCTGGACTTCAGAGTCTGATAAACCTGGATTCCAATCCTGAATCTACCCTCACTAACTGTGTGATCTTGGATAAGTCAGCTCACTTTCTACTCCTTAGTTTTTTTCTACCAGTAAATGGTATAACAATCCCTGTCTCATAGGGTTTTGTGAGTATTGACAATAATATATGTATACATATACACATATATATATAAATATACAGTGCATGTAGATGTAGATGGAACTTAGAAAATAGTGACTATTTTCTCATAATTCTGTTCTGATTTATTGTTTTCCTAAAAATGTTTGTGATTTAGTTTATCCCACTATGGAAGGAAACGGCAGACTTTTACACATTTCTTGGGTTGGGGAAGTGGTATAACATAGTGGCTAAAGGCACAGCTCTGGTGCCAACCATCACCTCAAAACTAGAAAATAGTTCCATGAAGAAGGAGGGTTTGTCTGTCTGGCATACTGAGGCATCCCGAGCACTTAAAGAGTGTCTAGTTGAGAGCAGGTGCTCAGCAAATACATGAAATGGTGAATATTTGGGTTAATATTTTGGGTCCACAACATACTAGCTGTTTGACCTTGCACAGATCACTTCACCTTCTTCTGCCTTTGTTTCTTCATCTGTACAATAATAATAATGTTTATTTATTTTTTAGGGTTTTGTGAGGATTAAGTAAGATAATACATGTGAATGAGCTTAGAATAGCCCCTGGCGCATAGTGAGCATGTCATAAATGTAGCTATAGATGGGAAAGTGATGAGTACTAATTAAACTGTAACAAGTACAAATTGGGTTGGATAAACAGATTGGGGCCAGGCGAGGTGGCTCTCGCCTGTAATCCTAGCACTCTGGGAGGCCGAGGCAGGCGGATCGCTCAAGGTCAGGAGTTCAAGACCAGCCTGAGCAAGAGCCAGATGCCGTCTCTACTAAAAATAGTAAGAAATTAGCTGGACAACTAAAAATGTATATAGAAAAAAATTAGCCGGGCATGGTGGCACATGCCTGTAGTCCCAGCTACTTGGGAGGCTGAGGCAGAAGGATTGCTTGAGCCCAGGAGTTTGAGGTTGCTGTGAGCTAGGCTGACGCCACGGCACTCTAGCTACAGAGTGAGACTCTGTCTCAAAAAAAAAAAAAAAAAAAAACAAAAATCAAAAAAACAGATTGGGACATTTGGGCCTAGGATAGAGTCTCTGTTATTAAAAAAAAAAAAAAAATATATATATATATATATATACTCTCTCAAGTACCTTCCAAGCGTCACAGTGGGCAGATTTCTTCTTTCTACAGTATGTGGCCCAATGCCATTCTGCCGTGGCAAGGTGGTCCTTGTGGGGCCTATTTTGTAGGGAGAAAGAGTAAGCTTCCTCTGCAAGGGAAAGGGAAAGGAATCAACTTTAATTTCAGGGCTGATTTGCAGCCAAAATCCCAGCTATTTTCATCACTGACATGATCTCATTTAATCTTCATAGCACTGAGTGATTTGTTAGTCTTTTATTGGCACATATGGGGAAACAGAGGTTTGGGGTAACTTGATCAAAGTCACTCAAGTCTGTGTGAGTCTAGGCTGCACAGCCATCCCTGCACACTGTGCTAATGAGCGTACGCACTCATGGGCTCTCCCAGCCCCGCTGAGGGGTATTGCTGTGTTATGGCCGTTCACCAATAGACTTACCCTTTTAGATTTTTTCTATCACTCAACTGAAGAATAATACCTGGTCCTATCTACCGCAAAGATCTTGTGATCCATCCCCTAAACTGTAAAGCCTTCTTATTATCTTTATGGCATTTATTGTATTCTTTTTATTGCCTGGTCTTCTTACAGAATTCTAATGGAAGGTGTTTGGATAGTGGAATATGGAGCAGCCTGTATGCAGAAAAGCTCTCTGAGTCTCCAAAGGAGAGATATTGGCTGCCATGTAACTAACAACCACAGTGTAGTTACTTAATTTTTAAAGAAATTATTTAAAGTTGCCCTAATTCTAGTCAATAAAAAGAAATTTGTGACAGTTTATATCCTTAAGGATATTAATTATAAGCTAAATGATAGAGCTATTTTACTAATTCATATGTTGCCTTGGAGAAAAACATTTGGCTGTTAATATGTAAGATCTTAGATCCTGTGTGGCTTCTAAATTGATAAATCTACTTGGCACAAATACTTGATCCATTTCTCTCTTGAGTGACAGGAACTCTCAGATTGATTATCGAGGCATGTTCAAACATCATGGGTGACTTTCTAATTTTCTTTGTGTCTTTATTTCCCCAGTTAGAAATACCAAAAACTATGACTATGTTCTTTGATATCTCATTATGTACTAGTAATAAATGCTTCAAAACAGAGACATTTCAGCCAGTACATATATTTTCCAAATGATCCAAGTTAAAGAGCAGCCTGTTGAGGGATGACCAGTGTATGCAACTATGGGTTCACAAAAGTGATCTAAAATTAAGTAATTTTAAAAGTTTAAGCAATAGGCAAAGATTTGAATTTTATGAAATTTGCTTATGAATTCAATGTATATTCTATATCAATAATAAGAGGAAAGGGAAGTATACAGACATATTTTATCATTGTTCAAATAAAAGAGCATTTTTCTTCCAATAAATTGAGAAACTACCATTTGTTCCTGTCTCAGTCTACTGGAAAACCCATTTTCATGAAATTTCATTAATTACAGTTTTGGGCATTAAGGATTTTTATTTCAATAAGTATTTACGAAATTTAAATATTTGTCTAATACTATTATATGTTTAGTTTATTAGGAGATATAATTCATTTCCTAAAGAGTTTGTTAACTCAAAGCAAGGCAGGAAAGCTATAATTAATATGCTCTGATATAATGAAGATTATTCTGCTATTGTTTGAATGTGTCCCCTCTAAAATTTGGGTGTTGCCAATGTGACACAATTAAGAAGGTGAGCCTTTAAAAGGTGTTTAGGCCATGAGGGTAGCTCTGTCATGAATGGGATTAATGGCTTTATGTTCATGCAGTCTTTGGCTAGTTTGCCCTTTTCCCTTCCTTTGAAGCAGATAGCAGAAAAGTGAACTTGCTTCATATGAAAACTGAATCTGCTGGTACCTTGACCTTGGACTTCCCAGCCTCCAGAACTGTGAGAAAATAAATTTCTGTTCTTTATAAATTACCCAGTCTCAGGTATTTTGTTATAACAGCACAAATGGATCCATACACATTCCATAGCAATTTAGCTATTCTTTTTAGTTACGTGGAAAAACATACCTAGGATAAAATGTTTGGTGCTTGCTTCTTCCATAGTTTATATGATATGTTTAAATAGCACAATTGTTTAATCTATTGTCAACAAAAAGATGCTTGTGACAAATATCAAGTTATTTTTAGAAGAAAAGAGCTATTAAGTTCTATGCCAGAACAATATCCAGAATAGAAGATGAAGACTCTTCAAGTAGCCTAATTTTCTCCAGAATGTGTAAAAAAACTTAAGTTTCTTGATTATGCAGTAGGAAATTTGTGGAACGGAGAACTGATTAAGTTTTAGTCTCTGCTCTCAGGAGCCTAGCAGTGTTGAAGAGAGCTACATCAGTTTCACAAATCATACAACAATAATATAACATTATTATATAGTATTTTAATATAAATAAAATACCAATAATAGTCTAATATCACATTTCTTTTAAATATAAAAAATGCTCTCAAAGTGTGATGAGAGCTCCGTGGAGAAATTACTCAGTAGGACAATGATAAAAGATTCTTGATGACTTTGTCATTGAAAGATTTCAAAACCCTACACTGAGGACAGTTGTTCAATTTGGAGGGAATGGATGGAAGAGACAATGGCTGGAAAATAAGAAAAAATGTGATGATATCCATTTAATAGAAACAATTAAAACCACCGATGAGTTTGGCAGGAGCATACGTATGTGACATGAAATGATGTGAGGTAAAGCTGGAAAAGAGGACTGGGGTTAACTTATGGAGGGACTTAAATGCCAATTTGAAGAATTTGACTTACTTTAGTAGGTAACATCAAGCCTTTGCAATCTTCTGTGTAGAAAAAGCACATAGAAATGTGCATTTGGAAACGTATTCTGCTATTGGTGTAAAATATAAGGAAAAAATTAGAGGTTTTTGGAGGATTATTGGCAGCTTGTCGTAGTGGTCCTGGCTTGCGGTGAAGAGTGCCAGAGTTAGGTTGTCGATGGGGAAAGAAAGGAGAGACGTATCTCAGCAACCAAAAGGCTTCGGAATATATATATGTGCTAGTAACTGATTTGAATATGTAAAACAAGAAATTTGAACAATCAGAGATAATTCCAAGATTTCAAGGTTGAATTGTAGAGGGAGAATGGTTATGCTATCATTAAATATTAATATAATGAACTCAGCAGGAGGAGCAGATTTGGAAGGTGGGATGAAAAGTTTGATTTTGGTTATTGTATTATGGGTGGGCTGTAGAAGTAAAACCACAAAGGTTTATTTCTTGGTCATATTGCACGTCTAAACAGACCAGGAGGAATATTCTTCTCCATGAAATCACTCAGGGACACAGACTCCTCATCAGGAACTTGAAAGAGAAAGATTGAAAAATTTGGCATAGGCTTTTTATCTACTGAATCAATCTGGAAGTGACGCCCAACACTTCTGCTGATATTGCACTGGCCACATGGCCCCAGCTGAATACAAGGGAGCTGAGAACTGAATCTCTTGTATGCTCAGGGAGGAAAGGAGATTGGTGAGCACTAATAAGGTCTACTACAGATGCGTTGACTGTAAATAAGATGAATCTTTCCATAGCTTTGCATAGTGTGTATGTGAAGGGAAGAATAATGAGTAGGAAAAGAATACTTTGTCCTGCTTTATATGAAAAGCCTCCCTCTGTACTCAGGCATCACATTAACCAAAGAAACTTTGGGCTAACAAAGCCTTTCTACTCTCAACTAAAAGGTATTCCGTAATCGAAGTATAATACTGCCTGGTAATGATACATACTTTACAGAGAAGCAAGAAGTTCATTGCATAATGTCTTCTCACAATGCTCAAGAGACTTTCTAGAAGTTTTATATGTGGTGTTACTAAATAAATTCTTTGTTTTGACTTTGTATTGTAACATGAAATAGAAAGAAATCCTTTGTATTTCGAAATGTCCAATAAAATATAATTTGTAGCATGAACTTGTAGCAAATAAGTACTTGGAAGCTTAACTCACTCTTAGGTTACTCAGGGGTACCTATGATTTCATGTACCATAGGCAAAATGAGAAAGGTTGAGATAAATGTAGTCACCAAAATCCTACTGTTGGTAACTCCAATTACCTTTGTCAAGTTACACTCATTATTATCTTCACAAGGTAATGTGAGAAACCAGAGAAAGTATTCAGTAAACTTCATGGCAGTAAGGCATTCTCAACCTTTACATATTTAGATTCCTTACTGACCTGCAAATACCAACGTAATTAAGGTAATAATGCTGAATGTGTTTAAATGTTTCATTTTGATAAGAAGTTGAATGAATAAACTCTAGAATAAAATCTACAGTTAATATCTGCTGTATCAACATAATAACCTCTTTCCTTCTCAAAAGTCTCCAAGTTGAAATGTTCTAATCCTTAGTACTAGAGGTTGCTAGGTTACTATACATTAATTCTTCTTGTTTAATTCTTGGCTATTGTGTGCTACCATATGCAATGTCTTTGAACATCATATGCACACATTAAGATTTTGTTAATACTTGAAAGATAGATTGGAGAGTTGAAATAAATTATAAAGCTAAATAACAAACCTGTATATATAATATTTATAAACCTAAATACAATATTTATATTATATCATAAATTTTGAATTACATATTAAATTATATATTATGTTATATATATTTATATCATATATAAGTATGATAAAACTTTATTTAGACTACTGTGGGAAAATTTTTAAATAATCATGTTTAAGAGATTGTAATTTAATTATATCTTATTCAATTTGAAATGTGGGGCATGAGTCCACTTTGAAAGAAGGGCCAACAGTTGAACATCACAAATAGGAATTTATATACTCATTTATTTATTTCAATATGTAATTCATAACATAAAATTTATTATAAATGTCTTTTCCTATCTCTATACACTCACTGAAACAACAGAAACCTCTATAATTAACAATCTAAGGCACACTTCATAACGGGAAATTTTAGTGTAGAAATCAAGTCAATAAGTCAGCTTCTCGTAAGATTGAGATGCTTCTTTTTTCTATGTTTTTAAAAATACAAGGTGTGTGCCTTTAGAAACAGCATAATGCAGCATGATAGCAGTTTAAATGAATTAATGCTACTTCCAAAGGTACGTAACTCACAGGGAAAAGCAGACACCTGTAAGAATCTGACTTAACACAAAACATTTCATCTCATCTCCAATACTGCAGCTGCCATCCAAAAAGGTGCATCACACACACATGTAACCTCTGCCAGAAAAGTCCAATTAATGTAACAAAGAAAATAAGTTGTTATACAGCACATAGTTTCTAGAAGTTTGTGGTCTTTTAATTGCAGACATGATTAATAGAACACAAGTTGCTTTTGCAATACCCTGAATAAGAATATGACTGAGGTTTGCTGAAAGCCACTTAGAATAAAGGGCATATATATTTAATAAAAGCTCACTGCTGATAATACACAATGCAACCCTCATGGACACAAAGTGCTTTTTTATTTTTAAATAACCTTTCAGTACCAGCACCTACAACAGAAAATAGAATTTTAAAAAATATTTTGACAGAGGCAGAAGCAGGATTTTATTTCTTTATTTTTTAGATAGCATCTTATGCCATTTCGGAAATCTAATGAAAAAAAAGGACTGCTTAATGAGGGTACTTAGAGTTGCGGGTTTTCTAATGTTCAGAATAATCATTTTACTGTTAGCTGTTTACAGTGTACCAACCTTCGAATTACCATTTTGTCTTTTGTTCTTAAACTCAGGTCATAAAGATATAGGCCAAGAAAATGACTTTTTTATTCTTAAAGTAAAAATTCATAGCAAGAACATTTCATTTTAAAAGATGTTGTCTTTTTATTATGGGATCTTAATTAGTACTACATTTGAAACAATTCTTTGATAATGTGTCTGTACTGGTAACACACATGGGATATACAGACTCGTATATTCACATGAGAAATGAAAAAGACAGTTAAATTATACAGGAAATCACTAGTGTATTTGAACATGAAACAATGAGAACTGTGAAGATACATTGATCTTTAACGGGGTAAGTAATTCAATGGTTCTTTATTTAAAACTTGAACTGCATTCCTCTTGCCGTAAGTATGGGATCCCACATTGGTAGGTGAGTGAACAGAACCAAAGTTGTTACTGGAACGAACCAAAAAATTTGCCAGGCGTGTTGCACATTTAGTAGTGTTGCATGTCTGTTTTTCCACCTGATGACTGGTAACATTGAACAAATATGAAAGATTAGAGACTTAGAAATGGGATTGGATACACCCATATGACACCAAATATCTCATATTGATGAAAACTAAAGGAAACATTTTCACATAAGTAACTCAGTGTTTGGTTTGCAGATTTTTTGCAGATTGTTTTGACACCTTGAAGAAGCAACAGAATCATTTTTGACTAAGAACTCATATAACATCTTCCATTATAGTTAACGTTGTATTTTCCAATACAATTCCTTATTTGGGAAATTCATAATACATTACAGATAATAATAATAATGTGTCTCTGTCCTGTGTTACTTTAAATCTTATTGATGAATTTATTTTTCATTATATAAAAAGTATTTAGAATGTAAAATTTTTACATAACCTGAAATATGTAGAAATTAAAAAGATGGTCATTTCTCACATCTTTCCAACAAGAATTAAGCAGTCGTAGTCAATTTTTGTTAAGTTCCTTGAGATCATTGATTCGGGACTGTTAAGAAAGCTGTTTTTCCACATTTCAAAAGTATTTACTTCTCTGGGTACTCTTGATGTGTCAATTTTAAGTGTTATATGTTGATATCCTATATTAGAGGATGACAATTCAGCACTTAACACCCATCCTCACATTTCTTCTCTACCATCCTTCTAAAATAAGTATCAGGTGTATAATTTTTGTCTTTACATTCTAAACTTTTTGTTATGGGAACTTTCAAATATATTTCAACAATTATCAACACATGATCTATCATGTTTCCTCTATATTCCTATCCACTTTCTTCTCACCCTACACTGGATTATTTAAAACAAATCCTAGAGAACATATAATTTTATGTACATTTTTAGTGTCATACCTATAAACAATAAGGACACTTTATACAACACAACTATGAAACAATTATCACACTTAAATATAAAATTTACAGGAATTCCTTAGTATCGTTAAATAATTTATTCAGTGTTCACAGTTTCCAATAGTCTAGAAAACAATTTTTAACTGGTTTTCTGGACTCAGGATCTAAACAAGTTTGCATTTGGTTGCTCTGTCTCTTGTGACCCTTTTAATATATAACTTTCTCTTCTTTCTTTTTCTTACCATTGATTTATTTAAGAAATTAGGTCATTTATTGTGTAGAATTTCTGATATCCTGGATTTTGCTGATGGTGTAGTTGTGGTACCATTTAATGTGTTCCTTTCTCACTTGCATTTCCTCTATAGTGGTAGTTTGATCTAGAGGTGTGATCTGATTCAGGTTCCATTATTTTGGCAAGAATATTTCTCACGTGATGCTGTTTATTTTCTATTGCATTATATCAGGGACACATAATACCTCATGAAATCTCTTTTATGATGTTAAGAATGATCAGCAAGTTCAGATGGCAGCCAGATTGTCCACTCTGAGTTCTCCATCAGCCTTTCACCCTTGCGACTACTGGTTGCAGTAGTTGTTGGTGATAATTGCTGGAATCACTGCTTTATTAGGGGTTGCAAGACAGTGATAGTCTAAGTCTGTTGTTCCTTTGCCATTTATTATTTGCTCTTCTTCAATAAAGGAGAACATTCCTCATTAACTATTTGGTCACCTTGAAGTAGTTTTAAAGGAAAGGCAAGATGTATGCTTTTCTCTTTCCCCTTATTGGCCAGTTTTCAGAATGTAGCAATGAGTTGCTTCCCTCGCATCCTCCAAAACTGACCACAATTCTTTTCTTTGATCTCATGAACCCATGTACTTCAGCATACATGTATTTTGATCTCCTTTTTCTTTTGATGTTAAAATGATCTCATATTGTACCAATAGGAATCCCTTCCAGTTGCCTTCTGTGTCTTTTTGACATTACCTCAGTACTGTAATAGCTTCACTGCTTTCTGATGAATGTGCATGTTTCTATGTCCACATAAACGCTGTGCACTGCTGAACCAAGTAACATACTATGATTATATTTCCTTTCTTTTTTTTTTTGTTTTTTTTTTTTTTTTTGAGACAGAGTCTCACTTTGTTGCCCAGGCTAGAGTGAGTGCTGTGGCGTCAGCCTAGCTCACAGCAACCTCACACTCCTGGGCTTAAGCGATCCTACTGCCTCAGCCTCCCGAGTAGCTGGGACTACAGGCATGTGCCACCATGCCCGGCTAATTTTTTTTTTTGCTATATATTTTTAGTTGGCCAGATAATTTCTTTCTATTTTTAGTAGAGACGGGGTCTCACTCAGGCTGGTCTTGAACTCCTGACCTCGAGCGATCCACCCGCCTTGGCCTCCCAGAGTGCTAGGATTACAGGCGTGAGCCACCGCGCCCTGCCTTATATTTCCTTTCTTAGTCTACCTTTTGTTTTTCTTCTAATTAATAATGGCCTCTTTTTTGATTGTTTTGTTTTAGATTTGCAAACTATCTCAAAGAATGGTAAAGCCATGCTTCATACAGATTTCCATTTTATTTTCAACTTCCTCTCTCCCTGCCCACTCGCATTGAGGTCTCTCTCCTGTAGTGTCTATTCTCCTCTGCTTCTCTGAACTGGTTGCTTTCTAGAATTATTGCACACTTATTCCTTCCCTTTGTTGTCACATTGAGAAATGCTCTCACCATTCTTCTGTTTTAAATACCCTAACTTTAGCTTTCCTGGTTTATACCCTTATTTGAAGGAACATATCCTACAGTTGATTTCATAATATTTTTCTCAAAGAGTGAATAAGCTTAGTTGACAGAAAATCAAGTTGAGGAAGGTGGTTTAGAGTTGAATTAATTTTCCCCATGTTTAATTTGGTGTTTCACTTCTTCCCTTTGCAGTGATTGGTTTCCAAAGGTCCAAGGTCTATCAAATTTAATTTATCCAGAGATTAAACTGTTTTGGGGTTAAGGAAAGGAAGTTACCTGGATGCTTGGAGGGAAGTACAGAGGGGGAGGGTGTCTCTTAAAGTCCATAGTCTTTAAGTACATAAAAATCCTCTAGCTCTTAGTCTTATCCCATAACCTTGCTTCTGAGTTATCTGGGGTCTAAAAATCACTAGACTTTCAGAGACACCATGGAGCAATTTGGTTTGCTTCATGTTAACATTGCCTTGTTAGCTAGGTGTAGAAATCTGAAAAGTAAGTAATGTCTCTCCTCAGTCTTTTTCCATTTTCTAAATATATGTGGATATATTCAGCCTGCTATTGTTTCCTCTTTCATTTTCTTTGT